>NC_137788.1:54575794-54723294 GCF_963383645.1 Muscardinus avellanarius
AATTAGGGCCTGACTAATTATCTAATTACTAAGTAGCAGAAGGGCAGGTTGATGGCGACATTTTCGCCATCTTTCAAAGCCTCGTTATCCTTGTGAAAGTCACGGTTTCCTCCGGCTGCAGGCAGCTGCGGCAGACCCAAATGTCTGCTCACCTTCCACATTTCTCAACCTGTTCATTACAGTGGCGAATTTGACACATCAGAAATGTCCCTTTGACAGGAAAGTTTATCCTGGAATGAAAACTGAAGCAAAAGAAAGAAAACCCAAGAAAGATGAAAGTGTAATTTATATTCTCGGATTTGCAATTGTAGTCTTGTCTTAAAGGCAGGATATATGTCAGCTCTTTGGGAGCTGGGAGCTGCTGGCTCCGGGGCCCGGGGGCTCACTCGGGACTAAGCGGGGGGCACAGGGGGCCTTGTTCATTTCACAACCCAGTGGGGCTTCCAGACGCCTGGTCGCTGTCACTCTGGGCTGCCTGGCCTCTGGCTGGCCCACTGGCGGCAGCACAACAAGCTCACACATCTCGGGAGAAATTGGCCCATAAACTCTAAGTCGCGTGAGACTCTGGTATTTGGCTGCTATAACCACAGGTTACCAACACACTGGTTAATCAATAACCCAATTTTGTTTCATCCCTGGGTCTTAACATTTGATACCTTTCCCCCCCCTTTCCAATATTTACTACACTACAATGCCAGCCACCTCTCCTTTTTCTTTTTAAGGCAGAGAAGGAGCGGCGGGGGAGGGGAAGCGGGACTACCTTGCTCCCTGTCCCAGAGGTGACCAAATCTTCTGAAGTGGTCCTGCCTACACTCCTGTCCTTCCCACTGCTCCTCCAGCCCCAATGGGAGAAAATCTTTAAAAAACTTGTCAGAGTAACTGCCTTGAGCAACGTATACCTAATCCCCCCAAAAATCATCGCAAAATTACTATCAGTTATAGCCCCAACCAAATGTGATTTTTATGTGCAATTGGCCGGCCATAGATAAATGTATGTTTGTGCAATAAATGCGCCTGTCAAGATTCTTTTTTTATGCTTGAAGCTGGATTTTTCATTAACGAAGGGAGTATTAATTTAAAGGAAGTGCCCAGAGATCTTTATTAGTAATCAGTAGCAAATAAGCTGGCTAATCAGCTTATATATATCTTTCAGAATCGATGTTTGCAACGGAGACCACTGCTGAGTGGCTAGAATCTGGCCGGGAGACAACTCGCATGGAATACATTTCATTTGCTGGGCAGATGATGCCGCAGCCCTACTGGCGTCTCGGAATGCAGTCACCGATGCGTCTACGATGACTGAATAAAATGTGTTTAATTGGCATGAAAAGGCACTAACTGAGCGCTGGTGGGGTTTCCATTATCTGGGTGGACATCTTATTTACTTTAGTGGATCCTGGGAATGAGATGAAAGGGTGTGAGATCTGAGGTGGGGGTTGGTGCTGAAGCAGATGGGGTTTTTTGGCTGCTGGGGGGGGGCAGGGAGTTTTACAGTCATCCAGAGGATGCAGAAATGCAACTGGGTAATGCTCCCCTGTCCCTCGCACCTTGAGGAGAACCAGGAGAACATGTCCTAATTAGAATCTGCAGAACAACGTTCACCCGGTGTGCAGGCAGGTGAGCACCGCGGGTCCTTCTGTTCTAGCAACTGCGTTTGTACACATCCTTCCAGTGCCGCTCCAAAGCCCAGCAGAAGAGAAAGTGGTGTTTTAAAATTGAACCTCAACTATCATAGTGGGATGAAGGGGGATTTCTCAAGATGCAGGGTGCTCTTTAGGGCCTGGGATTTCTTCAGAATCCCATGGGACGTTGTACATGCCACAGGACCGCTCCCCAGCTCCCAATACTTGTGTCAATATTTCTGTTAGTAGCTGGGCATGGTGGTGCACCCGTTATCCCAGTACTTAGGAGGCTGAGATAGGAGGATTGCAGATTTGAGGCGAGTCCTAGCAACATAATGAGGCCCTCAGAAACTTAGTGAGACCCTATTTAAAATAATAATAATAATATAGGGCTGGGGGTCTAGCTCAGAGATAGAATACCTCTGAATTCAATCCCAGCACTAAAATATACATAAATATGAATTTTGTTGTTACTTGACAAACTGTCCCATGCCCCCGTGGCAGGAGTTCTCACTGATGCCGACTGTGGAGTGACAACAACCTACACGCAGTCCCAAGGGATTCCTCGCATCCTGTGGGATCTTCCTCGTGAGTCTGTGGTCCAGGGCCCCATTCCCATATTTCAGTGTTCAGCACTGAGAGAATAGAGAGGGAACAGAAATAGAATGATTTTCATTTATCTAGCCTTACACAGAGGGGGCTTATTAACATGTTTTAAGTGTGCTTGAAGGAACGTTAATACCTGCCTGCACTTTTTCAACCCCAAGGTCTCCCGGAGAATGTGCCTAATTTGTGAGCCATGTAAACTGAAGCCATGAAAAGCTGAGACAGACAGAGGCATCGAGAGAAAGTGTTTTTTAGTTTAAAAATGCACCTTGCCAGGCATGGTGGCCTATGCGTGTAGTCCCAGCATTTGGGAGGCTGAAACAGGAGGATCACAGTTTGTGGACAGCTACTTAGTGAGGCCCTTTGCAACTCAGTGAGACGCTGTTTCAAAATAAAGAATAAAAAATAGGACTGGGGATGTAGCTTGGAGGTAAAATGCCCCTGGGATCCATCCCTAGTACCGCAAAAAAAAAAAAAGCACATTATTTTATACATTTATTTGTTTTGTAGCTAATATAGCTTTGTTATAAAACCTGGTTCCTACAGGAAGCATCTGAAGGTTCCCTGGGTCTGGGATGTGTAAAGTGGGAAGCTGAGATAGACTGCTGGGGTGGAGCTCTACTGCCCCAACCCAGGGCTCTGTGTTCTGATGGAACCCGGGCAAATCATGCCCTCAGGTGCCAGAGGCACCCACATCCTGGCTGTCACATCTCATAGCTCAAGATTTGTGAAAAATATCTAGCTCTTTGGCAAGAGACATTAGTAATAAGCCTTGCTGACCAAACTCATTATGGAAGTTTTTTTTTTTTTTTAATTGGAAATTTGAATGGGGAAAAAGAGTGGTAAAAAGGACATTGGGGCCGGGCGTGGTGGCGCACGCTTGTAATCCCCGCGCTTGGGAGGCAGAGACAGGAGGATCACGCAGGTTCGAAGCCAGCCGCTCGCGCTGGCTTAGGAGACCCTGTTTCCAAATAAAAATGTAAAAATAGGTCTGGGAGTGTAGCCCGGAGGTAGAAGGGCTTCCAGGAACCCCAGTACCACTGGAAAAAAAAAAAAAGGACATTAGGTTTTCTGTATAGAACAACACTAGAGAGGCATCAGCCTTGAGAACGAAGTGTGAAGCCCACCTACCTCGTGTGCTCACAGCTGCTGGGACTCCGGGCAGGGGTGTTCGTTCTTTTTATTCATTTATTCTTTTTGGCGCATTGTGATTGCACATGATAGTGAGAGTCATAGCGATACCTTCACGTGTGTTGATTGTCTCCTTCCCTGAACCTCCCCCTCCCATCCCCTTCCCGTCCCCTTCCCGTCCCCCTCCCATCCTTCCACGGCTCTCCCGGCCTCTCTCCTACTTTCACGAGGCCCCTTTTCTTTCTTTTTTCCTCTCTAGCTTCTCCATAGGAGAGAAGACGTGCTGCCTTTGATTTCCTGAGTGTGGCTTACCTTACTTAGCCCGATGAGCCCCAGCTCCATCCATTTTCCTGCAGATGGCTCCAGGGGTTAATTTGTAAGGACTGTGCTCTTGGCAAAATGGAGGGGACGCTAGCTTCTCACCCCTGCTGGTTTTCTTCCCATTCCACTTGGTCACCAAATCTCCCATCATCAGCACAGATTTCTGTACTGATATTTGTTTAACATCACCACCCGCAGGTGGCAGGCACGCCAGGTCACACCCATGCAGTTATCTCATTTTTAGAACTAGCCTATGACATGGAGACGCTCATCACACCCCATTTTACAGATGAGGAAACTGAGTCACCCAGCAGTTAAATTACTTGCTCAAGAGCCTGTGCACAACAGCAGGTGGCTGAGCCGGGCCTCACATTCAAGACTCTTGGACCTGAACTGGGCGGAGTGCAGAGGGACGGAGCTGGGTCTGACCAGTCGTCAGGGACACCAAGGAGGTGGCGCTGGACAACAGAGCACAGCCTGGGAGGGCCATGGCTCTTCTACTTGCGACCCATGTCATCGTGCCTCAGTTTCCTCATCTGTGAAATGGGGAAAATAGTGCAGCTACCTCAGAGGAGTAGGAGGACTAGATGATCTATTATCTGTTTGGTGCTTGGCATGTGATCAGAACCGTAGAAGACTTAGTTGTCGCTGCTATGTAACCAGGTGTTATGAAACTTTC
The DNA here is from genome assembly GCF_963383645.1 of Muscardinus avellanarius. Lineage (NCBI taxonomy): Eukaryota > Metazoa > Chordata > Mammalia > Rodentia > Gliridae > Muscardinus > Muscardinus avellanarius. The sequence continues at coordinate 54,580,154 of NC_137788.1, forward strand.
ATAGAAGGTCCTGAAACAATGATAATAAGATTGAGAGCCCAGCAGGGGGGTGCATGCCTATAGTCCCAGTACTTGGGAGGCTGAGATGGGAGAATCCCGGTTTCTGCCCAGCCTCAGCTACTTAGTGAGGCCCTCTGCAACTCAGTGAGACCCTGTTTCAAAATAAAGAATGAAAAATAGGGGTGGGAGTATAGCTCAGAGGTAGAATCCCCCTGAGTTCCATCCCCGCTACTGGGGAAAAAACATTAAGAACAGTCAGATATGGTGGCTCAAGCCCGTAGCCTCCATACCTGGGAGGCTGAGATGGGAGGATCAGATCTGTTTTTAGCCCAAAACCTAGAGGAGACTCTTAGCAGTCTGGCGAGACTATGCTTTAAAAAACAAAAAATAAATAAAGAGGGCTGGGGATATAGCTTGATGGTAGAATCCCCTGGGTTCAATCTCCATAACACACACACACACACACACACACACACACACACACACACACACACACAGATTTTAGATCAATCTAGACTCAGTTGGGGTAGTGATGAGGAGGATGGAAGGCTCTCATGACTGAGAGAACTGGGTGGTCTGCAGAATTAGCCTACTGCTTCCACATGACCAGGAATGCTTTACACATGCCTCAGATATAAATTCACACCCTCAAGACTGTGCAATTCATGTCTTTGTAAGAGACGGCATCCACCCCCATAGCTCAGGAATAGAGTACTTGTCTTGCATGGGCGAGGCTCTGGGTTCAATCCCCAGCACCAGGGGAACAGCAGCCACAAATCATGGCTTGTGATGATCCATCATCCATCCACCGGCTTGCTCAAAAGAAATGCTCTGTTCTTGCTCTAGAGACAGGAAGCTGCACAAGCCCAGCCGGAGCACACCATCCGGATGGCAGCAAGGACCCTGACTGTTAGAGCACCTGGGGCAGTGGTGGCGGTAGAGGCTTCAGGGGGAGCTGGTGACGTGGAGGGGTTTCCTTATTTTTGGCCGCTATCGGGGCGGCCATCACAGCTTTCCCCAGCAAGCAGAATGTAAGCTGGGCTTGAAGTATCAGGTGGAATTGGCCTGCTGGTGCATGGCGGCTGGACATGGGGCATCCAAGCAGAGGGGCTTCTCGAAGAAAGCGGGAAGCTCTAACGATTTGGGCAGTGTCTGGGGGACGTTCTATGGGGGCCTGTAGGGGTGCTCCTGGAGTAGACAGAGAAGATGCTTGAAAAAGGAACACTGGCTTCTCAGAGGCCGGAAGAGAAAATTCTCCACTCCTTCGGTTACATGCAACAGAAAGTGGACGTGGCGAGCGAAGGGGTGAGCCAGAGGAGAATTTGCAGGGCTGACTGGGGCGGTGCCAGCCAGGAAGGCCCTGCCCAAGGTTTTCTCTACCCTCTCTTTACTCTGCGCCTGTCAGAGTTCCAGGAGAGAGATTCTGATTGGCCGAGCTCGGGTCACATGATAAAAAGCCCTGATGGGCGGAGCCTGCAGGGACCCTTGCTTCCAAGGTGACACCACGGGAGGGGCCACCGAGACTACACCTTAAAAAGAAAAGTAATTCCTCAAAAGGAAACCAACGTGCTGACAGAAAGGGCTGTTGTCTGACCCATAATCATAGGGGCTCATAAGGCATAATAAGAACTTATGTTTATTAACCACAGGTCATATAGCATGGCCAATATATGCTATGCATCATACATGTTTTATTTAAATCATATAATAACTCTGGGAGTATATTTATATTTCTACTTTATAGGGTCGGAGTAGGTATATCTCATATTTGCAAATGAAAAAAAAAATCACAGCCCAGAGAGGTTAGGTAGCTTGCCCAAGATCACATAGCTAGTAAGTGAGCAAGCCCCAGCTCAAAGCCAGATGCCTCTGCTGGTAAAGCTCCTGCTGCATGCCGACCCTCCGTGCTTCTGGTGGGGTAAAATCATTTGAAATCATTTGCAGGTTGGCACCTCCCCCACTGCCCACCCCCACCTGTCCTGGGGCCTTATGACCCCAACTTGGGTGGCCCAGGATGCAGCTTATGGACCGGCCAGGTGAAAGCTTTCTCAGCCCCCAACCCATGGGCTGTGTACACCAGCTGGGCAGCGTCTCTCAAGAACTCTATGTGTCTCAGGGAAACCCTGTGTCCATCCATTCCAGAGCATTTTACCGTAGTGCAACTCCTTAATCCTCGTGGAGAGACCCCACCCCCGGGCTCCCAAGCACGTTCTTGTCATAACAACTGAGCAGAGGCTTTGCAATCCCTGAGGACAGATCAGCCCTGGGTTCGAATTCCAGCACCGAAAAAAAAATTCAACTTAGGTCAGAAGGTGGGGGGCTAACTAGTTTCATCTGGTGGCAACGTCTCCCAAAGTACTGGGTCTACTGTTTACAAACCAATGACCACTGTTTAGTGTACGTAGGGGAAGCCATTCATGCCATCTGGGGAGTCACTAGTTAATCTAGTCTCTACCATCTTTTTGACTTAGCTCATCTGCTTAAAAATGTTATTTCACTCACCCAAACCATGCACGTAGTTATTAGGATCCTCGTTTTCTAGACAAGGAAATGGAATCCCAGAGGAAGTAAACGGCTAGCCAAAGGCACACGGCAAACGGGGTTCATTTGTGAGCCTGTGTTCTGGGTCCGGGCCTGAAGTAGATGTTCTCTGGCCCGGGTCTTCTTACAGATTTTGGTCTCTAGTAACAGCTCTTCCCCAGGCCTCACAGATACTTTCCCTGCACCATCCAGAAAGGAGACATGCTGCTTCTTGACAGGGGAAGGCACCTGAGGCTCTGGAACCGATTTGCCTTCTCTCCAGAACCGTCTGCTCCAATTCACCTTCCGCCAGCAATGCAAAACCATCATGCCGTATCCTTCCATGGCTCCCGATTACCTTCAATAGAAAATTCACATTCGCACGAGTGGAGTGGAATGCAAGGCCCTCGGTGAGCTGGCCCTAGGGCCCCTCCCCATCTCATCTCCCCAAGCCCCACCCATGCGCCCTTCACTTTTTCTGTGCAGCTCCCCCACTTCCTTTATGTCCACCTAGCCAACTCCTATTCTACCTTCAAGACTCGGCCCAAGTGTCTCCTCCTCCAGAAAGTTTCCACAGGGGCTACTGTTGAAGATCCCCACCGCATCTCAGGGCTGCTGCCATTCTCTAAGGATGGAGATTATAGGCAGTTTGGGGTATGTAGAGGACAAAAATTTCCATTTAAGTAAGACAATGAAAAAAAAATAGATTATTTCACATAAAGGCCATTGGGAGATAAAGTGAGCATCAGGTGTGGTCCAATCAAGGTTTCCACTTCAGTTCTCTGTGATTTTCTCAGACCTGCTAAGACACTTTGTTCTGGGTTAGCCTCCTCAGTGGTAGCAAGACAGTTGCTCAGAGCAATTGGGGCATCACTTGTAGAGGGAAAGAAAGAACTTTCCTTTCAGTTGTCCCTCCCTTTGGTACGATGAGTCCATCTGAAACTACATGCCTGTCTCTGGACCAATCACCATCACCTGTTAAATGATGGTTGGCTGAGGCCAGGATACCTGAACAACCCAAGAAAGAAGGTGTGTAGGGTGACTTGGATTGGCTTAGTCCAGTATGGCCAGCTCCCCTAAGTCACACAGCTTAGGTAGAGGAGCTGGTACCTGAACAAAGATGGAGTCCTGCTAGGATGGGGGTAGAAGGGAATGAGAGTCATTTGGTTCACCCATAATGCTTCTGAGGAAAAAGGCCACAACCTGCTTACATAATTTCAGTATTCCACTTTCTAGCACAACACCTGAGAGAGCTTTGGAAAAAAAAAAAATGAGATGAATGCTGGGCGTGGTGGTGCACATTTGTAATCCCTGTGCTTGGGAGGCAGAGACAGGAGGATCGTGCAGGTTCGAAGCCAGCCTCGCTGGCTTAAGAGACCCTGTTTCCAATAAAAATATAAAAATATAGGTCTGGGAGTAAGGCCGGAGGTAGAAGGGCTTCCAGGAACCCCAGTATCGCCAAAACAAACAAACAAAAAAAACCCAAAAATGGGATGAGTAAAAACTGTTAGACTATAGCTGGAAGCCGGGCGTGGTGGAGCACGCTTGTAATCCCAGCATTTGGGAGGCTGAGACAGGAGGATCGCGGTTCGCCGACAGCCTCAGCTACTTAGTGAGGCCCTCTGCAACTCAGTGAGCCTGTATTTAAAAATAAAAAATAAAAATAGGGCTGGGGGTGTAGCTCAGAGGTCAAATGCCCCTGGGTTTCACCCCTAGTACCACAAAATAAATAAATAAATAAATAAATAAATAAATAAATAAATAAAAGAATATAGCTGGAGCTGAGGTTTATGCAAAACAAATGAAAGGTTCAGGTTTGGATGAGATAAGGAAGAAATGTTATTTCTACCTGCAGGATCCCCGTTTGGTATATAAATTAGATCTTTTTAAAAGACATGTTTCTGTCTGCCAGGCTTCAGAAACAGTGATCTGAGAGTCAGACATTTCCTATTAAAGTTTTAAAAACATAGCTTTAAGTCATACATTATATTGAACGCTTTCATATCTCATCTGATTCAGTAGCTTTTAAACCTCACTGAGGTCACATTTTGAAACAGTAGTCACCTTTTACAACATCTCCAAACATTAAATAAAAATAAAAATTATTATGAAGGATAGAGATGCCCAGAGAGACCACTAGCACGACACTGGATGTTATTATTATTAAGGACAGCGTTATGTGAAGTCTGAAGGTTACAGTGGCTGGCGCATCTCTCAGCTTCATTTTCTTTTTTCCTTGGTTGAATCAAAGAAGAAAAGCAGATCCTGTCAACGCTTCTCTATTTAAAACACTTATTCAGAACACGAGTTCTTAATCTCAGATAACCTCAAAAACGCTCTAAGTTCCTAAGATATATGCGAAGATTTTTATGCATCAACATTTTTTTCAAGAGAGGTATTATAGTGTTTGCTATGTTCTCAAAAGGGTCCTTGATCCACAAAAAGGTTAAGAGCCGTAGATGCTGAAGGGAAATTCCCTCAAGACCTAGGTTGTCCCCAGAACTGGGGTTTCACATAAAGAAGAAAAGCAATTTTCAGGGCCAGGCTATTAACTTAGTTTGGTCATTTACAGGAAATAGGTCATTCCTGGGTTTCCTTTAGGATGTTTCAACTTAGAGAGTTATGGAATTAGTCGATGTGGAATGAATGGGGCTCTGTAAGGAGAAAGCCACAAACAAGTGCTCATTTCCCACATCTGCTCAGCCCACCCCTGAGCCTGTTTTCAACTCTCTCCTTTAGTCAAAATGGCCTGTCCTGATTCTCAAGACGCATTCGCTGGGGACAATTCATAATTTGTCATTTTTCTAGGGACTGACTACCTACCATTTGTAAACAGAAGTAAAACTAATGGCTTATTGTTTGTCTCTGAAATCTTGGAATTTCCATGCTATAACAGGTTTTTAGTTTCTTTAAAGACTATGAGGGAGTCAGTGGTAAAAGGAAAGTGAAATTGGTTATGTACGTGTGTGTGTGTGTGCCTGTGCATGAGCCTGAGAGTGCTGTTGGCTATTATGGGATGGCTCTGGAAAGGTGCCCCTGGTCCCTCTCCCTCCATACACACAAAGCATCCTCTCCAAGGAGGACAGTCAGTATTGCAGGCTGTCTGCTTTTTCTTTGTTTCCCTTGTTTCAGTGTTCGGTTGCATTTTACTGTTTCAGAACTTGAAGGATGCATTCAAACTTATGGAGCATGACATTTTAACTATCTCATCTCACCATGATTCATCTCAATTTACTCTCCCCCAAACTGTAGTCTCCAGAAAGCACAGCATCTACCGGTTCTCCAGTGGGAGGAAGGCCATGAACGGCCTTCCCAGTGAGCTACCTCGTGAGCAAGGCTCCCATCCTCATTGTCCTCCTAACCAGATGCTGTGCCTCTGCGGGGGGCGGGGGGACTGGGGAACACTCGCATTGGCCTTTGCGGTGTATTGCTGAATGTTCAATATAAACCCTGGCAGAGGTTAAATAACACGACGCGTCACACAACCCCGCAGGGATGTGGGGATGTGCTGAGCCCATCAGGGCCCTCGGATCCTTCATGCAGAGCCCTTGTTGAGGCTTCTGCTCCCCCAGCGGTTGCTTTGCCCCAGATGATGCATTACCTGCAAAAAGTATCTATCACGGGACCCAATATATGGCTACCAGAATATATTTTACTGTCTTCAGTTGACTCCTATTTTCAAGTTCAACCTCAACTGAACTTCGGTGGTAAAAAATCAACTCTGTCTTCATTCACTCTAGGAACCTCTGCTTCTGAGCAGAATGAATCGATAATGAGGTCATGAGCAAATATTATTAATGCCTTTTATTATTTATATGGGTGTTAATGTGTCCAATTGACACACAACTTTCTACCTCTCTAGTCCAACACTTGTGACCCTCAGCATCTCCTTCTTCTCTCTCTCTTTCCATTCAGTCACAGATACAGTGAGAGAATAATATATCACAAGCCATGACCCCTTGGCCTTTATGAATTATCTGTTTAGAAAGATGTGAAGCCTCCTTTTATATCCACCATAATAGATACTTAGACATCGCGGATCAATAGTGAACAAGTTTGCTGCTTATAGTTAATGGGTACCAAAGGGACACTCTGGCAGTGACCTCTGACATCGTGGCTGACAAGAAATCTATAGAGCAAAAAATAAGGAAGACGGACAGTTTTTAAAGTTACGAACGTGGATCTGTAGCAAATCACGATAATTTTCTCCCAGCAGAAATAATTCAGACTTGTAGGTGGTCACTAATTTTGGCAAACCCCTTAATCTGGATCCCCGGAAGTAGGAAGGCTAGTGCGTGGTTCCAGCATCCTGGAAATGGCTCCAGTGCTGGGCCTGACAAGAATCCATTTGTTATCCAAGGAGATCCAGCCAAGATTGTTTTCCTGTCAAAGAGGACTTTTCTCTTTATAAAATGGGCTGTCATTTATAATCTTAAGCAGGCACAGATTTGTTAAACAGCCACATGGTAATGGGTTTCTATAAGAAGATCCACAGACCCATAGTTCTGGAAAGAAACCGAGCCCAGGCGATATTTAAAAACCTAATGGGAGCGAAATATTTGGGGTTTCTTGGAAAGATGGTTTCGGTTCTGCACACTGTCAGGGGAATTTAACAATAAACCCGTCGTTGTGTGTCTGAGAGTCTGTTTGAGGCCATTATATTTTCCTGTGTTCTACGGAGTTGATCTTGAGGAAACGCACCAGGCCATCAGCTCACCTTTTCATGGCCTGCTAATGGCGGCAAGCAGGTTTAAAAAGAGCCGAGCAACGTGGCTAATTTGTGAGTGATCTTGAAGGAAGCAGCCTGCAGCGTTCTGCCAAGCAGAGAAATTAATATCCACGGCCCCCGGTCTGGAGAACGGCAGGAAGGGAAGCGCACAGTCCTCTCCACGCTGCTCCGAGAGGCGCACAGCGTATTATGATGTCACACTCCAGTGGCTCCGTGGCTCTGCGGCCAGCAGTCCCCCTGCTGCTAAGCACCACTGAAAACACATTTGTCCCGACTGTTCGTTCCCTTTTATCCCCATCTCATCTGTGTAAGATGAATCACTTCTGGATCCAGACAGACTCTGAGGGCAGAATTGGGTCCTGACGAGGTAGCCTGCCTCCTATGGCTTAAACATTTTAATTAATTTTAACATTAATGCACAAATGGGAGTTAATCACTCTGCTGCGGTGCTTTCTAATTTACTAAGTTTATTCATTAAAACTTTCCTGACTGAACTTTGATTGAATGTCATGCTTTTTTGGAGGCCTTTCAAACTGCCTTAAGGGGGTTTTAAAGTGAAATCTTGGGCAGCTGCTGAAAGCCTTCAGTGTTTGCTTAAAGAAAAGAATGGGGGGGGGGATTGAATCAGCAAGAAACCTTCCCCGGCCCAACAAGGAGCTTTGGGGCAGCAGGAGGCCTGTAAAAACAGGCTTATTTTTAAGCAATAAATTAAAGAAGTAAGGGAAGCCTGAGTTTCTCACAAAAGAAATATAATCAATGACTGTGTGTGTTACTAGGGATTGAACCCAGGGCCATTCCATACCCTCAGCCCTTTTTATTTATTTTTATTTTGAAATGAATTCTCACTAAGTTGATGAGGCTGGCCTTGAACCTGTAATCCTGTCTCAGCCTCCCAAGTACTGGGATTACAAGTGTGTGCCACTGTATCTGGCTATATTCCATCTCCTTACATTTCATGGCAAGATAAAGCCATCCCTTAGAATCACAACAGCACTTTGTATTAATGTGGGGAGAGATACAAATAATGTATCAGCCAACCTAATTATTTTGTAATCAATGTAATAAAAATCTTAGGTACGCAGTTTCGCCTATTGACCATTAGTACCAACGTTTTAATTAAGAGATATTATTTTAGTGAAGCCTTTTATTTAAGGTAAACTCAAGAAAAAATGCAATCTATATGCATGTAATGAACATTATTCGATATTAGAGGACCAGCCACCCCATATTCCCTGTTACATGGCAGTCTCAGGTTGACCTGAGAAATACATGGAATTGTTTTTTCCGAAATCAACAACTTAGTATTTAGGAATATATTTCCTCCCTAGCCCAACCTCTCTGCTCTCCGCTCCCCACCTCCAGTCAGAAAAATATTTGTAAAGTTTAGTAAAGATGCCAATAATTCAGAAGGAACAATCCAAGTTGGGTTATTAACAATAGCACCATTTCAAAGGCGCCATGAATCAAAATAAGAGTTTTCATATTCATTTTTACATTCTATAAATGCTGCTCAGTGTTGTGCAACAAGACCCGACAAACTCATTTTTAAAAAGTATTTTTAACTCCAGGCAGTGAGAAAAGTCCCCCATTTCATTCTACCTTAAGAAATGTGGTGTGAGTAGACAGAGCTCCTTCCGACCTGAGGGGTCAGGGCTCGGCACTCTCAGTGGGCACGTGGAATATCCCCACTCTCCTCCTCTTGAGAGATCTCTTTGGCAGAATCTGCTCTTCGGATGTTTAATCGCTGTGTCTACCTGGACACGGACTGAGAGCAGAATACATCCACACAGGGTAGAAAGCTTAATGGCGAAGCGCCCGCGGGCCAGGTTCAGAGACCACCTGGCTCCAAACGCTGATCTGGTTACTTAATAGCTTTGGGATCTTAGACAAGTACTATCATTCCCCTAAACTCGGTTTCCACAGCTACCAAACTTGCTTTATTATAGTGGCCATCTCATAGGGCTTTTATGAAAATTGATAAGTAACGCACATGTAGCCCTTGCTGTGGTAAAGACGTACCAACCTCATTTATTCCTCATCTAACTTCAAGAACCATTCTTTCCAGGTGTGGAGGTACATGCCTGTAATCCTGGTACTTGGGAGGCTCATTGAAGGGTTACAGGTTTGAAACCAGTGTCAGCGCAATTTATTGAGACCCTGTTTCAAAATAAAGCATAAAAAATTATTGTTATTTGCTCCAAATTACAGAGGAGGAGACAAAATCACCGAGAGGCAAAGTAACTTTCCAAAGTCACACAACTAAGTTGTCAAACTAGCTTTAGCACTGGTACCCTGGTTCCTGAGTCTGTGCACTTAACCTTTTGTTGTGTTTAAATAATAACATGTACGTAAAGGATTTAGGAGTGTGCTGGCCCAGGGGTGTGCTTAACAAAAGGTAACAATGTTAGTTCTGCTTATTGTAAGGGTTCAATAGCTGCTTGTTGATCAGTTGGATAGATTAATCCCGTTAGGATTCTTGAAGTTCCAAAGTGCAAATACTTCTGTTAATTAAGTACAGCTACGGAGAATTCCAAGGAATGCCTTTCCATTTTCCATCCAGAGGCATGGAAATGCCTGGGTGCACAGATTTGCAGAAGAAAGAAAAAGTAAGAGAGAAAGGGTAAACCTGAAGATTAAATCTGGGAAATCCAAACCCAGTGGTAATCCTAGTCCCTGGTTTTTGAACCCAGATATACATTAGAATCATCTGAGAATCTTTAAAAACTGCAGGTCACTGGACCTCATCACAGATCTACTAAATCAGAATATATGGGGATATCATTCAGGCATCCCCTAAGTGGATTTAAAAACCAGTTTACTAAAATATAACATCAAGTATCCAAGTCATAAATACACGGATTGATGACTTTTCCCAAGGTGAACACAGTCATATACTGAGTACCCCAATCTCCAGAAGCTCCTGGTGCCTCTTTCTAGTTTTTACCCTCCTGGGTGGGGGTAGCCACTATCCTATACATTATCCATATTAATGTATGTACTTCTAACACATACATTAATTTTTCCTGATCTTGGTATAAAGCTGCAGTGGAATTGCACTGGACGTGTTTCCTTGCATTGGGCTTACTGTGCTGCACACCGAGCGTGTGGGTCTCATTCTCCTGTTTCTCTTCAGCACATATGCTGTTCTGCTCTAAGAATGCACCACGAATTATGCCTTCAGCTGGGCTTTGGGGTGGTTCCTTGTGGAACTATTACATTCTCATATCTTTTTGTGGATTTTGACTTTGCTTCCGGGTATTGACTTGGGTGTAGACTTGCTGAGTTTGGGGTGACCTAAGTTCAACTTAGTATACTGACCATGCATGGTTTTAAAAAGCAGCATAAGCCGTAATCCCAGCACTTGGGAGGCTGAGACAGGAGGATCAAAGGATCAAGACTAGCCTCAGCCACTTAGGCCCTCAGCAACTTAGTGAGACCCTGTTTCAAAATAAAATAGGGCTGGGGGTGTAGCTCAGAGGTAGAATGCCCCTGGGTTTAATCCCTCGTACCACACAAATACAAAAGGCCACGTAACTGGATCCAGTGAGCAGGGGCTGAGACCATCACTCTGGGCTCTGCCTGCGAGCAGCCCGGCTGCCATTTAGGGAGCGTGCAGGAGAGACGGTTTTAGGACCGTTGGCCTGCCCTGCAGCTTGCAGATGAGTTGGCTGCGTTAGGATTGAGTCAGGGTTAGAGTTGAGGGCTGTGGATCCGGTGCGACAAGGAGAAATTGGTGGATCTCTCAAGTGAAAATGTTCACTAGCAAGTGTCTCTGTGGTGCCTTACTCATGGTCACAATGCATGAAGTGTCTTCTACAGACATCCGTGTGAAAGGGGACAATAGCTCTTCTCTAGCCGGGCTTTCTGCCTTCGCCGAAGTCACAAAGCCCCTTGCGCGGGCCCCACCCTCCTCCTGGGTAGTCTCTGTGCCCTCCCGGGACTCCTTCCCCATGGTCCTTCTCTTGTGGGAAGCCCTCCTTGTCTCTCCCACTGAGAACCTGACTGGGAGCTCCTGGTGGGTGGAACCAGTCACTGCTGTGCCCTTTCAGTCAATCCCAACCAACTTTAATCAGTGTTTCAAATGAGTATCTTTCTCATTGGCACCTTGTAATCCCAGTACCTGGGAGGCTGAGACAGGAGGATCGCAGGTTAGCGGCCAACCTCAGCTACTTAGTGAGGCCCTCCGCAAATTAGTGAGACCCTGTTTCAAAGTATAGAATAAAAAAATAGGGCTGAGGGTATAGCTTGGAGGCAGAATGCCCCTGGGTTCAATCTCCAGTACTGAAAAAAAAAAATAGTCTTTTTCATGTACATGTTTCCAAGTGGTCCTTCATCAGGTATCTTTCAGGTCAATGTGATTTGTAAGTGAGCCCAGCCGCTGACCCTGTCCAGGACACATAGCTAGGACAAAAGAGGACAGGACACCCTCACAGGCATTAGCTAGTTGATTAACCAGCCAATTAATTATTAACGTGATATACAAACAGAAGAGTCTTTTCTGAGGACTCAAAAGGAGGCAGGATTTCGCTCCAGGTCTAATGTGATGGGCGAGGCTAATTGGGCTTTCTGCTCATTATTAATTCCTCTAGCCAGGGTCGTCACAAAGGTGGGAAGAGGATCAGAGAGCCTTTTCCCTTGGAGAGAAGGCCATTCAAAAATGGTTTATAGCAAGCACCTTCTGAGTTGGGCGGATCCCTACAACGGTGCAGGGTGTGCACTGCAGAATTCCAGAGTATGAAGACAAGCCTGCCTGGAGCTGTGAGCCTCCTTCATTTCATCTCCTAAACCTAGTTCAGAGCATTAGGAAGAAGTCTAAAAGTGACCATTCTTGAAACAACACAGTGCCCAACAATGATTTATTGAACATATATTTGCTAAGAACCTGCTCTTGGTGGGTATTCATAAAACTTATAATAGGAGAATATGCATCCATTAAACTAATAAATAAATACTTAAATTGTGATCAGTGCTCTGAATAAAAAAAACCCCCAGAATCATGATAAATAAGGGGGAGTAAATGTGATATAATGAGGTGAGGGGAGGTATGGATAGGGCCGGCCTCTGAGAAGGTGGAATTTCAACAAAACCCAGGGGAGAGTTGAGTTCCCTCAGCAGAGAGCGGGAGCAGAAGTGGATGAGGGAACAAGACAGCATGTGCTAGCCCATGGCTGAGCACAGACAGACAATGGGACAGCTGCCTGAGCTGAGGCTGCAGGCTGAATAGCCCTTGTCTTGTTTCCCTGGCTCAGTAGCTGGATGCCCATCCAACCCCCGGAATCCAGCTGCGAAGTCACGGTATCTGGTAAATTATCTAAACGTCAGGATTCATCTGCTGCAGGAGGTCTGAGCTCAGACAGAGTCCTGTGGAGACAGCTCATGTGGGCTGTGCTGGGTCTTCCTCCTCCTGTCTCTTCCTCCCTTTTACAGCCTCTCTCAGCCAGTATCGACCTAGCCCCAAACCTCTCCACTACTATTCATTTGTAGACCATCTCCGGAAGTGTCCAGCTTCAAAACGTTCCCATGCTCCTTTCTTTCTCCATCAAACCTGATCCGGTCTGTGTCTAGTTCCCTCTCAGCCTGGTTACACGACTGGTTACTGACTAGCTCATTTGATTATTTAAATTAAGTAAATAGCTACTTAATAGGGTGGCTTTCACAAAATTTTTTTTTTTGTGTGTGGGGGGGGTCTGGGGATGGAACCAAGGGCATTCGACCTCCGCCGAGCTATACCCGCTGCCTTATTTTTTATTCTTTATTGTGAAACAGGGTCTCACTAAGTTACAGAGGGCCTCACTAAGTAGCTGAAGCTGTGCGTGAACCGTGATCCTCTGGTCACAGCCTCCTGAGTGCTGGGATTACAAGCGTACACCTCCACTCCCAGCTTCACAAAATATTCATGCAGAAATTTAAAGCACAGTGAAAGAATGAATGTGGTAACTTTTAGATGGATGATAATCTCCATGTAGTGAATAAACTACATGGTGTTAAGCACACAGGTCTCCCCCCCCCCCAGTACTAGGGATGGAACCCAAGGGCATTCTACCTCAGAGATACACTCCTAATCCTATTTTTTAGTCTTTATTTTGAAACAGGGTCTCACTGAGTAGTAGCTGAGGCTGGCCGCGAACCATGATCCTCCTGCCTCAGCTTTCCAAATGCTGGGATTACAAGCGTGCACCACCATGCCTGGCTCCAGAAGGTGTTAAGGAAAGGATATTGTCACAAGTTCTTGTTCCAGAATTCAGACTTTGTCTGATTTTGGAAAGGTGATATAATGTGTCAACCACATGCTGAAATCTAAAGGTACATTCAGACTTATTTCATCAAATGTATGCATACTCATATGAAGTAAAACAAAGACTACAGATAGCTTTATATCAGTTCAAATCCTGGCGTGGCATTAAGTGAGTTTATGCCAAAGTTATAAAAAACACTTTTGTTTTCAGGACTTAATGGATTTTGGAATTGCAAACAAGAGATTTCTATTATTTCATTTTTTATAACTCAACTAGTAAGATTGTTCTCATCCCTCCCCCTTTACTAGCCATTCCAGGGCCACTTTACATAAAATTTCTGACTAAACTTTGAAGTGTGGAGACAGGAAATTTTTGGACACATTAACTGAGGGCATAAGAATTGGTGTGGAGACATATGAAAGAAGAGATGATCCTGTTATACCAGGATGGGATCTAGACCCTCAGAGAAGCACATTTAACCCAACGGAAGAAATTTGATTGTAACTGATTCAACCGTGCTATGAGTTGATGAACTTCCTGCCATGGGAGGTGTCCAGGCCGAGATGGCAACGTACGCATGGTGGATACTGTGCGGTGCATCTCTACACCAGTTAGCTGACCGCTAACACATACAATATCCACGGTTCCTTTAAAGTCTAAAACTCTATCGTTCTGTATTTTTATTACAGACTTAGTCATCCTAAGGGTTGAGTTCCATTTCAATTATGCCAGGATGTGAGGAGAATCGGGGAACTGTTGTTACCTCCATGTTACTATTTCTGTTCATCATCTGGCTTTGAGAATGTCAGTAGTCATTTAAGGCAGTCTATTGCTAAACTGTGCTCTGTGGGATGTTGGCAGAGTTTTGTGATTTAAAAAGTTTGGTTAGATAATTCAGTTAGACAATACCTTTATGTGTTACATGAAATCATTTGCGAGGGAGAAACCCAAGACTTGAAGGCAGTGGGCTAGAGGTTGAGCATTTGCAGCTCTGGGTCTGGAGGTTCCTCCGGGGCCTGTGAACCACCCTCTCTTTGTGGACGGTGTCTCTGACCCCTGATTTTGTTATTTGTTGTCTCTGGGCTCTGACGAACCACTTGGAGATCTGTCTTAGATCATTCAAGGCGGAGAGATGAGTCAGGGCTCCTGTGAAACCCACGGTGCTGAGCACTCCAGCCATTTATTATCGGCATGATGAATGCCGGCAATGGGCTTGTACTGTCAGATCATACACTTAATTTAATTAATAAAAAATTAAGATTATCACCATTAACCTGCATTTGCTCAGAATGCCACAGGGGTGATTAGTTTGAATGGCGCTGAAGGTTTTATAGTCCATTCTAGTAAGGATTACTTTGGTACCAATTAGAATTTTCCATAATACTACCCCGTGTAATATCCCTATTACCCAACACATTTTCTACAAGTGACTGAGTTCAATACGACACAGGCACAGTGTCATGGGCCTCTCCCTCAGAGCAGCACGGGAACTCCCACAGATGTTAACGCTCTCACCGAGTGAGAGGAGACCCTGATTTTATATATTACACAAACCCATTTCAAGGGTAATGATTCTCTGTCACAGTCTCTCAACGCATCGGGAAATTGGACTCAAACCTGACTATAGCAGTTTAGGCAGGTATGGATTCTCCCTAGAGCCTCTCAAATTGTCCCCCTGCCTTCTGCAAATTTTTATTTTCTCAACACTGTTTAACTTTGAATAGTTTACTTTTAGAGTCATTCAAATAACTCAACTAGTAAGATTGTTCTCATCCCTCCCCCTTTACCAGCCATTCCAGGACCACTTTACATAAAAATTCTGACTATACTTTGAAGTGTTGAGACAGGAAATTTTTGGACACATTAACTGAGGGCATAAGAATTGGTGTGGAGACATATGAAAGAAGAGATGATCCTGTTATACCAGGATGGGATCTAGACCCTCAGAAAAGCATTCAAATAACCTTCTTATAATTAGAAAAATAATTTCATTTCATTCTTTTTATTGAAAAAAATCAACTGAAAAGCTTCAGACAAGAAAAAAAAAAGAATATAAAAATCAAGTGAGAACCAGACATGATGGTGCATACTTGTAATCCCAGTACTTGGGAGCCTGAAAGAGGAGGCTAGCCTGTTTCAAAATAATAAATAAAATAGTGCTGGGGGTCTATCTCAAAGATAAAACACACCTGGATTCGATTTCCAGTACCACAAAAACAAAACAAGTATGTTAGCATGTTCCTACCACTTTGAGAAACCCCTTATTACTTGGTTATACATTTTTCTAGATTTATTTTCTATTCAAATGAAAGTGTATAATATAAAGGGATTTTATAATATAGACTGATTCATAAACAACAATAAAAGCTATGTCTTGTTTGGTCAATAATTATGTCAACTTCATTTTTTCCCTATGTGCAAGACAATGAATATTTATGGAGTATATATTGCTTACTAGTTGCTGTTCATCAAAGTTGAATGAAAGGGTTTTTTTGTTTTGTTTTGGTTTGGTTTGGTTTAGGAACTTTCATCCTAGTAAAGGTGATAAGCTCCATCTAGAAATGATCTAGAAAGAGACTGAATGAGCCAAACACTAGAAAGGGGGACAAGCAGACTGGGACCTCTTTGATTATCAGTACCATTCTAGAAAATACTAGCAGGCATTAGGGAGAAAACAAACTAAAGTCTAAGTACAAGCACAAACAAAGCCCCGTAGGCGTCTTAGATCATTAATGGTGGAGAGAAGAGTCAGGGTTGGTTGGAGGAAGAGGGATTGGTAGGAGGCCATTTTTTTAAATTGCTTTTGACATTAGAAACCGGAAGCAGAAGTAATGAGTGCAACAGACAATGTCCTCAAGTTCTATGTTATTGCAGTCCTTTCTTCCTCTGGCTTTTTCTGTCTCAGTAACCTGGGACCCCCTTTCCTTAAGACTTTTGCATCTGGAATGAGTGTACTAGCAGGTATAAGAATGTGGGCTCTGGTTGGGTTCAAATCCTAGTTGTAATATTGACCCACTTTTCAGCCTTACCCAGGCACTGGACTTTTCTGTGTCTTGGTCTTTCCTCTGTAAAATGGCTATATCAATGGTACCCACATTATACAGTTTTTATTAACTTTTTTTGTGTGTAGGGGGTGCAGGGGATTGAACCTCGGGGCATTCTACCTCTAAGCTACACCCATGTCCCATTTTATTTTTTTGTTTTGAGACAAAGTCTCACTAAGTTGCTGAGAGTGTTGATGAATTGCTGAGACTGGCTCAAACCTGTTATCCTTCTGTCTTCAGCCTCCCAAGTTTTGGGATTACAGCCATCACACTTGTCTTAACTTCATTTCTTTTAAAATTACATTATGGGTCTTGTATTCATTCAATGAATTGCTACTTGTGAACTTCCATTTCCTTGGTAATTCAACTGCAGCGAATGCCATTTTGAATCAATCTTCATACACATTTGAAATTATTTCCATAAAGCTGGGCCCAGACTGGGCATAGCAGTCCACACCTGTAATCTCAGCACTTGGGAGGCCGAGACAGGGGGCACTGCAGGTTCGAAGCTATCCTCAGCATTTTAGTGGAGGCTCTCAGCAACCTAGCAGCACCCTGTTTCCAAGTAAAAAATAAAATTGATCTGAGGGTAGTTTGGAGGTAGAATTCCTCTGGGTTCAATCCCTAGTACCAAAATAAACGAAACAAAACAACTAGGTCTGGTGGTGCACACCTATAATCCTAGTGTAGGTGGGAGGCTGAGACAGGAGATCATAGGTTTGAGGACAGCTTCGGCAACTTAGGCCCTTAACAACTTAATGATATCCTGTCTCAAAATAAAAAAATAAAAAGAGCTGGGGGTAGAGCTCAGGGGTAGAATGTCCCTGGGTTTAATCCCCCCCCTGGAAAAAAAAAGAAAAATTATTTACATAGAAAAAATCTTAGAATTAGAGTTTATGGGTCAAATGTTACATACATTTTAAGGTTTTTGATATCCTTTGACAAATTACCCTCCTGAATGCTTTTATTAACATTCATTCCCATCAGTATTTTCATTGAAAATAGGCTTTTAAAATTCATATATACAGATAATGGAGGGGAAACCTCAGCAAAGCTAGAAAGGAAGGGTAGGAGAGGAAGAAGGCTGAGGTTGGTTAATGGAGGAGCTACATTCAAATATGTGTGAATCATGGTCAACCTGGACACTCAGTGTTGGGGGGGAGGGGAAGCAGGGGGCCGAGGGCACCAAGCACTGTGAATGCATGCCATTGTCAAGATGATCCACATTATGATGTGAAACTATAGTGTACCAATAAAAATATAAAATATAAAATTATATATATATATATATATATATATATATATATATATCCTTGATGAGTAGATAGAAGTGTTGGAGAAACCTTCACTGCTTCGATCCAAAGGATGGATGGCACCTGAGTTCCTAGATTGTGGGAGAGCCAGGGATGCGGCAGAGATCTCAACTGCAACGATGTGATAGATACCCAGCAGCTCCCACTGCAGCCTAGAAAGCAAGCTGGAAAGTGCTCTCTGCCCAAGGCAGGCAAGACAGGGTCTCTCAGGACAACATGATACAGCAAGAATGTGTGTAGGGGAGAAGCATGCAGACTCGAGTGGAGGGTGGACCTGCAGTCAGGGAAGGCTTCCCGGGGAGGAAGTCTTCTGGAGGGATCTGAAGTGGGAGGAAGTGGCTAGTGGGAAAGAGGAAAGGCTTCAGCAAGTGCAAAGCAGCTTAGGGAAGGACTGGGTGGGTCCTCCTTTCTTCCTTCATCCTACAAATGTATTCTGCCACCTGTGATGTGTGAGACATGGTTCTAAGAGCAGCAGGTGTGGTGAGGAACACGCAGACTCCCTGTGTAAAGGTAAAGGCTCCCTTTAAAAAAATTTTTTTTTGGTTGTACTGGGGTTCCTGGAAGCCCTTCTATCTCTGGGCTACACTCCCAGACCTATTTTATATTTTTGAAACAGGGTCTCTTACGCCAGTGCGGCTGGTTTCAAACTTGTGTGATCCTCCTGTCTCCACCTCCCAAGAGCGGGGATTACAAGCGTGCGCCACCACGCCCGGCTTTAAAATTTTTTTATTTTCTGCTGTACTGGGGATGGAATCCAGGGACATTCTACCTCCAAGCTACACCTCCAGCCCTATTTTTTATTCTTTATTTTGAAACAGGGTCTCACTGAGTTGCAAAGTAGCAGAGACTGTCCTCGCATCCGTGATCCTCCTGTCTCAGCCTCCGGAATGCTGGGATTACAAGTCTGCGCCACCACACCCGGCTAGGGGCTCCCTTCTAACATGGGGATCTGATGGAGCCACCATCTCTCAGCCCACTGCACTCAGAGCTCAGAGAGGGGAGCCTCTCCTGTTCCCAGAATAGCTGGGAAGTTGTCAGGGCTGAGGGATACCAGGCATAACCCAGATAAAGGGAAAGGAAAAACAATGAGTGGGAGATGAGTTTCCAGAGAAGGGAGGAGAGGCAGAGAGAGAGGAGCAGGCAGAGAAGGATGACTTAGAGAGGGAGGGAGCAGGCCTTGGGGTGCCTAGGGTCACGGCGCTGCTCCCCTGTCAAGGGATTCTCACGCTCCATCGGCTCCAAGGCGTTGACAGGGAGGAGGTGGCATCCCCAGCAGCAGAACAGCTCTGCAGATACTTCATGCACAGAAAGCTGCTGCAGCCAGGTGGCTCCGCTGACAGAGCCCCTTCTTCTGAGGACTTCCCCCACAGGCGTATGTCAGCCTTGGTTCAGTGGCCTAACCAAATTGGACTTTTTGTTTCTTAAATGTATACCTGATCCTCCCCAAATGTTATTCCCTCGCTGTTTTTCAAGAGATAAATAATAAAACTCTGCACCGTACATCCTGTCACATTTCCTGGTCTCGGCACGTCGGGCTGCGAGGGTCACATCTACTTAAGTGGCTCCTGTAGCCTTAGATTAGACACCTTGTGTGTGACTCAACCTGGTGTGACAACTTGTAAGAGAAGAGATGAGACAGGGAAGTCAAGCAGGAATAAAGAAAATGTGGTCCCAGTCTCTCTCTGTCCTCTGTCTGTCTGTCTGTCTCCCCTTGACCAGCATAACTTTACAAATTCTTTTATATTTTATTTCATTTTTTATTCTCATCTTAAAGCTGGTTGTTCATAAAAAAATTCAGGACGGAGGATGTTCATTCCTTGAATATCTTGGGTAATTGGATGGGATTTCTAGCAAGTGTCAAGTGCTTAGGATAAAAAATATATATATCTCCTGACTTTAGCAATATGATCCAAAATCTCTCATTAGTTATTCCACTTTATTTAAATATATATTTTTCCTCAATGTTTTAGGTAATGAAGAAGATTAAAAATGATCCCATAATGGTCAGTATAGTATTTTACATTCACTGACCTTTCATGTAATTTGATATGTTCCTTTAGGAAGTCTGCTACAGCTGTGTTAGGTGAACACTTGATTTATAAACATCGTTCAAGGCTGTGCGGGGAGGGGACTGAGAGGAGCGTGTATTTTGTTCCCAACCTGAATTTTAATCTTTTGAATCAGCTTATATCTTTTAGGAGTACCTTAATATGCTTTTTTCTTTCCTCCCTAAATTTACTGCCACATTTTGTCTATTACTGTTCAGTTCCCCAGAAGAACTGGGCAGAGCTGCAACAGGAGGCTGCAGGGATGGGATGACGGAAGAAGATTCAGCAGAGGATGCACCAAGTCATGACTGAGAGGGAGAAGGAGGGGGCAGAGCATCAGATACATTTTAGATCAGACTCACAGTCATTGGCACATATTATATGTTCCCAAATCTAATTATTCATTTAGCTAGTAAGTTGTTCCGTGGGGAAAAATCCTGCTCATCCTCCTAGAGCACTTTTCTCACATATCAACAGCATTTCTCCCGTGTAACCCTGATTCCAAATTAGCTGCCATTTGTCTATGGTCACAAAGTTTACAAGATATTTGGCATCTATTGTCTCATAGCCACCCTATGAGGGATGTGCTATAAAGTTTGTAAGTCAGGAAGAGAACATGATAGATTGTGACCTGACCAGTCAGATTAAAAGTGCGTTCTAAATACTACATCTAGGGAGTCCGGAAGAGCCGGGGCCTGGGTCGCAGGACTCTGGGCCCCGGGTGGGATGGCGCGGAGCACAACAGACTCCTGGAGAAACTGGGGCCCAGTTGCAATGGGCCCCGGGTGGGGGTCAGGCCGGGCATGCTGGACCCTGGAACAGCCAGGGCCTGGGTTGCAGGACTCTGGGCCCTGGGCGGGATCGCGCGGAGTGCGCCAGACCCCTGGAGAAACCGGGACCCGGTCGCAAGGCCCTGGGCCCCAGGTGGGGGTCAGGCAGGGCATGCTGGACCCCGGGAAGAGCCGGGGCCCAGGTCGCAGGACTCTGGCCCTGGGTGGTCATGCAGAGCACGTTGGACTCCTGGGGAAAACAGCCCCGGGTCACAGTGCTACTGAGTACCTGATCCCACAACCTCCTCAAACCACACATACTGTCTTCTCTTATTTAAAAAAAAAAAAAAAAAAAGGAAAAGAAAAGGAAAAAATAAAAATATTGGAGAGGGTTCAAGAAGGCTGTGGTGGATGCCAGGATACTGGAGATGCAGACAAAACTTATCCAAATGAACTGGAACTTTTGGAAAAATTCCCCGTGAAGGAGGACTGCTTCTTCTCTACATTCTTAAGAATCTTGGACATCACCTGTAAGGAGAGAGTTTAGCGGAGACCTAGGAGGAAGGCGGTGTTGGAAGCGGTCTCTGCGATGGCGGTGGAGACTTGTATTCAGGAGAGGTAGAAATCGGATCCTACCAACCTTATTTTTTGGAGAAATTACACCAAACATCGAATGCTACTGTCACGCATGCTTAGGAACACTGGACAACATTCAGATGGAAAAAGAGCTTGGGAAAGACTTGAAATGGTGGAGGCAGTGGCAATGGCAGTGGCCAGTACTCAGGGGATGCAGAGATCTGATGCATTACACCTGGAACTTTTGAAGTAATAACCCCAGAGGCAGAATGCTACACCATGCACCCTCGATAACGCAGGACAAATGGCTGAGCGAAGAGGGTGCTCGGATTGGAGCCTGCCGAGCGGTGAGGCCGGCAACGGAGACAGCAAAGCTGGGATTGGAGCCTGCTGTGAGGCAAGGCAGGTGCTGGGGCCTCCAAGGCTGGGATCGGAGCCTGCCGAGGGGTTAGGCCGGTGTTGGGGCCAGCGAGGCCAGAATGGGGGCCTCCCATGAGGCAAGGCTGCTGCTTGAGCTAGCGAGGTCTGGATCAGTCCACCGTGTAGCCAGGCCACTACTGGGACCGTCAAGAGTGGGATCTGTACTTGCAACATGTAATGCACAGAGAAATATCGCAGAAAATAAAAACCAGATGCTTCCCCTAATCAGCAACAACTAGGAGGCAAGGGGCAACAGGAAGAGGTCAAGTTATAGAAAGGGCCCTATAGCGAAGCAATTAAGATGACCAATCAGAGGGTATGGAATAGGGGAGGATGGAGCCTCTTTAAAAAGCAGGAGGAACATAAACAAATGTATCAAAGTTAATCACCAAACAAGCATGGGATGGAGGGAGGGGGAGGGAATGGGATGGGGGCTGGATGAGGGCTAATTGGATGGTGTGTGCTTGTATATCCTCTCAAGTCTTGTATTATAATGTGATATATGATTACAATGTATCAATAAAAATAAATTAAAAATAAATAAATACCACATCTAGATACATCATAAAGAAACTACAGAACTAAAAGCTTAAAAAATAAAAGAAAAACCTAAAATTTACCAGAGAGGAGACTGATTACCCTCCAAACAGTGTCAGCCAGCCTGACAGAAGATTTTTTCCTGTGGCAACATAGTGAATAATAACTTGAAAGTGCTAACAGGAGAAAATAAAAGTTAATCTAGAGTCTTATACCCAGCTAAACCATCACTCAAGAAAGAGTGTGAAATAAGACATTTTAGTCATAAAACTCTGAGAAGAGTTTACTGTCTCTAGACCCAATGAAAAGTGAATCCAAACAGGAATGGGAAGCAAAGAACAGCAGTGGAGCCAGGTGTGGTGACACATGCCTGTAACCCAGCCTCTGGGAAACTGAGACAGGAGGGTCCAGGTCTGAGCCCAGTACACAGTAACTCAGCGAAACACTGTTTAAAAATAACAAACAAACAAGGCCGGGCGTGGTGGCGCACGCTTGTAATCCCTGCGCTTGGGAGGCAGAGACAGGAGGATCACGCAGGTTTGAAGCCAGCCGCGCGCGCTGGCTTAGGAGACCCTGTTTCCAAATAAAAATGTAAAAATAGGTCTGGGAGTATAGCCCGGAGGTAGAAGGGCTTCCAGGAACCCCAGTACCACCAATAAATAAATAAATAAATAAATAAATAAATAAATAAATAAATAACAAAATAGGGCTAGGGGTGTAGCTCAGAGATAGAATGTCCCTGGGTTCAATCCCTAGAGTATGTGTGCACTTACACACGCGCGTGCATGCGCACGCACTCACACACGCGCGTGCATGCACACACACACCAGTGGGCAGGCAAACTGAAAATTTAATTAATTTACATTCTGTAAGTCTAAAATATTACATAAGAAATGTAATAAAATCACATAGCCGGGCATGGTGGCACATACTTTTAATCCCAGTGCTTGGGAGGCTGAGACAGGAGGATTGCACAGGTTCGAAGCCAGCCTCAGCTACTTATAGTGAGGCTCTCAGCAACTTAGTGAGACCCTGTTTCCAAATAAAATATTAAAAAATAGGTCTGGGAGTATAGCCTAGAGTTAGAAAAGCCCCTGGGTTTCATCCCCAGTACCACACACAAAAAAAGTCTCCACATAATAAAAAATAATAAATAAAATCAAGTGAAGCTCAGTGTATTGTTCAAAAATCTTTGTTGTACTCAGGAAAAGGAGAACAATATCAAATAACTTTAGACTTTTTTTAAAAACTAGTTTCATATGTAGGTTAACAAAGCAAGTTTCAGTTATGCAAACTTTTTTTGCCTAAAGAAATGAAAATATTAGATGTGAAGGTTTGTGTAGTCTGGGGAGTAGGTACATGGATGTTATCTGTAGTTTTCTGTATGTTTTACATAATTTTAAAAATTAAATTCTCTCTTTTCTACTTGGCCATCTATAGACGCTTTTAAAGTATATCGTAAGTACCCCAAAGTGTAAATATAAGCATGCTTCCTATCTGGATCAAATAATTAGAAATAAAGCTGGGTGCAGTGGCACATGCTTGCAATCCTAGTACTTGGGAGGCTGAGATGGGAGGATTGCAGAGTCACCAAAGAGTCCCAGCGATTTAGTGAGGCCTTTTGCAACTTAGTGAGCCAGCCTTGGCAACTTAGTGAGGCTCTCAAAATAAAATATAAAATAGGGCTGGGGGTGTAGCTTAGGGGTAAAATGCCCTTCAGATCGATCCCTAGTACCACAACAAAACAAAACAAAATTAGAAGTGAGTCACTAAAGGCAGGAGTCTATGTACTTTATATTTTACATCTGTATTCCCCATGGAGCCAGCACGGAGCTTAGTAGTAAACCTCCCATCAGTATATAGAAAGGGTATGTGAATAAATGTGCCAAACGTCAAGTAGATCAGAATTGTGTAACACATTTTTAAAAAAAGTCCTCCAGAAGTGTTTAAAATGCATACTCTGACCCAGCTCTGATTTGTATTTTGATATCAATACTAATATTTTAATTTAGATTTTGAGCCAGCTATGCCAGAGTAATGCAACTAGTAGTGACTGAAAGACCCTTCCCCACTAACTTTTCTTTGCCAATGTGTCTCTATAAAACTTCAGCAGGCATCGCAGGCATGATGTTCTTAGTCTCCCCACGCAGGGGCTCCCTCCTCCATCTCTGAACCTTTACCACAGTCATTCACATCGAGTTACATCTCATCAGAATCTCCCCCGGGCACAGAAAGGGTCAAGAGCTCCCAGCAGATGTGCCCCCAGAACCTCCTGGTGTGGCCAGAGCTGCTTTGTCTTGGTCCTGGTTTCGGTGACTGTGGAGGTGGGGCTGGGCTACCTCCTGGAGGTAGTGCAGGAGGACTGGCATGGGTCAGGACGCCTGGCTGCCCTGGGTTTCCTGTACTCACTGTTAGGAGAATCCACCTGCACTGCACCACTACCTCGAAGGGGGGGCCTGCCTCAGGGAACAGTGGAAGGTGTGGTCTGCGTAGGGCCGCCCAGCCAACCACGCTGCAGGAGCCTGCGGGAGAACTCCAAACTGCCCTCCTCGCCGCTGCCCAGAGGTTTCTGCTCATTCAATTTTATTTTATTTATTTTTCTCTTATTTTTCTTTGGCGGGTCTGGGGATGGAACCCAGGGGCATTCTACCTCCGAGCTATACCCCCTGCCCTATTTTTTATTCTTTATTTTGAAACAAGGTCTCACTAAGTTGCGGAGAGCCTCACGAAATAGTTGAGGCTGTCCATGAACCCGTGATCCTCAAGTCTCGGCCTCCCAAATGCTGGGATTACAAGCATGCAACACCACGCCCAGGTTGCTCATTCAATTTTAAATACTGACTTTCAGATCAACCCCGTGAAGCTGGCTGGTAATGACTTTGTCATCTCATTTTATAGAGATAGCAAGTAAGGCTCAGAGAAGTTATGTGACTGGGGAAGTGAGGAGAACAACCAGTAGAAGAATTATGATTGAAAAGTAGGTTTTCTGGTTCTGGGTCACAGCTTGCCCTTTTCTATGTGTTCCTACAAAGTTCATGTATTGACACCTAATCACCAAGGCTCTGGTCTTTGGGGGAGGGGTGATTAGGTTATGAGGATGCAGCATAGCAGATAATATTTTATTTTATTCTAGAATGGGAATAATGTCCTTATAGAAGAGACTCCAGGGAGCGTTCATCCCTTTCCATCCCTTCTGCCATCTGAGGACAGAGCAACAGGGCACCATCTTGGAAGCAGAAAGCACCTCTCACTAGACATAGAACCTGCCAGAGCCTTGATCTGAGACTCCCTGGCCTTTAGGACAATGAGAAATAACCGTCTGTTATTTATAAGTTATCCATTCCAGGTATTTTATCGTAGCAGTGGGAAATAACTAAAACACTTTTCTACCCTAGAGCACCATCAGCGCATAAGTTGCTTTGTGCAGATTTCAAAATGGCTCCCTTTTCTTCTGAGCAGAAGCAGGAAGTGCTTGACAGGGCCAGCCCAGCAAGCAGAACCCTGGCTGGACCGCCATCCACCGCACCAGCGCGGCACTCTTACGCAGTCTAGGAGTTGGCATGCTGCTCCAGCCCACTCAGCGTCACTCTTGGGTCCTGTTCCTCTTCCTCCTTAGGAATCCCAGCTCACCTTCGGCCTTGCTCCAGGGCGGAAGCCTGGTGTCTGGGGCTCCTAGGCTGGAGGGTTGCAGACCACGGGGGCCATGCTTCCCAGGAGTGAGCAGTTAGTGCTGTGAATGGCATCCATGACCAAGATCCTACCTGAATCACTCCCCCCAAAAACCTCTGTCTTCATGAAGCCCCCAGTCCATTTAGCATCTCTCCCGTCACCAATGTCTTCCTGGCAGCAAAAGACGCCCTGTGATACAGTGCTTCACACGTGTGCGTGCTCCGTAAATATCGAATGATGACAGGGTTTTTTTTTTTTTTTCCACAAAAGATGAAGGTTCCACCTTTCAGGACTCTCTTCTGCTGTACATCTTTGCCAAGAGGGAGTTAAGATGGGCCATCTTTTAGCAAGAATCAGAGTTTCGAGATTAGTGAAGTGAGGACTGGTCAGGTTTAATGGCACAGATAATATTTTATTTTTATTTCAATTTTAATACACTATCAACATGCAATGAAGTAAGATATACGGCAACACTAGAGGATGGAACTGCCCTCCAACTTATCTTCAGTTACCAATTGGGGACCAGTTTCCGAAGTGATTTTTCTGCCAGTCTGGAGAATCTCAGAAAAATTTGGCTTCATCAAAATGATATATTAGGAAGGGTAAAGGTCACCTTAAACTTTGCACAAGAAATCAGAATAGTGTTTGACCATGACACTTGGAAATTTTTTTTCCACCAGAGATATAAAGAAGCCAGAAGAAAAGGAAAGCTTCTTTCCTCTGAACAATGAACTTTCTTTATTCTCTGGTGGCATCTGAGATATTTATTTTGACCCCAGATGTCTTTCAGTATACAAATTGGTTTAGTAAGCTAGAAAACTGATGTAGCTATAAAGAACCTCAGGATTGTGTTTTTTTTAAATTTATGCCCATGTTTCCATGTAGAATGGGTGTTCTTTGGGCCAGGGGGCTATGTTGGATTCATCTTAGTGCCTCTAAGTGCCACCCAGCTGACAGCCTGGCCTAGAAAAGCTACCATTATAAGTTTGATGAGTAACAACAATAATAAAAATAGTTAACACATGCTGAGCATTTCTAATAGGCCAGATGACTTTTTAAAAATATTTAGTGTGTAACATTTTACATGTAACATTCCATATAGCCCTATGGCATGGTGTTATAGAATCATGTTCCCCTCTAAATTCTTATGTTGAAGTTCTAACCCTCAGTCCCCAGAATGTGACTTTATTTAGTCAAAGGGTTGTTGCAGATATAACCTGTGAAGATGAGGTTATACAGGGATGGGGGCCCTAGTCTAATCTGGTTTGTGTCCTTTAACGTGGGAAGCTAGACACAGATGCTCTTACAGGGAGATTGCTGCATAGCAATGAAGGCAGAGATTGGGTTGGTGCAGCAAAAAGCAGGGAATGTCAGAGATGACCCCCAAAACCAGATGCTAAGAGAGAGGCTTAGAACAAGTTCCCCCCTCCCATCCTTCAGAAGGAACCAACTTTGTTAACACCTGGATTTCAGGCTTCTACTCTCCAGAACTGTAAGACAATAGTTTTTTTTTTTTTTTCTTCCTGTTGTTTAAGCCACTCTGTGGGTGATACTTCAGCACAGAAAGACTAGGGAATGAATATAGGTGGATACCATTATTCCCATTTTCTAATTAAAGAAAAAAGAGCCCTGGAGGAATTAAGCAATGTTTTCACGGTCACAGGTTATAAGTGTTGAGACCAGAATGGGAATGCAGGTTGGCTGACTATAAGGATTACTGTTTTCTCCCATGAAAAAAAGTATATAGCCAGCTTTCATGGGACCTTATGTGAATCACTTAACCTCTCCTTCTCAGTTTCCTCTTTATTGAACCAATTTTGTTGATCTCCCATTTGGATGCTGGAATGCTTGTACACAGGTAGGAAATACATCCTGGTCCCTTAGATCACAGCAATTGGGAAGATAAGGAAAGCAACGGCTCTAATGCTGAGAGTCAACGACATGCCAGGGGCTTTGCTCGTTATAGCGAGATGACTCTCACACCACATCATGAGGACATCAAGACTTAGAAAGTAACGTTGACTGTCAGAGTTCACCCAGCTGGAAAACATGGGCCCCGGCAGCTCTACCAGGCTGGCCTGACTTCCATTGGAACCTTGGGGACCTCCTCAGAACAGCCCAAGAGCAAGATGTGAGCAGCTATTATGATTAGGATGTAGAATGTTCATAAAAAAGATCGGTGTTGGCAATGCAAAAATATTCAAAGGCTCTAATTTCCTCAGTGGATAAATATAATGAAGGATTACTACTTTGAGTGGATTTACTGGGCAGTAACTTAGGCCAGCGGGGTGTGACTGGAGATGGGTCACTAGAGGTGTGGTCTTGGGGACTATATCTGTCCCCTGTGTTTCCCATCTCTTTCTCTCTGCTTCTAAACGCCATTGCGTCGAGCTCAGCTTTCTCCTGCTGTGCCATGCTGCCATGTGTCTGTCTTGGAGTTGGTCAGCTATGGACTATACCTCTAAAACCATGAGCCAAATAAACATTTCCTTGTCTCTGTTGTTCATGTCAGGTATTCTGGTCACACAGATGGAAAAGCAGACTAAAACAGCGAGTGATAAGAGCCGCACATGATGGGTGAGGGCTCAGGTCAGCTCTGATATTGGGGCAATGATGGGGACAAGGGATGAGACTGGAGATGTTTGGTACGTGTATTAAGTGGTTTAAGGGTTGAGTATTCACACAACTATCTTGTTTAACCCTCTCAACAACTCTATGAGGAGGATAGTGCTTAGGCTCAAGAACCTTATTAGGGATTTTTTTTTTTTACTCCAGGAGACATTTGCCAATATCTGAAGACACTTTTTGATTGGCATATCTGAGAGGTGAAGTAAAAGGAGGGCTTCGACCTCAGGTGAGTAGAGGCCAGGAATGCTAGTAAACACTCCATAGCACGCAAGGCAGCATCGCCTCCAAATAAAGAACTATCCTGCCCCCAATGGTCAGTTCTAGAAGATGAAATGGAGTTTAGAGAAGTTAAGAACTGTGCTCAGCGTCACACAGCTGGTGAATGACAGAGCTAGGACCCATCCTCAGGTCTTCTGTCTGTGAAGCATGCCTCCTACTCTACCACATGACTCTCTTCAATGGGAAGCTTGGAGGAAGAAGAAATGTTTGAAGCGATTCAGAAAAAAATATTCCTAACAGCCATGTAGGAGGATAGTGAAGGGAAATAGGAGAACTCAAATAACTGCCCTGTGTTCCTAGACATACACTCTTCTCCCCACAATGCCTGGCTGCAGTGGGTGCTGGAGCACCCTGCCTAGATTCTCTCCTTTTCGATGGGGGAAGCAAACATCCCTTCCATCCTCCAGGAACGGCCCTCAGCCCCACAGCCACCTTGGTCAACTTCATGTCCCATGTCGGATGCTGGGTGTAAAGGCCCTAAGATAAAGCAACCCTCTCATCCCTAGAGCTCCGGAGGTGATGGCTGGGCCCTGCCCTGTGCCAGGCAGGCTCCCTTCACTCCCTCAAAGGTTGCTGTTCCCCAATAGATGCCTGTATGCAACTCTTCATCTCAGAGTCCTCCATCCTAGGAAATCTGATCTCAGTCACTAAATGAAAATGATCACTTAGGGACTGAGACAGCTTACAGTATAACAGTAAGGGGAATATTCTTTTGTAAAAGTCACGAAAATCCAAATATGTGCTTAAAAGTGGGTACCACTGTGATTAAGAGCTTGAGTTCCAAAGACAAATCTAAGTTCAAATCCAGGCTCCACCAGTCACTAGCTGTGTAATCTTGAACAAACTATGTAATTCCTTTTAGCCTCAGTCTTCTCATCTGTAAAATCAATTCATGGCTTTCTAGGAAAAGTATTTAAGAACTAAAAAAATTACTCCCCTAAAAGCTGGAAGCTATGCAGGTGAAAAATGTTATAAAACTTAGTACACACATGCACACACACAAGTACAAGCAAGACAGAATCGGAATGAGATGGTAGATGGTATTCATATACTTGTTGTAATATACGTATACTTTACATATACATTATTTTATTTGGCAAAACATTACCATGTAGGAACAATAGCAACGTCCACCTCTTAGGCTGCTATGTTAAGAGTAAGCAATATGGTATAATATAAAGCATGTAACACAGTGTTACCTCTTTCAGAAAAAAAGACTGGAAAGATATCTGCTATAGTGTAGATGCTTAGTATCTCCTAGTGCTGGGGTTGTAGGAGATTTTTATTTTCTTTTTATTTCTCTGAATTTCCTAAAATTTCTACCACTGACATATTGTAAAAGGCACTTATGGAAGTCTTTGCAGCATCTATGTGTCCATCCATCCCTGGTTTCCGTTTGGGGATCCATGTGGTCCAGAGATGCCATTTCTATGATCCCTATCATGACTACCACCACCAGGGCAGAGTTTAGAACTAGGCCTGACCCAGTCGGGTTGTTTCAGTCTTGGTGCCTGCAGGAATTGTTTCGGGGCAGACAGGAGCTGAGCCACTGCTCTGAGAGTAGATACTGGGACTTCTGTGTGGAATGCTAGCACAAAACAGGCTGGGTCCTCACTCACCTCCCCGTGAGCCCAGAAGCACTTACCTTCTGATAAATTGACTGCTGGCAGCTGTCTGGAGACCAGAAGATGATCTTGCCTTGGGATAAAGTGCCACTTTAGGAAGCAAAGACAGGAAGGGATCTCATCCCTGGTTGATATCATTGACATTCTGAATCAAAACACATCTTGTCTCTGGACTTTCCAATTACATGAGGAAATAAATTGTCTTTATTGTTTAAGCAAATTGAAACTGGGCTTCCCATCACTTGCAGCATAAAGACTTTTGAAATACATTATTTTCCTATTTAGGAATTAAAATAAAAAGTATACATAAACATTACTCCTTCCACAGGGTTTAGGTGAAGCCCCTCCTCTGCCAGCTGTGGTCCCCGAAGCCACCGACCAGTCCGGGCTGACTTGCCTACTGGCGAATAGCTCTGGTCCCTGTTCATCTGACATTAACTAAACCCATGCTTTATACTGCTCTGTCTCAGGTGTATATATATATTGTCTTCCCAGCCCGTCTGAAAACTGCTTGAGAGTAGGGGGTCATGTCTTATCATCTTCATAAATCCCATGATGCCATTTCATAAATCCCCCAGGGCTATTTTTCTTAGGTCTCACATTTACAAAAAGCCTTCATTTAGACTCAAAACATTATGTCCCAGAGACCTTAAACAAATAGTTCTAACTTTTGTATTTGACTCATTAATTTGCAAGCAAACACATTAGTATGCCAGAACAATAATTAAAATATTATTTATTTAATTTATTTATTTTTATGGTACTGGGGATTGAACTCAGGGCATTCTACCTCCAATTCACAGCCCCAGTCCTGTTTTATTTTGAAATAAATAAATACATGAATAATTTAGTGAGGTTCTCACTGAGTTACTGAGGCTGGCCTCAAGCCTATTATCCTCCCATCTCAGCATCCCAGGTCCTGGGATCACAGATATGCGCCTCACAGGCCACAATTTAATTTTTAATAGATGAGAATTCCCGGTGGCTAAAGATCTTCTCTGAGGGGTGCTGGGGACATGTCACAATGTCATTGCTTTGAAGGAGCCTGGGTGATCATCTGCTCTAATCCTTCCACTTTCTAATGGAGGAAAGTGAGGCCCCTGTGGCAGGGGCCTTGTGTAGGTAGCATTGCTCCTTGTTGGCAGAGTCAGGCCTCAAGCCCAGGTCCTCTAGTTGCCCAGTAAATGCCCATTATACTGGATTAAAGCCACACCAATAAAATTATCTACAAATTGCTGTGCAGATCCACCGGGTGAGGTGCTCCACAAATGCTTCTATCAGAGTTTCACGGCAGGTTCAAAGTTGTGAACTCATTTTTCAACGTGTCTTTGGCCCCATATGATATAGAGCGCCGGGCTGATGCAGGAAGGGATTTTTCTCCACCAGTCAGTCAGGTGGCTTATTTCAGCCCCCGGAGTAGCTGTTAATCAGGTTTCAATAGACTTCAGCGTTTCACTCAGAACCTGTTGGCAATCCTAAAACTCCGCCGGCCCTGTCATCTCTGCAAAATGAGCTCCGGCGATGGCCCCATCCGTTTCCAGTTTTATTGAGGGATCCCTTCAGAATGGCTCCCGCTGCAGCATTAATGCGGACCTCAGCAGGGACCCCCTTCCTCACCCCGAGCCGCTCTCTCAGGGCACGGCTGATGTGCTCCAGCTCCTGAGATTTAATAGCAGCGAGGCAGGTTCTTAATGTGTTCTCTGTCCCAGCGCGCGCCAACTTCCCGTGCTCCTATGTGGTGCTCGAAATCCTCTCCTCCAGGCCTGTCAGACTCTGTCCAATTTTTTTCCTTGCAATTTTGAAGAGAACTCTCCTGCTTTGCTTCTTGATTTTTATCAGACCTGGATCGTTTCTGCATCCTTCTATCCCAGCCTCCCTCCCCAGAAAGATCTAACACGCCTATCACCTAACACTTTGAAGACCTAATATGTGCCAAAGCTGATCTAAGCACATTATCTAGTTCAAACACACAGCCACAGTGCGTTAGGTACTGTTATCAGTCCTTCTCAGTTGACAACACACACTGTGTGGGCTGCAGTAACGGGCACAAAGTCACATTATTGAGAAATATTTGTATTGGGATTTTTGTACTCGGTCAGTTCAATTCCAGGCTGAGGCGCCTTTGTGACTGTTGTGTATTGTTTCTGCCCTTATGATGTTGATTCCCTGAGAATCTGCTCACATCATTTCTACCCATATGCAAGTGACCACTAGCTTACTTTGGTAGCAGGGCAGTTTGACCCATTAGACATAGTGCTCTGGAATCATGACTTTCTATGAGAAGTATTTGAGATCTGAAAATACCAAAAGAATATTGCAAAGGGGCATCATGAGGAATCATTGTGACACTGTAACTTTTCAATATCTTGACCTTGTTGGAACCTATAGAGGTGATAAAATTGTATAGAACTTATACACACACATACACACACACACTTACAAGTACAAGGTAGGAAATCTGACTAAGAGAGTTGATAGTATTATTGTTAATATCCTCATGTTGATATTATACTCTATATATATATATATATATATATATATATATATATATTTTTTTTTTTTTTTTTGGTGGTACTGGGGTTCCTGGAAGCCCTTTCTACCTCTGGGATACACTCCCAAACCTATTTTTTTTTTAATTTGGAAACAGGGTCTCTTAAGCCAGCGGCTGGCTTCGAACCTGCACGATCTTCCTGTCTCCGCCTCCCAAGCGCGGGGATTACAAGCGTGCGCCACCACGCCCGGCTTATATACTATAATTTTGCCAAGTTTACCATTGGGAGGAACTGGGCTATGTGTATGAGACATCCCTCTGTATCCTTTCTTAAAACTGTATTCTTTCATAAAAATTATTAAAGCAATAATTTTTTTAAAAGGGGGGGAAGCATTGCAAAATAAAAATCAGTACATGTTTACATGAGTAAATATTTACAAACTGCAATACTACATCAACTGGTTCAGCATAAGTCAAATATTGTATTGATATATGTATATGTATTATGTCTATCATCTATATCTATCTATCATCTAATCTATCACCTATCACCTGTCTAGTTTAAATCACAAGGAAAATAATTTGTAGGAAACAGAGTTTTAGAAGTTCTTAAAAATTCTGTAAGAAAACCAATAATACATCCTAGTGTGTGATCTTGGATGTAGATATGTTTTATTGTGTTTGGTCATGTAACAGGCTTTCAGCAGTAAGGAGGCTCAGGGCCTGCAAAGGTCTGGTGCTGCTTCCAGTGGAACCCATATATAAAAACAGACTGAAACCTACCCCTCTACAACTGGCTGGGTATCTACCAAATCACTATTTTTGTTTTCTTTGCATTCTCTGAACAACTAGTGGTGCATGAGATGACACAAGCTTTCTTTCTTTCTTTCTTTCTTTTTTTTTTTTTTTTTTTGGTGGTACTGGGGTTCCTGGAAGCCCTTTTACTTCCAGGCTACACTCCCAGACATATTTTATATTTTTATTTGGAAACAGGGTCTCTTAAACCAGCGCGGCTAACTTCGAACCTGCGTGATCCTCCAGTCTCCGCCTCCCAAGTGCGAGGATTACAAGCGTGCGCCACCACGCCCGGTGCTGGCACAAGCTTTCTGAAGGTAAATTTGACAATACATAGTGAAAGTGTGTGGGGGCTTTTGTAATGGGAATTTAATTCAGGGACATTCTACCTTCAAGATACACCCTCAGCCATTTTTATTTTTATTTTGAAATAGGGTCTCACCAAATTGCTGAAGCTGGTCTTGAGCCTGCAATCCTCCTGTCTTAGTCTCCCAAAAATTAGGATTGCAGGTGTGTGCTACCACTTCCAGCTTCAAAAATATTAAATGAATAAATATACCAGAAGTGTGGAACTGACATAGGGTAGGCATATAGATCTGTGGAGTAAAACTGAGTCTCCAGAAATAAATATATACAGCTATGTGAACTGATTTGAACCCATAG
This sequence comes from Muscardinus avellanarius, assembly GCF_963383645.1. Classification (NCBI taxonomy): domain Eukaryota; kingdom Metazoa; phylum Chordata; class Mammalia; order Rodentia; family Gliridae; genus Muscardinus; species Muscardinus avellanarius. Next base: position 54,614,497 of record NC_137788.1, read on the forward strand.
CCTTGAGCATCCTAAGTATGTGCTTTACCACTGAGCTACATTCTCAGCCACGAGCTGAGTTTTGGCAAAGGTGCTAAGACACTTCAATGGGGGAAGAACAGTCTTTTGAATATCAATGAGGGGAAAACTAGAGGTCCACATGAAAAAGAAGAGTTTTATCTTTTACCTCATAGCTTATATAAAAATGAACTTAAAATATATCAAAGACCAAAAGAGAGTTAAACTATTAAACTCTCAGAACAAAACATAAGTGTAAATTTTGGGGCAACATAACACCAAAAGCACAAGCAAAGAAAAAAAAAAGATAGCTAATGGAAGTTTATCAATTAGAAACCTTTGTATGTCAAAGAAAACTATCAAGTAAAAAGACAACTCACAGAATGGGAGAAAATATTTGCAAATCATATATCTGCTGAGAATCTAGCAATCAGAATGTGTAAAGAACTCTTACAACCGAATAGTGAGAGGACAAATAATAGCACATGCCTAGAATCCCAGCTACTCAGGAGGCTGAGGTGAGGGAATTGAGAGTTTGAGGTCAGCCTGGACAATTTAGCAAGATGCTGTTGTCTTGGGACCCCCATCCTAGGCATGCAAGTAAGGGTCCTGGGTTCCTCTTCCTTTCCCTCCTCTAGGTTATCTAACTAAAAGAGGAAGCTAAGAAGCTGAGAGGTGTAGCGTGTGCCTATAATCCCAGGACCTGGAAGGCTGAGACAGGAAGATCACAGGCTTGAGGCAGTCTCGGCAACTTAGACCCTCAGCAACTTAGTGAGATCCTGCTTCCAACAAAAAGTCTTTTTAAAGTTCTGGTGGTGTAGCTTGGATGTAGAATGCCCCCCAAGTTCAGTCCTCAGTAGGAAAAAGGAAGAGAGAAAGAAAGGAAAGCAAAAACAAAGAAAAACAGAGGAGAGGGAGAAAGAAAGAAGGAAAAAGAGAAAGGGAAAAGGAAAGGAAAAAAGAAAGGAAGAAAGGAAGAAGGAAGGAAGGGAGATCTGGACTTGGGCTGCTCTTCAATTTCAGCACCAACCAGCCATTTCTAGCAACTAACACAATGCTTCTCTCTGTAATGACCTTTTTAAAAATACTAATAGAAACAGAGGTTTTAAAGATTTTATTTTAAAATTCAGCCAATAAAGTTAAGTGTTTCTCAGGAAAATTAGCGTGGGAGGGCTGTCATCCCCTCCTCCCGCAGGGTTTTGTCAATACTCTCTCTTCATTAGGGAGGCTGAAGACCTCCATATTTGCCAGGCTCAGCCAGGAGTGTGGCGAGGATGCCGCACCCTGGGCTATGAACCCCTCCTGGCCCCTTTCCTTCGCTGCAGGCCCAGGGAAGCAGGGGTAAGGAGCTGGCTTCGCAGCCTTCCCTGTGTGGATTAAGGATCACCTGTGTTACTAATAATTGTTGTCTTTGGTAACTTCGACTGGAACAGTAACAAAAGGTATAAATCACCCCCAAGGCTCTTAATTACTCCCATTAACAGTTGCTTCGTTATCCCGGATGCAAGCGGTTTCACTGCTCTGTGAGTACACACCGTGAGTCGAGAGGTACAGGCCTGGCTTCAAGCCAGGAGTTAAAATAAGTTATGCTAAACGGATGGCTGATTGTTCCCCTGGACTCTCTAGGTCTGGAGGAGGTGGGTCTACGCGGATGCTGGAGGAGTCTGGGGTCGGTGCCTGTAATCCCAGGACTTGGGCGGTTGAGACAGGAGGATAGCAGGTTCAAAGCCAGCCTCAGCAACTTAGCAAGGCTCTCTGCAACTTAGTAAGACCTTGCTTCTAAATAAAAAATAAAAAGGGTTGGGATGTGGCTTGGAGGTAGAGGCTCCTGGGTTCCACCCCCAGCACCACACATGTACAAGAGTTCCACGGGGATGCCGCTGCTCCCCCTCTTGCTGCAGTTATTTTATTTTTATAATCCTTTTTAGATTTGCTTCTAGCATTTTCTCCCCCCCCCCTCCTTTTCCTACCCAGCACCACTACAAATCTTTCTTCCTTTTCTTTCATGCACTTTGTAGATGGCAAAAACTAGACTTGTAACAGAAGGAAAGCCCAGAACAGAAAGTCAGCCGCCCAGCAGGCCTTTTGAGCTGGAAGTTTGAAGTTGTTCAGCTCTTAGTGAGGAATTCCAGAAGACTCATGATGTAGTTCCTTCAAGCCCCATCCAATCCAGCTCCCCCATGATCTATGATCCTTAAAAGAACAGGCTTAGTAAACTGGGCGTGGTGGCGCACGCTTGTAATCCCCGCGCTTGGGAGGCGGAGGCAGGAGGATCGCGCAGGTCCGAAGCCAGCCATGCTGGCTTAAAAGACTCTGTTTCCAAATTAAAAAAAAAAAAAAAAAAAAAAAAAAAAAAAAATATATATATATATATATATATATATATATATATATATATATATATATAGGAGTGTAGCCTGGAGGTAGAAGGGCTTCCAGGAACACCAGTAGCACAAAAAAACAAAAACAAAAACAGGCTTAGCCTGGCATGATAGTGCACACCTGTGACCCCAGTACTTGCAAGGCTGAGATAGGGTCGCAAGTTCAAGGTCAGCCGCAGCGATTTAGCAAGGTCCTCAGAAACTTAGCAAGACCCTGTTTCAAAATTTATAAATAAATAAATAAATAAATAAATAAATAAAAGCTGGAGTATAACTCATATGTAGAATGCCCGTGGATCCATCCCCCATACCACAAAAAAGAAATAAAAAAGTACAGGCTCAGCCATGCGTGGTGGCTGAGCGAGGAGGGTCACAGCCTCTACAACATAGCAAGACTCTCATCAGCCTAGAAGGACCCTATTTCAAAACCAAACAATAAAATAAGGCTGGGGGTATAGCAGGAGATAGAGTGTCCTTGGGCTTAATCCCCAACCCCCCTCCCCCAAAAATGGAGTCTCTAGGACCAGAAAGACTAGAGTCTGACCAAGTATCTCCACATCTCCACCCTGGGAAGGTCATTTGCACATCTGAGGCTCAGGTGTGCCCCAGTTACCAAGGAGGAAGACCGGGAAGATTAAATGAGAAGGTGGTGGCAGGGCTCAACACCATGGGGGGCACAGACAGAGCCCTTGATAACGGAAGGAGCCACTCTGACCACGGCCACAGACTGCAAAGTGCTCTCTTTGCTCTCACACCTCTTAGGTTCCTTAAATTGTTTCTGCAGTCAGGAGCACCCTATTTCCCTCACCGACCTGCTCATCAGAATCTGAATTACTCTTGAAGATTTTCCACGTCCCAACCCCTCCACAGCACCCTACCCAAGGCTCTGACCTCCTTCTCCCCAGCCAGCCCTCTGGAGCTTCGTTGGAGCCCCTAAGATGGACCTTACTTCTGCCTTTGATTCTGTCTGCTCTGTTCCACCTTGTCAACATCAGAGATCATGCCCTAGTGTATGTAAAGTGAATAATTGAATAATAAAGAAATAAGCGATAATGAAAAAATATGTAAGTCTAGTATGCATAGACTGTGAAGAAATAATCAGCCTTTCCCAGACATCCGGAAGCATCAAGGGCTGCTCCCTACTAGGAAGTTCCCTGGAGGCGTTAAGCAATTCATTTGGTGACCTGTGGCTGTCTGTCTCTTGTCTGTCTGACCGGCTCTCATTCCTGGGATGCAGATGTACATAACTATTTTGACTCTGTTGATCAATTTCAGTTTGGCAGCCTTCACCTCTGCTTTTAATCTCAGTTTCTTTTACTGTGTATTTTCAGAACTTGTTTCCACAGATTAGATTCTTAACTCCATCATCTACTCCTTTCCAGTCTGAACTATTTCAAAGTAGAATATAGAAGCAAATGTTTGGTGATAACCTTTCTAATCTTCTGTTGATCCCTGTATCCCAGAAATGAGAGCCAATCAGACAGACAAGAGACCAACAGCCACAGGGGGGGGGGGGGATTATTTGAACTTGGAAATGAGAATTTCCAAAATGTGCAATGTGATTAGAACTTGAGGCCGCTTCTGCACACAGGAGACAAGAGACTGGTCCTTGGGTAGATGCAAAGATCTTAGTGTCATAATTTTTTTTTTTTTTTTTTTTTTTTTTGGTGGTACTGGGGTTCCTGGAAGCCCTTCTACCTCTGGGCTACACTCCCAGACCTATTTTTACATTTTTATTTGGAAACAGGGTCTCCTAAGCCAGCGCGCGCGGCTGGCTTCGAACCTGCGTGATCCTCCTGTCTCTGCCTCCCAAGTGCGGGGATTACAAGCGTGCGCCACCACGCCTGGCTTAGTGTCATAATTTTTCAATAGTTATTTTTCTAATAATTTCTTTCTTTTTGGGGTGAGACGATTTGAACCCAGGGACATTCTTACTCAGAGTTACATTCCTAGCCCTCTTTATTTTTTTGTTTTGTTTTGAAACAGGGTCTCACTAGGTTGCTGAGGGCCTTGCTAAGTTGCTGAGGCTGGTCTTGAACCCGCGATCCTCCTGTCTCAGCCTCCGTGGTCTGGTAGGATTACAGGCACGCGTCATCACACCTAGCTTTGTCTAATACTTCAATTGTTATTTTTAAAGGGATAGCACGCACGAGATCTCCTGTGCCCCTTCAATCGGCCTTATTTTTGTCATTGTGTAGTTTTATTTCATTGCTAACGCAAAAGCGAAACAGTAATTCAGTTTAAATGCTATATGTTACAGGCAAGCTGCTTACAATATATGGTCTCAGGAATTTGGGGAAACTTGTCTTTAGGTGTTATTGGCACAAAATAACAGCCTACAGTTTGGTCCTCTGGGTGTAAAAGACAAATAAAGCTTCCTGCAGCTTGACAACTTGTAGAAGTGAACTCTGTCACAAAACATGCACAGAAAAGAAATGCTCTGAAACCTTTTCCTAACTCTGGGGTAAACAAACCAAAGGAGGCTGTAAAAATCCAGGGAGTATAAGGCTTTAAACAGGAAGAGTTTAGGATTTTAGATTTAAAAGGAAATGGGCAAGTCACAGATCAAGAGAAAATATTTGCAAAAGACATATCTGATAAAGGACTGGTGTTTAAAATATACTAAGAACTCTTATAACTTAATAAGAATTGAACAACCCAATTTTTTTTTCTTTTGGTACTGGGGATTGAATCCAGGCCTATTCTACCTCCAAACGATACCCTCAACCCTTTCTAAAATTTTTTATTTTGAAACAGGGTCTAAGTTGCTGAGGGCCTCTCTAAGTTGCTGAGTGTGGCCTTGAACCTCAGGTCCTCCTGTCTCCCCTACCAAATACTAAGATTACAGGCGTGCACCACCACATCTGTCTTGAACAACCCAGTTATAAACCTTGCCAAAGAAGATGCACAGATGGCAAATAAGCACATGAAAAAATATTTGCCATTGCATCATTAATTTATTTTAAGTTAGAAAACAATGGGGAAGCACAGCAGACCAATTATAATGCCCCATTCCCAAATAGGACCCCACCAGATGCTGGCAAGGATGTGGAGTCAGAGAATCTCTCTTTCGTTTGGGTAGGAATGAAAAATGGTACTGCCACTTTGGAAGTCAGAGTGGTGGCTTCTTAAACAAACCGGGTGTGGTGGCGCACACTTGTAATCCCAGCATTTGGGAGGCTGAGACAGGATGATCGCAGTGTGAGGACAGCCTCAGCTACTTAGTGAGGCCCTTTGCAATTCAGTGAGACTGTTTCAAAATAGAGAATAAAAAATAGGGCTTGGGGTGTAGCTCGGAGGTAGAATGCCCGTGGGTTCTATCCCCACTACCACAGGGAAAAAAAGAAAAAAAAAAACTAAACCTAAACATACTCTTCACATGAGATACAGCAATTGTGTACCTTGGCATTCACCCAAGTGATTTAAAAACTTACATTCACATGAAAACTTGCACTCAGATGTTGATAGCAGCTTAATGCATAATTAACAAAACTTGGAAACAACCAAGATGTCTTTTAGTGGGGGAATGGATAAGTAGACTGTGGTATATCTTGACAGTGGAATATTATATAGTGTTCAAAAGAATTGAGCCCCATCAGGGCTCAGAATACAACACTCTACAATATGACACCCTACCTAACTGAGCAAGATGAAGGAAATAAGACCACAGAGGCAGAAAGGTTTCTGATCTTCTCCCACACCTTCTCTCCTGAATACCCTCTGTGACAGGTGTCCTGCCTAGACCTGGAGGTAAGGAATGCCACAGAGAGGTCAAGGTGAATCTAAACAAGCAGGCCTTGCTAAGTTTTCCCCAAAGTGTTACCACTAGGTCACACCCCTTTTATATAATCATGCTTTTTCACAACTATCTGTTCTTTGTCAAACCTAACCAAAATACCCTAACCCAAAATGACCACCCTTTGTGTCTTTGAGTCTTCATTTCTGAAGGCTCTCATGTCAAGTACACTTTGGTTAAATAAACTTGCTGTTTTTCTGCAGTTATTCTGTTTCTTGTTAGGATGTCAGCCATCAATCTTTGAATGGGGAAAGGACACAGAGGAATCTAAAATGCATATTAACAGTGAAAGAAATCAGCAGGGCTTGGTGGTGCACACCTATAATCTCAGTACCTGAGAGGCTGAGACGGGAGGCTCGCAGGTTCAAGACCATCCTCAGCAACTTAGCAACTTAGTGAGGCCCTGTTTCAAAATTTTAGTAAGTAAGTAAGTAAGTAAGTAAGTAAGTAAGTAAGTAAGGATGAGGGTGTAGCTAGGAGGTAGAATCCCCCTGAGATCAATCCCCAGCAATACACACACACACATACACACACACACACAAACACATACGCATACACACACACGAAAGAAGTCAATTTGAATAGGCTATATTCTGGAAAAAACATAAACATGAAGACAATAAAAATATTCATTCTAGGGGCTAGTGAAAAGGAGGGGATAAATAGGAAGAGCATGGAGGAATTTATGGCAATTAAAATGTTCTATATGATACTATAGAATGACAGATATATGTCATTATTCATTATCAAACCCATAGAATGTACAACCAAGAGTGAACCTTAGTGTAAACTATGGACTTTTGGTAACTATGTGCCAATATAGGTTCATCATTTCTAACAAATACACCACTCTAGTGTGAAATGTTGATAGTAGGGAAGGGTATATGAATGTGTGTGTGCTTGTGTGTGTACATGTGTATATGTGTATGTGTTGTGTATGTGTACAAGAGGCATCTTGGGAACTCTTTGTTCTTTCCAATTTTGCTAGAAACTAAAAGCTGCCCCCAAATATGTGGAAATCTGGGGGTCAGTGCCAAACCAGCCACAGGCTTCATGAAGTTCACAATTCAAGCAGAGGGAGAAATTGAACAAATAATTATGGTAACTCCACAGGTAACTGAAGTGTGAAGAGGGTCCTGAAAGACCTGACCAGAAATAAAGCCATGTCCAGAGGTATGGGGAGGCTTTCTGGAAGGAGGAACTTGCTGCATCCTGAAGGTTGGATGGAGTTAGGCTGGGCCAGGTATATCCGAGGATGTGGGGTTGGCAGAAAGTTGAGTGTAGAAAACACCACATGGATTTGGAGGAGAAGGGCTGTGGGGTACATGTCAGAAATGGGAAGATGAGCATGGCACCAAGGACTAGAGGAAAAGTGGGGAGCGTAGCAGCTGGAGAAGTGGGTATGGAACAGATAATATTTATTTTTACTTATTCGTGTGTGTGTGTGTGTGTCTGTGTGTGTGTGTGTAGATTGGATTCAGAGGCATTCTACTTTCAAGATACACCCCCAGCTTGTTTTTACATTTTTTTTTTAAAACAGGGTCTTGCTAGGTTGCTCAGAGTCTTGCTAAGTTGTTGAGGCTGGTCTTGAACCTGCAATTCTCCTGTCTCAGCCTCCCAAGTTCTCAGCCTCCCAAATACTGGAATTACAGGCATGCACCATCATGCCTGTAGACACTAAACGATTTGGAACAGAAGAATGAGGATGTCTTATCTCTCATGTATTTCCAGAACTCAGTTCAGTGCTTAAAACATCATGAATAACTCGATGCTCATCTGAGAAAAGAGAGATGGAAGAAAACAAAAACAACAGAAAAAGGTGGGCACAGTCTATTCACTCGATTATTATATACATATTATATATATGATTATATGTAATCATATTATATGATTATATAATGATAAATTCCAGTTGTCTAAAATTGGTAATAAACCAATTTTATTCAAACAATCCATTTTCTGGATAAAATTGCCCCTGTGACCATTACCACCACCCTCCATTATTAGCCAAAGAATTTTTTCACCTAAAAAAAAAAAACAAAATATATTTGTTTTCAGAAAATTTTTATTATAATCTCAAATCAGGACCTTCTCAATTTTTTGTGTGTTCAAGACTTTGGAGCCACTTTCTACGTTTGCCATACCCCAAAATTTATGTGTTTCTCCTGACAAGAGCATAAAACTCAACAGCAACTTTACTACTAATGATGGGAGATGTTGGTTTTTATTTGTAGCCATTGCTCTTTAATGACCTAAATAGCTTTAGCACTTTTCCTCGCCTAGAATAAAGAATATTGATCTTCCCCTTTTCTTCTTGCTGGTAAAATTTTCTTGCTAAAGAAGTGTCTTCACTAACGTGACTACTTTGGCATCATTTCCCCCACAGTTCAGCTGGGATTCTCTATGAGTACATAGAGATTCTGAGGGTGAAGTGTCCTCCTTGTTGGCAATGCTATCCCAAAGGCTATTTACTTCTGTTCAATGTCTAAGAGAAGTTCTTTTTCTGCTGTTTTTGTATAATGTACCCTTGGAAAGTTAGAAAACATGATGAAGTCTCATTTAACTAAGGAGAAAATGTCTTTTTAAATTAGAAGAATAAGGAGAGAGGTAGAGGAGTGACCAAACTGAATAAAAGGCAACAGTGTGAATGCAGATGTTTCTTAGAACTCTGAGAAAATACCAAAAAGGGACAAAAAGAAACAGAACAGCAAATTGAGGGGCCTTGGACAGCTCCCACCAAAGGTACCTGACTCCTAGCAGCACTGAGCCAAAACTCCTGCCTTATGTGGTTGTCCCATAACACAGAGATGTCAGCCCAGTGGTTGATGATTAGTGCATGCATGTTGAACAGATGGACGGAAGGATGGGTAGATAAATGGGTAAATGAAAATAATACATTATGGCTGCTATTCAATTGGGGACAAGTTGCCACCCTCTTGAAATTACTGGGGCATAGTTAGCAGGGATGCTCAGAATGCAGCAGGACCTGCACATATGTGGGCCAAGGGAGAGGATGGGAGGAGAGGTCAGGAGTCAGAAAACTACAGCCAGCAGACCAGTCGCCTGTTTGGGAGCATGATTGTATTAGAAAACAACAACGGCAGAGCTGGTAGGTGTAACAGACAGGGTATGGCTGCAAGCTGTTGTGCTTTGCATTTAAAATGTCCCCCAGGCCTCACATGGTAGATAAGGCAACCATGTTGGAGGCAGAACTTAGTTGCTATGGAGGAGTCCCTGGAGGCAAGTCCAGGGACAGTGTGTGTCCCAGCCGCCCTGTTGAAGTAAGTCTCTCTGACCCTTTGCTTCTCTGCCCTCTGCCACAATGCCCTGAGGATGGGTCGCTCCAGCTCCTTACCAGCTGGCCCCAAAATGGACTATGACCCCTGATATCTCTGAATGCATGAGCAAGGAACCACTTCTTCCTCTAAGACTTGAGTGTCATGTGTTTGAGTCATAGCATTAAGACTGCTAACTGAAACTTAAAATAGTCACTCTCTGGACTTTACCAAAACAGTCTACTTGCCCTTCTTTCCAGCCAAAGGCAGGAAGAGAATGGAGTCCAAGATGGAGGCAGACAGGTTCTGGAGCGGGGGGGCGGGCATTCAAGAGAGAAGTACCTGCAAACTCAGACACTTGCAATGTTAGAACTGGAAGGGGCCTCAGAGTTCATAGGCTACATCCTTAACTTGAGAAGGAAAGACTTTGGCCTCAGACGGAAACAACACGCTCAAGGGTCAGGCCAGTAGGTGGACCAACAGGCAGGAATGGCACTGAGGTTGTACAGAAGTCAGGTGTGAACCTGTGTTCCCACTGGGCAGAGAGAGAATCCCTGGGGTCACCTCACCTTTTGGGCTCCAGGTCAAATGTATTTAACTTTGTTCTATTCTCACTGCTGTAATCCAAAGTGACTGACCACACAACTTAGAGGAAGGAAGAGTCCTTCTCTCATAGTTGTTGGACATGTCTGCAGAGGTTTGGGCCTGGCAGCAGGAAGTGGAGAGAGAGAGCACACAGGCTCTGTTCCTCACCTCACAGCGATCAGATGCAGAGAGAGCAGGAGAGCATGGCTCTACTCTGGCCTGCAAGAGAGCCAGCAAGCAAGGGGACACAAAGACAAAAGCCACGCCCCCAGGGACCCAGCTGCCACAGGCACACCCACTGGCCTAGGTTACCACCCAGGCCGTAGTAAATCCATCACAAGGCTATATCTGCAGATGAGATTAGAAGCCTCATGCCTTATTTCCTCTACTCTGGACATTAATACATGAGCCCTCCAGGGGACATTCTATATCTCATTATGATGCTCTTCTTTAGGAAAATGGCAACATCTGAATAAAGAGCAGGAAGGATGACTTTGCAAACTCTCTTTTCATACTGATGGTTGATTTTACACCTAATACATGCGAACCAGTGCCACTCTACTCAAAATTAACTCTGCAAGAAGCGTGGGGTGAACTGGGAATGGTGTTCCATGCTTGTAATTCCAGTACTTGGGAGACTGAGACAGGAAGATCACAAGTTTGAGGCCAGCCTCAGCAAATTAGCAAAACCCTCAGTACCTTAGTAGGACTCTGTTTCAAAATAAAAAGGACCAGGGATTTCAGTCAGAGGTAAAATGCCCCTGGGTTCAATCCCTAGTACTAATGAAGGAGGAAGAGGAGGAGTCTGGGGTGGCTTAGAAGCACCTGGTGAATGGGTGTCTTTTTTAAAAAAATATTTCCAGGAAGCCTCCTGGATAAACCAATTTAACAGGCTCACATTAAGCACTTTGTCCTTTGGTAAAGCCTACAAGGCAATTCCAAAACATAATGCTCAGGATAAATAATAAAATAAAGACAAATGCCTCCTGGGCCTCAGAGCACCCAACTCAGCACATGTGGAAGAAAGCCAACAGTTTCTCCAACTCCAGAATGGCTTGGAGTTCTGAAAGGTTAAATAGATCCCAGAAGCATGAGGCAGACCTTTATTAGTCGTGGTCTAGACAGACAGTCCTCTCTGGTATAAGCCCACCTAATATCATTGTCTAAACCAGCAACTTCCTTGCCACAATATCACAGAAGAACCAGATGGCTTTCCCGCAGCCAGGAAGAACAGGTTTCACCCTCAGGGAAATGGTGGCCGTGGGAAAGATGGAGGAGCTCCAGTCCCCTGCTTTGCACATGAGAGAACGGAGGTACAGAGAGGTACACCAACTGCGGAGGGCTGGAAGCCCAGGGCAGTATTGGAACCCTGGCCTCTTTCCAACACCACACATATGACCGCCTGCTGTAGTGGCCAATTCATAAAAAGCACTAAAAATTTTTGCAGAAGAATGAATGAATAACAATAGTTACAACAGTCACTTTCTACATATGTCTGCATGCTCCCAGCAGGGACACAGTATTTAAGAAGACTGGAAAGGTCCCTGCTCACACAGAGCACACATCTGTGTGTGGCATGTGTTGAGCAATAGGGTGATGGGGGAGCCTGTGTTGGGGAGCAGAGAACTGAGTGCAGGCACCACACTGGGTTATTAATAAGGCCAGGGCACTACAGCAACCTACGGGCAGAGTCGTTTGCAATTTTTTTTCAATTTACATGTATCCACCACTTGCAATATTTCCCCACTTCGATCCCCCAAAATGGTGAGAATAAGAAGATTTTATTGTATTTCCATCTTTTCTACTGTTCTTATGGGCGCCATATGCAAGACAGACACATGTGGAAGGCACAGCCACAGCACAGCCGCAGGGGCCTCGCAAGCCATTCACATTAGGTTTTCCTGTTACAGTAGCTGCAGGTGCGTAAAATGTTTATTACTGTTATATTGCCCTTGCTTTCATCCTGCATATACCTGCCGTTGAGCATCTGGTCTTGTGTCGAAAAGAATGGAGCTTGTTGATGTTTTTTCTGGAACTCCAGTTTTTCAGCTAATTTTATTAGTTCCTGCCTGTCCCTGGCCTTCTTCCCTGACCAGTCCCAGAGTCTCGATAGAGCAACCCGAACAAAACACTCATGGCAAAGACTGCCTTGATTTTAAACAAATAACTATACAATGTCAGGCTTTTCTAGTACCTAGGCAAACACACTGCAAAGGGAAAACTCCAGGTTTACCAAGGAGATGGTAACTGCACCCACACCAGCCCATTGCCTCTACCCCAAGCTGCGATACACACATCAGCTACATTGTTGGTACCTCAACTGTTTGGCCATTTGTCAAAATCCCAACCCCTCCGTTACTTAATCTTTGCCTTCAGGTTTGGAGCTGATGCCTCGGTGTGCTATGTTAGGTTAAATAACAAAAATTAAATATGGTATGGGTGATTGTATATTTAGAATGTTGGAAAACTGCCTAGACTTAGACTGAGCTGGGTGGGAGGAATGCCTGTCACTTACCAGCCTTGGTCACATTATCTGACCTATTGGTAAAATAAAAGCAGACAGTATGTCCAGTGGTGAAGAGGTTGGGGCTTAGGTCAGTCAGATATGAGTGTGAACTTCTACTCTGCCATTCATTAGCCCTGTGACCTTAGAGAACTTACAAAACTGTATACATGCCTCCAATTATTCATCTGCATGGGGGGGGGGCTCCACAGGGTGACCATGAGAGAGCCCATGCTCACAAAGTACTCGGCAAGTGCCCAACACACAGTGGGTGTTCCATGGAGGCACCCATCATTATCACTAGCAGAAGCCTTTGGAAAACTACTATAACCAATTGCCAAATGAGAGGAACTAGGGATTCATAGCTTCAGAGTTGAGGGACAAGAGTGATCTCTGTGGGAAGGAATATAAGAAACTTGTTCTTTTTTCTTTTTTTCCTTTTGGTACCGGGGATGGAACCCAGGGGCATCCTACCTCCAAGCTACACACCTAGCCCTATTTTTTATTTTTTATTTTGAAACAGGATCTCACTGAGTTGGAAAAGGCCTCACTAAGTAACAGAGGCTTGGTTTTTAAATGAGCCTAGAAGCCAGATGTGGTGATACTTGGGAAGTTGAGACAGGAGGATGGCAGCTTTGAGGCCAGCCTCAGCATCTTAGAGACCCTCTGCAACTTACTGAGGCCCTGTTTCAAAATTAAAAAAAAAAAAAAAATTAAGCCGGGCGTGGTGGCGCACGCTTGTAATCCCCGCGCTTGGGAGGCGGAGACAGGAGGATCACGCAAGTTCGAAGCCAACCGTGCTGGCTTAAGAGACCCTGTTTCCAAATAAAAATATAAAAAATAGGCGTCTGGGAGTGTAGCCTGGAGGTAGAAGGGTTTCCAGGAACCCCAGTACGACCAAAAAATAAAATAATAATAATAATTAAAAGAGATAGGGGTGTGGCTTAGAGGTAGAGTGCCCTTGGGTTCAATCCCCTGTCTGTCTGTCTGTCTGTCTCTCACACACACACACAGAGACTAGGTACATAGCTCAGAGGTAGAATACCCCTGGCTTCAATTCCTAGTGCTGCAAAACAAATAAATAAAATAGATTTTTAGAAATTTTAAAATGTAAAAAGGGCCTAGAGGTGGGTAGGTAGGGGGTAAGGAAGGCAGGACAGGGAATGGCTATCAAGGGTAAAGGCGCAGGACTGTGCGTGGAATTATTATGAACAGTGAGTACAGCAGCGTGTTGGATCAAAACGTTTGCATGGGATGAGAAGAATAGGGAGAGGAAATAAGACTGGGGAGGAACACTGGGGAGAGTTGTGAATGGTCTTCTAGGACAGTGAGCTTGGGCAATCCCAAGGCCACGGAGAATGCCTCTGGGTTGTGAGGAGAAATGATGAAAGAAAAATTAGGCTAGTGATAGGCTAGGTGGGATGAATGTGTCTCAAAGGTTCTTTTCTCTTTTTTTCTATTTTATCTGTGAACAAGACTATTAAACTTTGATGGGGCTCAGGAGACTTAACAATGATTTGTAAAAAATTAACTTTCCCAGGTTTTGTCCATACCTTAGTAAATAATTAGATGCTACCATAGCTAATGTTTGTATAGCTCTTTGCAACTAATGTGATTGTGAGTAGGCCATAAATATTGTCATAAAAAAAATTCCCAGGATACTCTCATCATGGGGAGTTGTGGAATAGGGCCACAAAAAAATTACAAGGGTGATAACATTGGTATAGTAGGTCATATTCTTTTGGGGGTAGTGTTTTACTGAAGAATTTTTTAAATCAGAGAATAGTAAATTGGGAATGTTAAGAATTAAAATTATAGACTACAATTGATAAAAACTTGGACTCTGAACTTGGGAAACTTCCAGACAGCCTGAAAATTCACTAAAATAAATGTAAAGGTACACAATTGTGAGAGGATACTTTTAAATATGACCTAACTGGGCGAGAGAGAGAGAGAGAGAGAGAGAGAGAGAGAGAGAGAGAGAGAGAGAGAGAGAGAGAGAGAGAAATGGAATGTGCAACCACAATGGCAAAGTGACCAAACAAAGGATCTGAACAGGATGGTTTTCTGCTGGGAAGGGATCAGAATCAGTGCCACACTTACTGTGACAATCAACTTATCCCTTTGGTGCTCACAATGCCCATGTGGTCAGCTGTTAGATATCAGTATGCTTGTTTTCTATGGAGATCACTGAGTCCTGCAGACTACTCGGCTTCTCTAAGGTCTACGAGCTGTCTTCAGTGGGGCTGGGGTTCCCATCAGGTTTTCTGACTCCAGATAGAAACTTTTCCTGCTATAATGTAGCTTCTTCTAAAGGTGCATCAACTTGATAGTTAGAATTGGCAACCTGGGTTTCAAACCTAAGCACTACTGCAGCAGAGATATGAAATTCCACAGATCTTGGTGTATTATTCTTACACAGGAGGGTGAATACAGCTAACAGGAATTCTTTCTTTCTTTCTTTCTTTCTTTCTTTCTTTCTTTCTTTCTTTCTCTCTCTCTCTCTTTCTTTCTTTCTTTCTTTCTTTATTCTTTCTCTCTTTCCTCCTTCCTTCTTTCCTTCTCCCTTCCTTCCTTCCTTCCTTCCTTCCTTTCTTTTTTTTTCTTTTTCTTTTTCTTTTTTTGCAGGTCTGGGAATGGAAACCAAGGGGCATTCGGCCTCTGAGCTACAACCCCTGCACTAATTTTTTTTTATTCTTTATTTTGAGACAGGGTCTCACTAAGTTGTGGAAGGCCTCACTAAGTAACTGAGGCTGTCTGCAAACTGTGATCCTCCAGTCTCAGCCTCCTGAATGCTGGAATTACAAGCTTGCGCCACCAGGTCCAGCTTGTATATTTCAAATAGCTAGAAGAGGATATATTTTGGATGTTCTCACAACAAACATATAATAAATATTTATAGGGATATATATACTAATTACCTGAACTGATCATTATACAAGATATACATGTATCAAAGAATCACATTGTATTCCATAAGATGCAATTATTACGTGTCAATTAAAAACTCCATTAGTCCTCAGTTTCCCGTGTCTGAAGAAATGGATACTAGATGGATGTGAACATTAGATGAAAGAAATATGAGTGTAACTTAGTGTTGCTTTACTCATATATACTGAGCTTGTCTAGATCCTGAGCTTTCTGCAGATAATTTAATACAAAAGGATTGGTAAAGCACCCACTATGTGCTGGGTACTTTGAAAAGTGCCACAAGCACAATGAAACTGTCTCATTTGTTTTTAAAAATTTTAGGCAGGCAGTTATAGGAATTCAATACATTTGATATGAATGGAATGGACAAAAACAGATTGATAAATGGACAAGTTAAACATAGATAAGATTAGGAATTTTAACCTTGCATATTAAAATTCATTTATTCAACAAACACATTGAGTCCTTATTATCAGTATTATTCTAAGTGTTGTGGAAGACATAAGTATAAACTAAAATTATTTTCTGCTCAAAGAATAGCATGGTCTATTGGTAGAAACTTGGGATTTAAGTCAGAACACTCCCATCTTCACTCTTGATTTTACTACCTACTAACTTGGTGATTTTTTTTTTTTTTTTTTGCTGGTTTGGGGATGGAACCCAGGGGCATTCGACCTCTGAGCTACACCCTCCGCCCTGTTTTTTATTCTTTATTTTGAAACCGGGTGTCACTGAGTTGCAGAGGGCCTCACTAAGTAGCTGAGGCTGTCCACGAACCGTGATCCTCTGGTCTCAGCCTCCCAAATGCTGGGATTACAAGCGTGTGCCACCACACCCGGCTCTAACTTGGTGATTCTGAACACATTTCTGAGCATTCGTTTTTCAACCTGTAAAGTGAGGATAATACTGATCTTTTATGATTATTTGTAAAAGTGTTTTTAAAATTGCTATGTGATGCTGTCATTGTTATGTAGACATTCTATAAACACTTCCTACTAATAATATTACACCCAAGTGTATTAGGAGCTCCTAGAGAATTGCTTCAATTCCCTGATTTGCTTTGGCAATGAGAATGTGGCTGAAGATATGAGGAATGTGACTGTTATCATGTTTTGTGTTCTTCTTCTCTGGAACCTATTCAAGACAGAGAAGCAGTTGCTCTAAAGAGGAAGTAAAAGCAGCTGAATTTGCTAACCAAACACCAATGACCAGCTGGGTGTGGTGGCACCTGTACTCCCAGTATTTGGGAGACTGAGATGGAAGGATCATAGGTTTGAGACCAGCCTCAACAACTTAGCAAGACCCTCATCAACTTAGTGAGACCCTTTCAAAATAAAAAGAGCTGGGAGTGTAGCTTGGAGGCAGTAGAATGCCTTTGGGTTCATGCCCTAGTACCAAACAGAACAAACAACAACAAAAATGAACAAACCAAAACCCCACCAAGGATGGATAATGGGGTAATAATTAGTTATTGTGTCTAACAATAACTAATAAGCTGTGAGTTGGTTATTGGGCTGCAACATTACCATGTTGCCTTTTTGCCTGTCTGATTCAGGGTTGAGTCAACAAATGTTTGAGTCACCTTCCATGTGCTAATCTAGAGGATGTTTTATAGAGATGCTATAGGGAATACTAGGAATTAACAAACATGTGCACACACATACATACATGGATATTCCTTGACTGGTGGGGTTATGTCCCAAGAAACTCAATATGTTAAAAATATCTCAAGTCAAAAATGCATTTAGCTGGGTATAGTAATCTCAGTAGTTGGAAGGCTGAGGCAGGAGAATTGCAGGTTTGGGGCCAACCTCAGCAAATTAGCGAGACGCCCAGCAACTTAATTTGTTTCAAAATAAAAAAATAAAAGGACTTGGAGGTGTAGCTTGGAGACAGAATACCCTTGAGTTTAATCCCCAGTAGAAAATACAAAAATTAATTTAATATATCTAAACTACTAAACATCAGAGCTCAGCAACACAGTGCACTGTAGAGTATGAGTTGTTTACCCTTATGATCATGTGGCTGATGGGAGCTGTGGCTCTCTGCCACCACCCAACAGAGAGAGAGGGAGAGGGAGGGGGGGAGATAGAGTCGAGAGGGAGAGGGAGAGAGAGGAAGGGGGAGAGGGAGAGAGAGAGAGGGAGGGGGAGAGAGAGAGGGGGGAGGAAGAGAGAGAGAGAGAGAGGGAGAGGGAGAGAGAGGGAGAGGGAGAGAGAGGGAGAGGGAGAGAGGGGGAGAGGGAGAGAGAGGGAGAGGGAGAGAGAGGGGGGGGAGGAAGAGAGAGAGAGAGAGAGGGAGAGGGAGAGAGAGGGAGAGGGAGAGAGGGGGAGAGGGAGAGAGAGGGAGAGGGAGAGAGAGGGAGAGGGACAGAGAGGGGGGAGGAAGAGAGAGAGAGAGAGAGGGAGAGGGAGAGAGAGGGAGAGGGACAGAGAGGGGGGAGGAAGAGAGAGAGAGAGAGAGAGGGAGAGGGAGAGAGAGGGGGGAGGGAGAGGGAGAGGGGGAGAGGGAGAGGGAGAGAGAGAGAGGGAGAGGGAGAGAGAGGGAGAGGGAGAGGGAGAGAGAGGGGGGGAGAGAGAGAGAGGGAGAGGGGGGAGAGGGAGAGAGGGGGAGAGGGAGGGGGAGAGAGAAGGAGAGACAGAGAAGGAGAGAGGGGGGAGAGAGAGAGGGAGAGGGAAAGGGAGGGGGAGAGGGAGAGGGGGGGAGAAAAGGAGAGGGGGGAAAGAGCGGGGGGAGAAAAAGAGAGAGAGAGGGAGGGAAAGAGAGGGGGAGAGAGAGAGGGATAGAGAGAGGGAGAGAGAGAGGAAGAGAGAGGGGGAGAGGGAGAGAGAGGGGGAGAGGGGGAGGGAGAGAGGGGGGGAGAGAGGGAGGGAGAGGGAGAGGGGGGAGAGGGAGAGAGGGGGAGAGGGAGAGAGAGAGGGAGAGAGGGAGAGGGAGAGAGAGAGGGAGAGGGAGAGAGAGAGGGAGAGGGAGAGGGAGAGGGGGAGAGGGAGAGAGAGAGAGAGAGAGAGAGAGAGAGAGAGAGAGAGAGAGAGAGAGAGGGAGAGAGAGACTGGCTTACTACTCTTATTGTTCTTCACTACTGCAAGGAAAGATCCAAGTTCAAAATCTGAAGCATGGTTTCTCCTAAATGCATATTGCTTTTGCATCATCACGTAGTCAAAAACTGTTAACCAACCATTGTGAGTCAGGACTGTCTGTATGTATAAAAGGATATTTATTACTGGAATTGGTTCACTTGATTGTAGAGACCTAGAAGTCCCACGGTCTGCCGTCTGCCAGCTGGAGAACCAGGCATGCCGGTGGTGTAATTTAGTCCAAGTTCAAGAGCCTGAGAACCAACTGAGCCAATGATGTGAGTCCTGGTCTGAGAACCAAGAGGAAAAGAGGGATGTCCCACGTCAAAGACAGAGAGAGAACATTTGCAAAGAGACATTTCCTCTGCCTCTTTGCTTCCTTCTGACCATCATGGTTTGGATAATGGCCGCACACTTTGGGGAGGACAATCCACTGATTTCACCAGCTCAAATGCTAATCTCTCCAAGAAATGACCTCAAAGATGCACTCAGAAATAATGTCTTACCAGCTATCTGGGCACCCCATAGTGGAGTCAAGTTGTGAGTCAGACATGAATATAAAGAATTATAAGAGTGTGAATACTTGATGATAGAAGTATGAATAAATCCTCACCACAGAAAGCCGTGTGAGTGACTAGCTTTGCTATGCAAGGCAGGGAAGTGTTCATAGAGGAGGTGAATGTGAAAGGGTCTTAGCAGTAGAATAGGCGTTCACCCCAATGCAGAGACAGGAGGACACCCAGCAGAGAAAACAGCACATGCAAAGACAGGAAGAAGGCCGGGCGTGGTGGCGCACGCTTGTAATCCCCACGTTTGGGAGGCAGAGACAGGAGGATCGCGCAGGTTCGAAGCCAGCCGCGCGCGCTGGCTTAGGAGACCCTGTTTCCAAATAAAAATGTAAAAATAGGTCTGGGAGTGTAGTCCGGAGGTAGAAGGGCTTCCAGGAACCCCAGTACCACCAAAACCAAACAAACAAACAAACAAACAAACAAAAAAACAACAAAAAAAGACAGGAAGAAGGTTGAGCGCTGGAGTGGGAGTCCAGTGGGTATTTTAATCTGATTGCAGAGTAGATTGTATGACAATAAGTGGCTCAAGATGAGGCAGGAAAGATAACATAAGACAATTGGGATGGTCTCGAAAGTCTCCCTGAGGAGTTAGGGATCTAGATTATGGATCATGTATCCCCGTTACCTAAGAGTTCCCAGCGCATAGTAGATCCTCTATAAATATAGATTGAATGAGAAGGCCACAGTCAGTTACAGAAATGGAAATGGTTTCCCATTGATCTAACTGCCCCAACCCACCAGCCCTTTAGACTTTGAAAAGAGGAAAAATGTGTAGGGAAAAATAACCATTGGGAAAGAACAAAGCAAAGTGAGGCGAGGGGGCAGACCGTGGCACAGAATACAGCCACCGGGAAACAATGCCATGGATCTATTGCCGGACTCCCAGGTTTGAAACTGCCTTGCATTTGACATCCATGAGAGAACTGGGGAAACTGAGGAGCTTCCACATTTGCAAATGAGGGTGAGATGACAGTAAATATTTGCAGAAACACCACATTGTGTAAAAGAACCACTGGAGTCATGTGTTTGTGGTTGAGACTACAATAACTGACAAGATCAACTTAGAAAAAGAAAAGGTTTCAGAGGATTCGGTCCCTGGTTGGCTGGCTCCCTTGCTCTGGCCAAGGTGAGGCAGCCCATCACAGTGAGAGGCCATGGAGGAGGGAAACTGCTCAGCTCAAGCAGCCAAACAGCTAGGAGCCCCAGAAGGGAGACAAGACATCATTCCCACAGGCACACGCCAGTGATCTACATCTTCAGTCCTGCCCCACCGGCTTACGGTTTCCATCACCTCCTGTAGTCTATTCAGCTGGTAATAGATTTATCTAATCACTTCTCAAACCCCCGACTCTGAACATGGCTTGATTGGGAACCAATCCTTTAGCATACTGTAGGGGATACTTCATATGCAACCATAAGAAGGACCAAAGCAGATTTTCAGAAAAGCACTTTAGATGTGGCAAAAATTATGTACGTTTAGGGCAAACTTGAGTCACTCGAGAGAAGTTCAGTGTTTCGGGGGTGGAGTGGTGGGGAGGAATGACACATGGGGTAGAGACCCAGAACCTGACAGCCCAGGACGACTGATTCCAGCTTTCAAGAGGAGCGAGAGTCTTGCTAATACTGGCAAATGATTGCCATTTCCCTTGTCAGGCAGTGACAGGAGTTAGTTGACCTGAAAATTCACTAATAGTTCCATTAGAGAGACCTTGGAAGTAGCCATCTTTTTACTCATCCTGGTCAATTAACAATGAATTAATGCCAGACGTATTTTCAATCGAGCTGAATGCTGATACCCCCTCCCTCCAATTTTGCTAAAAATAGCACTTAGAAAGGGACAGCTAACCAGGGGAAAAAATTCTTCTTTTCTTCCCAAGGCTGTGCTGGAGTATTTCTGAACCAGTATCAGCTCTAGGTGTTGATGGGGAAGCTTGTCAAATCCTAAATTTGAAATAGAAGACCTAGGATCAAGTATCAGCTTCCTAAGGTATCAGCTTTGTGTCCTTGGACAAATGACTAAAACTTTCTAAAGCTCAGAGTTATTTTATGCTTTAATATCATTGTTTTTGCATGTAAATTGAAAGGCAGAGATAGATGCTAAGGTCCCTTTCAGTGACAAAATATCATGTGGCCATGTTAAAAGGTTTGGGGCATGTCGGTGGAATGGGATACTGGACTTGGGGCTGGATAAGGGTGATGGGTTTTTTTCTAAACAGTCAGGACTCCTGGGTCAAGCCTTTTTTTCTTGCTCAGTGCTCCTCACCTAAGACAGGAGGGTGGGCTGGGGGGCAGTTTCCCAGGGGACATCTGGCACTGTCTGGAGACATTTTTGGTTGCCACCACCAGAGAGTACCACTGGCATCGCAGGATAGAGGCTAGGGACACTGCTGAGCCCCCTGTAATGCACATGGTAGCCCCCACAACAAAGAATAATCTAGAAGAGAATGTCAACAGGGCCAACAACGAGAGCCCGCTCAAGTGCCTTGGATGGTTTGGGCCACATCACAGCTTTTTATCGGTGTTCTCAGCATCCATGTTTGTAAAATAGAGGGCAGTAATAAAACTTGCCTCTTCCTATCATCTCAAAACGCCGACAACCAAATCAGGTGACACATCAAAAATACCTTGAAATCTAAGGTGCTTTAATACGGGGGACATCACTTTTATTTCAAACCTGGTTCTGCTACCCCATGAGCCCTTCACTGGGGTTTGTTCTCTTAATCTTCTCTTGGACACAGGATCCAATTTGCTCCTCTGATTTGTATTTAACCTCTAGGAGCTATGAATCTCAGCCCCCAAATTTCAATTGGCAAGAAACATCCTTTGTTTTTTATTCTTTTTTTCCTTTTATTTTATTTTATTTTTTGCGGGTCTGGGGGTGGAACCAGGGGCATTTGACCTCTGAGTACACCCCCTGCCCAATTTTTTATTCTTTAGTTTGAACCAGGGTCTCACTGAGTTGCAGAGGGCCTCACTAAGTAGCTGAGGCTGTCCGCGAACCACGATCCTCCGGTCTCAGCTTCCCAAATGCTGAGATTACTAGCCTGCACCACCACCCCCGGCTGTTTTTTATTCTTAAAGTATGTTTCTTGTATAAACCCCTACCAGGCAGGTGTTAGGCAATCTTGAGCAGTTAGGACTTCCCTTTCCCTTTCCTTAAGCTTACATTCTTATTTGTTCATATTCCAGGGAGCTGTTAGGGCCAAGGCTGGGGCAGGGGAGAGGACTCTTGCATCCTCAGTAGCCACTTCTCTATACCGGCAATCTCTGACATGACTTTGCTTGTGGCGTCATCTACCCAACTAGGTCCCCACAGTGTCTTCCTTATCTGGACCACTGCCTCTCATGAGCATGAAGACAGCAGTCTGATTCCCTGTTATCCTGTGGTCCCCTACGTGGCTAGCTCCCACTCTCCACCTGGGCACCCCCTCAACCATGTCTGTTCTGCTCTTCCATGCTATCCAAGGTCTTCCCTCCCCATAGACACTACTGGCAACTTGGGCAAGTTATCTCTGCTCTTGATACCCTCTTCCAGAGCCGATCTGGGAAGTCTGTCTTCCCTCCCTCCAGAGTTTCTGCCTGGGGGAGGTGGCAGGGCAGAGTGTACACATTCCTCTTGCTTCTCATTCGAATCTCTCTCCTCCTCTAGCCCATACAGGCTACTTTGCTTTACTTACTATCTGAATCATCATTACCACTTTCTGACTCCCTCCCCAGGATTTTGCTACTCCAAAGAATAAACTCTTGAAATTAAAAAGCTGTTTTCTCCCAAAGGAAACATTAAAAAAAATTTCCAGCATCAATAGTCATTGGGGAAATCAAAACCGTAAGGAATCAAGGTGCAGTGGTACACTCCTGTAGGCCCAGTACTTGGGAGGCAGAGACAGGAGGATTGTAGGTTCAAGACCAGCTTCAACAACTTTGTGAGACTCTCAGCAACTTGGCAAGACCCTGTTTCAAGATTAAAAATAAAGAGGGCTGGTAATGTAGCTTGGATGTAGGAGGTCCCTGGGTTCAATCCCCAGTACCCCAAACAAACAAAACCACAGTGAGATACTTTATACACATTAGAATGATTATTATTAAAACAGCAACAAAATAAAACACAAAAAATAAAAAGTCCTGGCAATGATGCGGAGAAAGTGAAACATTTGTGCGCTGTGTTGGGAATGTAAACTGTTGCATTTGCTGTGGAAAATGGTATGATGATTCCTTTAAAAATTAAAAACAAGCTGGGTGTGGGGGCGCACGCTTGTAATCCCCGCGCTTGGGAGGCAGAGACAGGAGGATCATGCAGGTTCGAAGCCAGACGCGCTGGCTTAAGAGACCCTGTTTCCAAATTAAAAAAAATATGCATATATACATATATACATATATACATACACACACACACACACACACACACACACATACACACACACATATATATATATATCTGGGAGTATAGCCCAGAGGTAGAAGGGTTCCATCCCCAGTACCACCAAAAAAACAAAAAAATTAAAAACAAGTCAGATGGCAGTGGCACAAGCCTGTAATTTTAATACCTGGAGCTGAGACAAGAGGATCACAGGTTCAAGAACAACCTCAGCAAATAGTGGGACTCTCTTCAACCTAACATGACACTGTTTCAAAATAAAAATAAAATAGGACTGGAACGGTAGCTTGGAGGTAGAATGCTCCTGGGATCAATCCCCAGTACAATAAATAAATAAATAAATAAATAAATAAATAAATAACAGAATTACTTTATGGTCTAGCAATTCTACTTCTGGGTTTCCATACAAAATAAGTGAAAGCAAGCAGATATTCATATGCCCATGTTTGTAGCAGCATTAGTCACAAAATGCAAAGGGTAGAAGCTATACAAATATCTACTGACAAATGAATAGATGAACAAAATGTGGAACACAATGGATTTGTTTTGCTTCAAAAACAATAAAATTTTTATGCATGCTGCAATATAAACATTGAAAATATTATGCTAAGTAAAATAAGCCAGATATTTTAAAAAAACACAACTTATATGATTCCACTCATCAGAGGTACTTAGAGTGGTCAAATATGTAGAAATAGAAAACAGAATGATGGTTGCCAGGGTGGAAGGTGGGGAGAGTTCATCTTTAATGGTTGCAGAGTTTCAGTTTGGGAAGATGAAGATGTTCTGGCACTGGATGGTGGTGATGATCGCACAGCAATGTGAAGGTACTTAGTGCCACCTGATATAAACAGATGTCTCCCCAAAGGCCCATATGGTCATGGCTTGGTCCCTAGTCCATGGCGCTTCTGGGAGATAGAGGAGCCTTTAAGAGTTGGACCTAGTTGGAAGCCCTTTGGTCACATGGGGATGTGCCCTTGAAGGAGATGTTGGGACCTAGACCCCTTCTCTTTCTCTGTGTTTTTCTTCCCAGCTGGTGTGAGATGAGCGATTTCCTGTACCCAGCACAACCACCATGCAATGCTGACTCGCCACAGTAGGCCCAAAGGCCACGGGCCAACCCACCATGGACTGAAACCTCCTGACCTCTGAGCCAAAAAACCCTTTCCTCTTTTTAAGTTGATTATTTCAGGGATTTATTATAGTAATGAAAAACTGATATCACAGAACTGTTACTTAAAATGGGCAAAAGGGGCCAGGCGTGATGGCGCACACTTGTAATACCCGCGCTTGGGAGGCGGAGACAGGAGGATCGCGCTGGTTCGGAGCCGGAGCCAGCCTCACTGGCTTAAGAAACCCTGTTTCCAAATAAAAGAAATATATAAAATAGGTTTGGGAGTGGACCCCGGAGGTAGAAGGGCTTCCAGGAACCCCAGTAACACACACAAAAAAAATATGGGCAAAAGGGGCTTGTAATCCCAGTATTTGGGAGTCTAAGACAGAAGGATCACAGGTTCATGGCCAGCCTCAGCAACTTAGTGAGGTCCTGTTTCAAAATAAAAAATAAAATAAAATGGGGGTGTAACTCAGAAATAGAACTCCCCTGGGTTAACTCCCCAGCATCTCACACACACACACACACACACACACACACACACACACACACACACACTAAAAGGTAAATTTTATGTTATGTATAATTTATCATAATTTAATATTGTGTTCTTCTTTACTTCTGCATCTAACCTTACTTCATAATATAGGTGAACAAGGGAAAGGTACCAAAAGAAATAGCAAAATAGCTAAAAAAATAAAGTTAATATATGAGAAAAATACAGTTAACTTAAGAAAACAATATTCTGTCCTAGGTGCATCAAATAACCTTTTTCTTCTTCTTTTAAAAAAATGTAGAATCAGGACCCATTCACTGCAAGCTTACTGTGGTTTTGTTTAACTTTCTAGTTTAAACTTAGATTTCCTGGCCATATTCTTTTTCTTTCTCTCTGCCTCTCTCCTCTCTTTGTCTCTCTTTTGAGACTTATCTAACTAGAAGAAAAAAAAACAATAGTAATTAAGCAAACTTTGGGCTTTGATTCGTTTTCTCATCTACAGGATGGAGATGATAATAGAACCTGTCTTATCAGGATATTGGCAGGGTTAAATGAGTTACTATGTTTAAAAAATTGAGAAGAGTGCTTGGCATATATTAAGCATCAGCTGCTTCCTCCTCCTCCTCCTCCTCCTCCTCTTCCTCTTCTCCTCCTCCTCCTCCTCCTCCTCCTCCTCCTCCTCCTCCTCCTCCTCCTCCTCCTCCTCCTCCTCCTCCTTCTTCTTCTTCTTCTTCTTCTTCTTCTTCTTCTTCTTCCGCCACTGCTGCTTCCCATCATCATCATCATCATCATCATCATCATCATCATCAATTTTTAGAAGGCTTGGTGGCTCATGGGAGGCCTGGCTTGGGTAAACTAAGCTTGGAAAGAGAATCTTCTTATTAACTCACACAGTTAAGATAAGCTCTGCCTTCTGATGAAGCATTAACAGCAAAGGATGCACAGGTCTCAGGACACCCTACCTCTGACAGCTTCAATCACTCAATGCATTTCTTTAAAATAATATTCAGGGCCTGCAGAAGAACTAGGGAGCCTGGTCCTCACTCCTGAGTGGTTAGCATCAAGGTTAGGAAGAACTTTCTGGTAGATGAGGCAACTAAAAAAAAGAGAGAGAGAGAGAGAGGAGCCGGCATGGTGGCGCACGCTCGTAATCCCAGCATTTGGGAGGCTGACACAGGAGGATCCTGGTTTGAGGACAGCCTCAGCTACTACTTAGTGAGGCCCTTCACAACTCAGTGAGACTCTGTTTCAGAATAAAGAATAAAAAATAGAGCTAAGGTGTGGCTCAGAGGTAGAATGCCCCTGGGTTCCATTCCCAGTACTGCAAAGAGAGAGAGAGGGAGGGAGGGAGGGAGGGAGGGAGGGAGGGAGGGAGAGAGAGAGAGAGAGAGAGAGAGAGAGAGAGAGAGAGAGAGAGAGAGAGAGGAGATTTTCACTTGTTGAGAGTTCTTCTGTGTTAAGTCTTTTATAAAACGCATTCTCGTTCATCTGAGGGGCAGCATAAGCTAGCAGTGTAATGACTCCTAAATAGTGTCAAACAGCCTAAATGTGCAGAAGAAATTCCAAGGTGAGACACCAGGAGAGACTGCTTGGGGTGCTTGCAAACTCATCTGGTGACTCCACGGGGCTACTCAGTGCACACACACAGACACATTCTCAGGCCCCACAGCTGACTACTGAGTCCAAATCTCCAGAAGTGAGAAGCTTGGGAAGCTGTATTTTTTTTTCTCTGTACTGGGGGTGGAACCCAGAGGTATTCTACCTCCGAGTTATACCCCCAGCCCTTTCTTTCTTTCTTTCTTTCTTTCTTTCTTTCTTTCTTTCTTTGGTACTGGGGATGGAACCCAGGGGCTTTTCTACCTCTGGGCTATATTCCCAGATTTATTTTATACTTTATTTGGAAACAGGGTCTCACTAAGTTGCTGAGAGCCTCACTAAGTAGCTGAGGCTGGCTTCGAACCTGTGTGATCCTCCTGTCTCAGCCTTTCAAGCATGGAGATTACACGCGTGTGCCACCACGCCCAGCTTTTTATTCTATATTTTGAAAACAGGGTCTCACTGACTTGCAAAGGGCTTCACTAAGTAGCTGAGGCTGGCCATGAACCTCGATCTTCCTGTCTCAGCCTCCCAAATGTTGGGATTACAAGCGTGCGCCACCACGCCTGGCGGGAAGCTGTATCTGTAACATAGCTTTTGGCAGCACATCTCACCACAGCCATCTTAGACACCCTGGCTGGAGGCTATCTCAAAGGGGCAAGAGGAGAGCTCCTGTTCTCACAGCTAAGGGTTCACTTGCCTGGCGTGCAACAAAGAGAGGGGCGAGTTGGGTCGGAGCCAGCCTCGGATGTGCCACGCTCAGTCTAGTTGCCCTCCTAGTGTAGAGCGACCCTTGACCTAGGAGATCATATTCCCCTGGGTTTTCTCCTTTACAGCTCACTCAGGGGGGACTGGCATTTGCTTCCTGGCCCACGGGCTCCAAAGCAGAGGACAAGGATGGCCTGAGTTTGATTTAATCCTCTTTGAGCTGTGTTCTCATGCTCCGTGACGTCAGCAGAACCCCAAGACTGAATTATAGCTTTGCATTCAATCAGGCATCATGCATTATTCCCTGTGCTATCCATCACCGCGTCCCCACCACTCGGAAGACAGGGTGACAGTCGTACACACAATGCGAAGCACCTGGGGTGCTGGAAACCTATCAATAATAAGCACCGTTCCCAGCAAGGTTTTGCTCTGTGGAAAAAGCAGAATGGAACGGCCTTCCCCATGACCAGCCGAGGCTCTGAAATGGTTTCCCATTAAATGTACAAATTCTGAAGGTGCAGGAGTCAGCCGCCACCTCGTTTATGTCCTGGACATTTGGTTTGGACTGAGTCAAAAAATTATCTATTCATATTAAAAATAAAATGATAATTCGATGTCCTGCTTCTCACATTTAACTGCATGACAAACACTAAAATTTAATCTATGTAAAATTAATGAGTTGGTGGGGAGTCTTGTGTTTGCGTTTAATCAGAAAATTACATTCAGAGCACTTGAAAGCATATTAATTGAAGTTTATCAAGAAGGCAGTAAGTATTTAGACACAAAAACAAATGTGAGATATATCAATACTCATGCCTGCAGTGATTTATCATCACTGCCTTATAATTCTAATGCCTTTGGATGAAAATAAAGCATGGTGCATGCTCGGGCCAGCTTAGACATTAGAAATGTTGGATGTAGGTATTTCATTTTATATTTTTAACTTGATTGAGCTATATGTGGGGAATATGCATTTACTGCTATATTAATAAATGAAGGTACTAGTAATTGGCATATCACAGTTCCCTTGATTTTATGTATTTATTTATTTATTTATTTATTTATTTATTTATTTAGTGGTACTGGGGGTTGAACTCAGGGGCATTCTACCTCTGAACTATATACCCTCAACCCTTTTTTTTTTTTTTAAACAGGGTCTCACTAAGTTGTGGAGGGCCTTGCTAAGTTGCTGGGGCTGGCCTCAAACCTGTGATTCTCCTGTCTCAGCCTCATAAGAACTGGGATTACAGGAGTATACCACCATACCCAGCTTCCCCTGATATTATTAGCTACAAATTTCTGAGCTTAGAATGAATGCAAAACATTCTTTTACCTAGATTGATTCTTTGTATAAATAGAGAAAGCAAGCCCTTGACACAACGATCTTCATAAATGCTCTCATAAAGAGAGGATATACTTGTCAATAACATACAGCAACGACTGGCTTCACCCTTCAGCTTGCCTTCCCACGTTTAGTACCTATGGAAATGCAAGGAATCTGCCAATACTCGTGGCCTCTTATCGTATCACTAGATCCAAATGATCTGTTCACTCACTGAATGGGCAAATGTTGGTCTGGCTTCCTCTGATAAGGGAGTTGGGATTCCTTTTTTTTTTATTATTTCCTTAGCTAGAGCTCTACCATTTTTTTCTATTGATCTAGATATCTTGCCATCTTTCTCTTTTTGTGTGTGTGTGTGGTACTGGGAGGTGGAACCCAGGGGCCTTTTCTACCTCCGGGATGTACTCCCAGACCTATTTTTATACTTTATTTGGAAACAGGGTCTCACTAAGTTGCTGAGAGCCTCACTAAGTAGCTGAGGCTGGCTTCGAACCTGTGTGATCCTCCTGTCTCAGCCTCCCAAGTACCCAGCTTGCCATCTTTCATATTTAAGATTCCTGGTCAAACCCACCAAATGTGATACCTGAAAAACTGGGCAATCTCCAAATCTCTGAGTGTTCCAAGAAGTTGAACTGCATTTTTGTGCATCTCTGGACTTTGGGTGGAGTGTGTCCAGGCATGGTCCGTTCAGCATCTCTGAGGTCAGCACCTTCACTGGGCTCAGCCTTTCCCACATGCTGCCCCTGGGAGGCGTGGGTTCAGCTCTCCCACAGACTGGGCATGACCAGCCGCCAGGTGCTCATGCTTCCTCGGGAACTCAGCTGCACCCTTGACATCCAGCATCTCGTTTGACCCTCACAACTCTCCTGGGAGGTGTGAATTATTTCCTGTTGAACAAATGAGGTAAACGAGGCATGCCATGGTTATGTAATTGTCTATTCAGCTAGAGGAAACTAAAATGAGAAAGAAAGAAAATTACTTGGGCTAGAAGTGACAGAGCTGTGATTTGAACCCAGGACCACGTTCTTCAAAACACATTCTGTGCTTCCTTCTTTCTGGACACTTATGCTGTGGATCTTCCTATAGCCTATAAATTGCAAAGAATCATGGATTTATCATTGAATCAATGGTAGCCTAATTTTCTAATCCTTTTCTTGGGAGAAAATCAGAATATCTTGTTTATGTATGTTAGGGATCTCTGTCTCATCTAGGCATTCAAGTTTCCATCCTTTGTGTATATATGCTATCATGTGTTTTACTTACTACATTTTTGATTGTTTGTTTGTTTGCACAAGGTTTCCTGCAGGAAACATATGTTTTTGTCTAGCAATACAGCAGAATGGTGATGAGCCCTTAAGGTGAACTGACTAGGTTCAAAACCAAGATCTCTCATTTATCATTCAGTTGTGGGCAAGTTGCTGAAGTTCTTTAAGACTCCGTGTCTTCACCAGTAAACTGGGGGTGGTGACGATAGTACTGATCTACAGGCTCGATGAGAGAACACACAGTGCTGGCACCTGAACCTGACAGCACTAATTACTGCTGCCTGCGGAAGCCTTGCACTTGAATCCAGGCCTACACCAAGAAGGCTCACGAAATACATACCCCATTCTCTCCTTTCCAGTGTATTAGAAAAAAATTTAAGATCTTTAGGTCATCTGGTATTAGGCCAAATAATGGAATTACAATAAATTAGAGCAGAGAGATCATCTCAGTTATTTCTTCAGACCAACTGTGCTAGTTGGCTTTCTGTTACTGTAATAAACACCTGAGACAACCAACTTATAAAGAAGAAAGGCATATTTTGGTTCACAGTTTAAAAAGTTTGTCCATAAGCAGTGGGCCCTGTTGCTTTGGGCCTGTAGCAGCACAGCATAGCACACCACAGCTGGAGCATGTGGCATCGTCAAACCATCTGCCTGATGGTAGGACACAAAATAGAGAAGAGGAAGGGGCCAGGCCCCACTACTCCCTTCAGGGTCATGCCCTCCAGGACTGAAAGACTGCCTACTAGGCTCCATCTCTTAAAGTTCCCTCCAACTCCCAACAGCACCAAGAAGGGAACTAAGCCTTTATTTAACACATGGGCCTTTGGGGGACATTCCAGATTCAAACCATAGCATCTACCATTGGTGACTTTGGGCAAGGCACTCTCTACACGTGGCCTTCAGTTTTCCCTTCTCTCCAACAGGGGAGATGGATCTGCTCCCTTAGGATCCTGCCAGTGTTAACAATCTGTGGGGCACCCAGGAAATTGTGAGTGAGCCCTTGCTTCTAAGTGTTTATAATTTCCACCCTCCCCTTGAACAACACCACCTAGCCTAGGAAGCCAGGAACTCAAGCCTTCCCTGAACTTTGCACTTATGCGCCCAGAGCAGCTGCTCACAACCCCAGCAGAGCCCCACACCTCCTTAATCTGAAATCCTCATTAGTTCCAACTGCAGGCCATCTATTACCTTATGCCCATAATGGGAGTTAATTTCTGTTGGGATCAGATGGTCTTCCCCCTGGAAATTTTTATTCATATTTCTTTCCTGTTTTGTGATTCTCAATTGGAGTTTTCTAATAACAGATCATTTCTTTTTGTCTAACTTTAATCTGGTCTTGCTTGACAAGCCCCATCCTTTTCATTGAAGGGTAAGACCACTTAAAGGAAGGCCAATAAGCCCTTGCGCTGCTCGGCCGGCCGGGGTGATTTGTCACCCGGTGCGGTGGTGGTCACACCAATGGATTTATCTCAAGGTAAATGGAGATGCTGAGACCCGGGACCCGGAGCTTTGATTAAGGCGCCCTTTTTGTAGTGTTGATAGATGTTGCTTGTGTTTATCTATTTGAAATGCCACTAAATCTGTGAATACAATGGAAAAAGAGAGTACTTTGCTGCTGAAAACATATTAGTGATTTATGTTTCAGTAAGAAGCACAATAAAGAGACAGAGGCTATTAAGAGCAGCTATTTTCATGAGAAATAGTTCTGCTTTAAAACATTATTAACCCCACCTTGATAAAGACTTACATGCATGCATAATCATGTTTACTTACCCCTTTAGTTCGGTGCAATGTGCATCGGAAGCACACATTCTCCAAATATTAATAAGTTGGCAGAATATTTTCAGCAGAAGACACGGTGCCCAGGACCGTTCCACATGTAAATTTCCTTCTCTGGAGATAAGGACATGTAATAAACTTATCTAGGGAGCTCTGGAGTTTATACGGACTTCATATTGCTCAAAGCACTCTCAGATCCTTCGACCATCATTTGCTGTGTCGCCCCCACCCCCTCGCATTGTAGTAGAAATAACCAGTAGGGTGACACGTAGAGATTATAATGCATGGATATAACTTATAACATGAATCAATGTCATCAAGACGCACCCATTTAAATGAATAGGGTCAGATGAGAGTGCTGTATCACCCTGACTTGCGTGACAGTTACAAATGCATCACCTCGTATGCATAATAGGAGTGTACAAACCAGAAGAGATTTGTAAACTTGGTTCATTTCAAGCAGAACTGACCCGAAGCAATAGATACAGGAGAAAAGGCAACCGGGCTGGAGCTGTCTGGAAAGAAGTGATTCTTGTTTGGCTGTTTCACAAACCCCACAGAGGAGGATTCTGCATCCCCCAGCCGCCCGGGGGGGAGCCCAGAGCCCAGCAAGTGGGGTGCAGCACCCTGGCTGTGTAGTAACTGGGTTCACTTTTAGAAGGATGCAGGGCTTGCTCGGAGTAGGAGTGGGGGGAACAGAGTGGTGGGGGAGTGGGGCACAATTGATTTGTGGGGAGGGTTGGAGATGTTTAATTTTTACCAAATCTGAAACAAACAACAACAAAAAAGACAAAATCCGGCCAGTTGGCTTGTCAGAGCTAACGGCGTTCAGAGATTGCAATTAAGTGCGGGGAGCTTCTGGGCCGTGCGCTCTGATTTACTGCTCGGTTCCGCGGTGTCTCTTCTGCGGGGCGAGTCCCCGGCAGGCTGGGCGCTCGGCAGGGCTGGCACCGCTCGCCGGGTGGCGCTTCGCCGAGGCCACACCTGCACCTCATTTGCTTGCGAGCTGCGCCACGACCCGCCTGCTGAGGGGGCGCCTTCGCCTTCATCTTCGGGATTATGACAAGTTATTAATTGCCACCATTAGCCTCAGCAGCCTGCCCGAGATCTCTGCTGCTCTCTGGAGGTGAGACGCCGCGCATCTGAATGCGGAGGGAAGCGGCGCCGAGCCGCGCGGGGCAAACCGCGCCACAATCTGCCCAAAAGGGATTGTGAGATGGTGAATAATTTATTAGAAAACATTTTTCTTTGTCCTTCCCACAGACCCACAAATCCTCCCCAAGCGCTCTTTACCAGCCTTGCAGATAATGTACTTACACATCTCAGAGCCTGCTAAATAGACTGGAGAGGCCGTGGGGTGCGCCCTCCGCGCAGACCCGGCGCGGCCAAGGCCCGGCTGGAGGGGGCCAGGCAGCTTCGCGGCGCAGGAAGGAAAAGTGCTGCCTCGGCCACCGGCCTCCTTCCGGGGCTCCTGCTTCCCCTACACCCGCACACCGGCGTTGCATCTGCGCAGAACCCCGCGATTTCATTCTTTGCACAGTATTTATTGAGCCTCTGCGATGACAGGGGGGCACTCTGTCCCTCACACCTTCGGGCCGGCCCTCTCCACAGCGGCACCTGTGTCCCTGTCACAGAGCCTGCGCCTGCTCTACCATGATGCCAAGACCAAGGGGCCAGGCTTCCCCCTCAAACAGCTGGAAGATGAATAGGGTGACATTCATGTGGACGAGTAATGGCAGAAGGCAGCACCAGGGGCCCGGGCACTGGGGTGGCACGAAGGAGAAGGTGGTTGATCCAAGGATGGAGCCAGGGGTTACGGAGGAGAGGATGCTGGGATTGGATCTGATGGGGAGAGTGGAGTCCATGCCCACCTCTGGCCTCTGCAGGGCCGGAGCAGACATTGTGCCACTGTTTTCTCAAAGACGGTATCAGCTGAGATGGGTTCTCAGTAGAACCCAAATTCCAAGAATTATTTATTTCCTGAGTTTAGGGATTCCAATTCAGAATTTCCTTTAGGCCTTCAGTTGCTGGAGACTGGTCCCTGATGTGGACAATTCAGTGACAGTTCAGTGGTTGACTACAGGTGTTGTTTTTTTTTCTTTCTTTTTCTTTTTTTTTAGTGGCCAAAGAGGCTTCTGCCATAAGGGCAGGGATCAGAGATAGGAAGATCTTGTGGGGGTGTTGGTGTGTGTGTGGGAACAGAGCTAGCAATCCCAAGGGTTCAGCCCACCGCAGCTAAAACTCTCCCTGGGTAGAGTGAGACAGAGGCACAAGGACCTTTCTATACCACAGGCAAAGTCATCTAACCAGAGTTAGGCGCACCGCCCGTCATCACCGGTGACTCTCCTGCTCGAAAGCCTCCTGTGGCTCCCACTACCCTCAGGATAAATACAAAAATGTTTCCCATCAAACCTCTGCCTGCCTCTCTGACATCAGCTATTTCCCTCCTCCCTCCTCACACCAACACACATGGCCAGTTGTGCACATCACACATGTGCCCAGTACGTACGCCTGCTGTGCATTTGTGTACCTAGGCAGACTAACCTATTAGGGCAAACCATCTTTTAAAAATCCCTTTTTTTGGTAAAAACCAACGAAATGTTGGCAACTTCATATGAATCAACAAAAAACACACTTGCCATCTTTGGGTCTTCCTCAGAGCACCTGTCTTTCCTTCCAAACCCACACTTACCCTTCAGGACTCAGTTTACAGGTACTCCTGGACTTCTGGTGGGGTTCCACCTTGATAAGCACGTGGTAAGCTGGAAATATTATTGAGTCAAAAGTGCATTCAATACACTTACTATAGATTATCATAGCTTAGTGACACAGTACAGGGCAGAATGTTGACCGGGAGTGGCACCTCACTGCCACTGGCCAGCAATGTGAGGGTCTCACAGTGGTCTCATGTGGCTATGAAAAAAAAGACTACATCTGGGGAAAGATCAATATTCAAAATCTGAAGTCTACCAAATGCATGTTTCAAAGGTGGAAAACTGTCATAAGCTGAGGACCACCTGTTTCTGGATACATTTCCTTAGAGAAGCCCTCTTTGACACCGGGCTTAGATTTGACGATGCTCTTCCGTCTCCCAATGCTCCCTCCAGTAGCCTTTCTTTTCATGCTCATTGTGACAGTCCTTTTACCTTTTGCCCTCTTCAGCCCTATAACAGCACTTGGGGTCTTGTTTGATGGTATATGCCTAGGACCTAGCACAGTACTGGCAGATGATAGGTTCTCAAAATTTTTGATGAATGAATAAGTTAGTGAGTGAGAAGATGGAGTCATAAAGCATGAGGACAGAGATAAGGAATAACAAATAGCAGACCAGGGCCAGGAGTGGTATCTGAGGAAGGCGTTCTCACTGTAATTTAGACAAGATGTTGGGAGGTAATTGATGAGTTTTGTGAGATAGTGGGCTGGCCCAAACATTCACAGTCTACGTTATTTGAAAAAACGACTATTTTTTTCCCCTAGAATTTATTTTCCTGGCATAAAGGAGACCCTCAGTAAATAGTTAAGTAAATAAAGGAATGAATATTTGATATCACTTTTACCTAAAGATAAGGCAATTAACTAACAATAGAAGTAATTGTAACCAATTACTTAGTTCACATTATCTCATTCAATTCCTACAGCCGAACAGATTTGAAAATGAGAATCTGAGGCTCAGAGCTTTGAAGCCTCATCCTGCTCAGACCAGGCCTTTCTCATCCCCTAGCCTGTGCTGATGCCGCCCATATTGCTGCAGACTGGAATGCTGTGGCCTCTCCATTCCCAGGGCACTTCAAGAGTTGGAGTAATTGTCATATCTTTTCAAAGGTTTTGAAGTGGCACAGTCTGGAACTGGAAGCAAGCCCATGTGACATGAGTCAAGTCACATGTCAAGGCTCCTATGACACCATGGTATTTTCCTTTCTGAAGTCCTAGGACCCCTTAGAGTGATGCTCCGGGACATGTATTTGTGGAGTGTTGGTGGATTGATTCAGTCATCCAAGGAGTCTTCAGTAAGCACTTATATGACATGCCTGTGCTGAGCTCCAGGAACTCAGTGACGTGTTCCCTGCCCTCCCGGAGGATGCTCAGATTCTGAAGTAACAATAGCAAGGCTGCAGGTGCCAGATGGGCATCTGCACTGATAAGGAATCAAGCAAAGTCAAGATGAAACTGGCAACTGGCTGCCTCCAGTTTTTAAAGTTTGAATGTGCTGATGGACAAGCATGATGAGCGTGCCAGTGCTCCTAATGTTACCATCAGCTCAGTGTTAGGGGTAAATACTTGCTGAAGATACATACATATAATCCTGAAGACTTAGTAACCTATTTATTAATGTGACCAAAACCATTTATGGGTGTATAATGGGGCTTGAACCCAGGGGTTTTCTACCTCTGAGCTACACCACCAGCCATTCTCATTTTCTGTTTTGAAACGGGGTCTAGTGAGACACTAAGTTGCTGAGGCTTTTGCTAAGTTGCTGAGGCTGTCCTCAAACCTATGATCCTCCTGTCTCAGTCTCACAAGTACTGGGATTACAGTCGTGCCCCATCATGCTTGGCTTGACCCAAACCTTTAAAGCACTGCCATTAGCCAGAGCCCATGGCTGGTGTGAAATACCTCCCACCGACCAGTCCTGCCCTCTTAGGGCTCACAGATTGCTGTGTCAGGCTGGTATGTAAAAAATTGTGATTATGTGTCATCAGTACACTAAATTAGGAAGGGATCGAGTATTCCAGAAAGAGAAGAGGAAACAACTGGCCTACGCTTGGGAGGGTACAAGAGAGTATGGATGAGCAAGATGTTGGCTGGATCTCGAAGATAGCATGGGCTTCAGGACTGGAGAAAGAGGACAAGAGAGTCTCCTCCAAAACGGAAGGGAAGAGGGGAAAAGTGCTAAAGGAAGATTATTCATTTATTGAGTATTATTATTATTTAATAATACTACTAATTATTTAATAATACTACTAATTATTACTAATATTATTATTTAATATTACTCACTTATTGAGTAATATTATTAAATATTCCATTTAATAAATGGAATCATTCATTCATTCATTCAAGAAACATTAAAGCTGGGCATGGTGGTGCACATCTCTAATCCCAGCACATGAAAGGCTGAGACAGGAAAATTTCAGGTTCCAGGCCAGTCTCAGCAACTTAGTGAGTCCTCATTTCAAAATTAAAAATAAATAAATAAATAAATAAAATAGGGCTAGGGGTGTAGTGTGGAAGTAAAATGCCCTGGGTTTAATCCTCAGTACAAAATAAACAAAAAAATATTGCCACCTGCCTACCATGCTGTTATAGACTAAAAGTT
This sequence comes from Muscardinus avellanarius, assembly GCF_963383645.1. Taxonomy (NCBI): domain Eukaryota; kingdom Metazoa; phylum Chordata; class Mammalia; order Rodentia; family Gliridae; genus Muscardinus; species Muscardinus avellanarius. Next base: position 54,651,606 of record NC_137788.1, read on the forward strand.
GGTATCCCCCTTCCCTCCAATTCATATGTTGAAACTCTAACCTCCAGTGTGGCTGTGCTTGGAGTAAAGAATTAAGGTTAAATGAGGTCCTAAGGGCAGGCCCCTGATCTGAAAGGATTAGAAATGTGAGAAAATAATTTTCAGTTACTTAAGTCACCCAGGCTATGGTGTTTTGCTACAGCAGCCCAAGTTGACTAAAAACATCTCCTGACACTTCACCAGCCTCCAAGTATCAAAGACAGGACACTCATCATCCTCAGAAGCTCATGACCACCTGCGAGCCCATCCATAGATGAACTATGACCATCATGAGCATTTGGACAGATTAGGTGAGCACCTGCTTGCAATAGTCATTATTTATTTTATCAAGTGAGTAATTGTATCTGCTTTAATCATATGAGCATGGTTGAAGGATTTGATATGGGAGCATTGATTCTGTTTGCCAATATTTCAGTTTCTTTTCATTCTCAGCAAATTCCCCACACCTTTGGAAGTTACCTGGAGCTGTGTAGTTTGCTTTGAAAAATGAATGGTGAATAAAAGTAATAGGTGTCACTTGCAGGCAGGAACCTTGAAGAATCTGTGAGCGATTTGCCTAGTTCCCTTCCCCTACAACACTCCAAGTGAAGGAGGTTCCATGGGCCAAGGGAGGCAACTGCAGAAGACCTATGAAGAACAGGCAGCATATGAAATTAATCTTAAAGAACCGGGTTTGGTGGTACATCAGTATAACCCCAGTACTAGGGAGGCTAAGACAGGAGGAGCGCAGGTTATAAGCCAACCTCAGCAACATAATACAACCCTCAGCAACCTAGTAAGAATTTGTTTCAAAACAAAAAAATTAAAAAAAAGGGCTGGAGGTGTAGTTCAGAGGTAGAATGCCCCTGGGTTCAATCCCCAGTACCAAAGGAGGAAGAGGAAGTGGAGAAAGAGGAGGAGGAGCAGAAGGAGGAGTGGGAGGAAGAGCAGGAGGAGAGGAGGAAGAAGAGGAAGAGATCTTTAGTGCTCTGAACTACTGAGGCTTGGGGTTTATTTGTTATTGCAGCACAGTATAGCCTAACATGACTAATATACACAAAGAACAAGAAATTAGTCATATTCTGACCCTGGCAGACATTTTGGGATATTGGTTTTGCCACTTGAAGCTTTAAGAGAGGCCTATAGTATAGAGGATCAAGAGACTGGACAGTTTCTGTCGTGTCTAGATATTAAATTTATCCAACATCAGGTTATAAAATACATTCATGTATTTCCTTACCTTCAATAAGCACTTGGAATTTTACTTCCTTGTCTACCTTTTCAGTGGCTTATCCTTCATCCTTCATGTAAAATCTCTTAGCAAAGAAGCCTTCTTGTGAAACTATGTGTTTTAGAGATTAAAACTACAAAACGGTACGACCTTCTAATCTTCAGAGAATTTTGCCCTTTTGTGTCTTACTCATGGGCCCAAGAGCAGGAGCCTCTGGAATGGGGTATGCAGCTTTGAATGTTGTCTTTACTACTTACCAGTCACATGGATATGATACTTAATACTTTTAAGCTTCAGTTTCCTCGACTGTAAAATGCAAATAAAATAGAACCTGCCCCATGGGGATGTGTTGTGAATTAAATGAGATAACATGCATAGAGTTTAATAAAAAGCCATTATTATTATTGGTGGTGCTCTCATTATTACTTCTTCACCAGGATAGCCTCAAAAACAAATGTCAAAGGTTCATATCACAAAAGCCACAAGATCCTAGAGTTTACTTAGGGATTAGCTGGAAGAGAGGGGTTTGGAGTCAGTGATGTTCTTGTTTGGGCTCGAGATTTATGACCCTCCAGCTACACAGAACCTCACAGGGGAGATCAAAACATCTGGGACAGGTTCCAGTCCCGTAAGAGTCCTGCCAAGAGAGAGCCGAGTCAGGGCTGGTGTGGACGCAGGGTGTGCCACTGCCTGGGGTTCTGGGGACTGGCCTTCTTGTCCGCTTCTCTTTGAAACTCTTAGCATCTCACTCTGGAGAAAGATTATCTCCTTTTCGAAAGTAACCTGACCATCTGTCAAAACTGGACTTGCATGTGGCCTGGAGAGCTAGCCCTGGGCAGCCGGGCCTGGCGCTCGTTTGGGTAATGACACTGGCACTGGCTGCTCTTCTCCACACCGACTTGGCTTTGGGTCCCAGCCCTCTTCTGAGGCTCTGATGATGGGGCTGAAGAGCTTCTGGGCTCTACCCGAGACAGCCAAGGACAGAGGAAGTGTGGCTGACGTAGGAGTTCAGCGATGACTGTGATTATGGAAACGATTGTCTCTATAAGGAAAAGTGGCAACTAAAAGGAGAAGAAAATCAAAAGGATACTGGGCAATGAAAATAGTTGTTTGATAAACTTTCCGAGGAGTTTACAGTGTCAGGCTGTGTGTTGTCAAGTGATGCAAAGATTATAAGGCCCTGCCTCTCTAAGGGAAGCTCCTGGTCTCTTAATCACTCAACCATCATTCAACACATTTACTGATACCTGTTATGTGCCAGGCACATTGGGCTGGGCATATAATGACAGAAAGCTCCCTGCTCTCCTGTGTCAGATCTAGAAAAGGTTAGGGAAAGTATGGGTATAGTAATGAATTGGTTTGTGTGAGCAGAGGACAATGGGGAGCATAAAGAGGACTTGTGACATGGGGTGGGAACAACATATAAACAAATACTGGCAGAGCTCTGCGGAAATGTCAGCACACTCATCCATTCCCACTGCAGGCACAGAAAGTAGAGGACCCTCATACTGGAATCCAGGTGCTCAGGAATGAAATTAACCAAGGTCCATACACCACAGATGCATTTTCATAGCATACAAACTAATAGGGATCTAAAATTCTCACATGATACTAAAGTTACACTTTATTGTTACGAATTACAGAAGGCCAAGGGAGCCCCTTTGAGTGTCTGGCCGAGGCGCTGTTTTTACCAGCGTGCCGGTTACCCCGAGGCGGCTGTGTGTCCCATGGCTTTCTACATTCAGTTTCCTCCTTGCATATTTGCACACGGCTGGGTGTCGAGAATCAAAACGAAGTGTGCTTGTGTTCTTGTGATTAAAGATTTTTCTCTGTTGCGTGAATCTTCTTGTTAAAATGATTAGTTGAACTTGAGTCTACATTCAGTAGAATAAACCGGATCTGATTACACTGTTAAAAAATAAAATAAAATAAAATCCTCACATGAAAGATTTCAAGCCACATAGCAGTGAACACCTACGATCCCAGGTACTCAGGAGGCTAAGGCAGGAGTGCCGCAAGTTTGAGGCCAGCCTGGGCAACATAGAGAGACCCTGTCACTGAATTGAAAAATAAAAAGAGCTATAGAGGTAGCTCAGCGGTGAGTGTCCCTGGGTTCAATACCCAGTGCTGCAAAAAAATAAATAAATAAATAAATTAAGTGAAATAAAAGATAAAGGAAAAAATCCTGATCTAGTGAAAATTTTATTTTGTAGTGTTTCTGTAACTGCCTGCACATACAAATCATTTCATAGAGCATTTATTCTACAAGTATTTAGCTATTTTACGGCACTATCGTGAAGCAAGCAATGAACGCATCTTGCCACCTCCTACAAGCTCTCTCTGACTGTTCCATGTTGCCCACGTACTCACCCCTGGGGCTTCTTTGAGCCTTTCCTATATCCCACAATTCCCTGTGCATGCCTTTATTATAACATTTCTCATACTTTTATAATTGCTGAGTTGCTTTGCTCAACTTGATTATGAACATTTTGAGGACAGAAACCATCTTCTCTGTCTTCATGGCTTGCTTATTTGGATTTCTGCAGAAGCAGACCCTAAGACAAGCATCCAAGAGCAAGTAGTGAACTGGGAACTGTCCTAGAAAACACTGAAGGCGGGCAGTGGACAGAGGGAGAGAAGCTTATAAGGAGGAGTGATCAAGCATGTTAGGAAGTCCCCTCTGGGAGATCTGGGACACCAGTGGAGCACTTTCCAGCACTGTCCACTGCAGGTAAGAAAGCTCCACCTCCCCAGCTGGCCGGTTGAGGGCCCCTCCCTGGGACGTGACCCTCTAGCATTTCTGGCTTGCTCTCCTCAAGGCCAAGCATGCTGCTGTCACTTGAAGAAAGCCTTCAGGCAGTTGCAGCTGCTACTGTGAGCCACCTTTGAATGAGGAGGTGAGTGCACAGGGAGATGGGTGGGTGTCAGGGAGCACCTGCTGGCACCGATGGCAGGTCAGAGGGCTTTGTAAGTAAAATATGGCTCAACATAACAAACCAGAGTTATTCCCCATCACCTGCAGAGCACAGTTCAGTAGGGGTTCTTTGGGCAAGCCTCATCATTCTCCCATGGCGCCAAGCACACAGAGAGGTACTGGGTCTGGAGGCAGCCTGAGCACACTTGGGGGATGTTTGTTTCTGCAGCAGTCATGGACAGAATCACTGTGAAGAGTGAAGTGTTATATTAACCACCCTTCTCTCTTTTGACCATTCACCAAGTCTCCCACTCGTGGAATGATTCCATCTGTATTTTGTCACCTGAAAGTGTTGGGGACTCACCTGCCACACTTGCTAATATGTTGTCACTTTCTGAAAGGATGTGAAGTATAGCGGATGCTGCCTGTGAATGATATTTAGTGGTGATGCATCTGACTCTTGTTAACTTACATGTAGTCAGGTGAGGCCTCTTTGCTTCATTTCCCAGAAAGAAGACAATCAGCCCTCTTGGACCTTCCCCATATTTTTGGAAGTCCCTTCTGGTTGCACTTTCTGTGTAAAAGGGTCAATGATTATATTAATCTAGAACTTACCCCTGAATTAGAACTTAATGTGGCAAAATATATATAAACAACCCCATTTGAGGCCTAAACCAATAAAATATTATTCAGTACACTGTATGCCTTCTTAATGCTTCTTAACATTGCTAAAGCATTGTGCTCTCTTCTGGGAAAAAATGGGTGGGAGGTAGAGAATAAATACCCATGTTTAGTCTTTACCACTTTCTGGACACTTCTTCCACGTGGCCTTACATTGTGAATTGTGATTTTATTTTTACACTGGGTATTGAACCCAGGGGCATTCTTCCTCTAAGCTACACCCCTAGCCTTTTTTTTTTTTTTAATTTTGAAACAGGATATTACTAAATTGTTGAGGATCTTGCTAAGTTGCTAAGGCTGCCTTCAACCCTGCGATCCTCCTGTCTCAGCCTCCCAAGTACTGGGATTACAAGCATGCACCACCATGCCTGGCTATGATTGTTTGTAGTACAAAGTATACCTACTTACCTTTGTTCACACTGCAAATTCCTTAAAAACAAAAACCCCAGGTCATGTTTCTTTGAACCTTCCCTTGCTACTGGCAGCCTCCTTGGTAACTGGGCTCCAACTAGCCATGTGTTAGCACCTCTTGCATAGTCTTAATTCCAATGTTAGTTCCCACCACCTGCTAAGGACCCCCAAAACCTGGCCTGCTCTTATCAGACCTCCTCACTACTGGGAACTGAGCTCATTCCTTCACACCTCTCCTGATGTCACCAAAGCTTCCCAGTGCTCTTTACCTGGGACACCTGCTCCCAAACTCCCATCAACTTGCCCTATGGTGATGCTCCCACCCCAGGACCCATGGCTTTGTCTAGAGTTTGGACTAACTGCTGTGATTCTTTACTTTCTAGATACACTAGAGCAAAAGAGCAATGGCTTTGGAGTCTCCCGATTCTGAGCCTGACTCCCTTTGCCTAGCTGTGGAGTCTGAAAAGTCTGTCTTTTGGGGATCCATTTCTCTCATCTGTAAAATGAGTCTAATATTACTTACGTACATGGTCAGATAGCTAAGATGCTCATGAATGGTGAAGCATGAATCATGAATTCCTGCCAATAGAGTTTACAAGTCCTGAGCTCTCCATGACCATCTTCTCTTTTTGTGGTAACAAGTTCAGTTCCCAGAAACTTTGAAAAGTAGTCATTTAGGGTCAATAAAAGACGATTTCTTGGCACAAAGAGTTCCCATTGAAAAACACATCTCTATGTAAGTTCTCATTCACAGCTGTTGAATACACCTGCAGATCCCATCCCCAGACCTACAAGACAGTGCCCCTAATGGGAAGCTAGTGCTTCTAATGTGTTTCTCTAGAGCAATGTGTGTCCAGAACCCACAACAGTTAGACCCTGATTTCCAGGCCAAATTTCCATCAAGACACTGATAAGTGAGTCCTAACCTTCTGGAATTTTGCTGAAGTCACAGGAGAAACAGCAAAAACAGGCAAAGCCGTGGATGAAATCTCAAGGTTTTGATAGATGAATCCACACATTAGCATGGGCCTGGGTGTGTGCATGGGCCAGAAAAAAAAAGTGAGGGGCAAGGGGACAAATTAAAAATGTAAATTGAGAAAGGAAGAGAGATTAAAACCACTTAAAACTCAGGAATCTAACTACAGGTCCTTCATAGTCATGTACTGAAGTTTGGGGAACCCATACTGATTTTAGGAGACTTTATTAATGTAATACTGGCTGTAGGGTCACCTTAGGAAAAAGCCTGAAGGCCACTGTGCCTGGCTTTCTGTCCTTTTCCAAATGGCTCTCTCTCCTCTCTCCGTGTTCTCTCAAGGTATGCACTTAGAGTGAGGACAAGAAGAAAGGCACAAAGGAAAGAAGGATGAACATTTCATGAACATCTTCTATGATATATGCTCAGAGCTTTGCCTGCTACTCTCATTCATTAGCACAGCATTGGGAACACGAGTGTGGCAACATCACACCTGGGTTAGAGTCAGCCTGGGCCTCAGTCTCTGTGTTAGCTTTCCATTGCTATAATGAAATACCTGAAATGACCGGTTTATAAAGAGAAAAGGTTTGTTTTGACTCGCAGTTTTAGAGATTCCAGCTCATAACTGGCTGACTCTGTTGTGGAAAGTAAGGCAGCATATCATGGAGGGAGCCACTCACCTTTGGCTGAGGAGCAAAAGAGAGAAAGGAAAAGTAGCTGGGATCACATGACTCCCTTCAATGCCATGTCCCAGTGACCTAAAGACCTCCCGCTAAGCCCCTCCTCTTGGAATTCCCACTTCTGAGTGGCCACCTGGGAACCAAGCCTCTTACACATGGGCCTTTGGGGGACATTTGAGACCCAAACCATGGCATTCTCTTTATTTGTAAAATAACTTTGAATTAATTGGGAGCCTGAAATAAGATCATGTATGTGAAGCCCTTAATACAGAGAAAATGTTCAATCATCTGTTAAGATGATTTCATTTTTCTCTATAACATGATGCAGTGAGGCCATGAAGACACTGATGGTTAGGTACATTACATGGACCATGAGCCCCAGGAAGGTGAGGCCCATGGCCACCTTGTTCATTGCTACACTAGGCTCATATGCAGTTAGGCCAATGGAAGATTTCGCTAAAGATCTGCTCCTGAGGGGGATTTACATCCCACCTGTCTGGCTCCAGGACTGGTGTCCTTTTCAGTGCCACATGGATGTCCCCAAATAACTCTCTGTTTCTGTGGGCAAATGTAGATTACAGACACAGAGCGGGGGCCAAATAGCTGGGGTTCAAATTCCAAGCTATATAAGCTGAGAACTGCGACTTGAGATGATTGGGTTGTGTGAATGTCACAGAGTGTACTCACAGGGACCTAGAGGTTCTAGGCTAGTCAATGACATGGTGTCTGGACACAGTCAGGACACACAGTAAACACAAGATGCATGGGGCTGCCTCTGGCTATAGCACAGCATAATGCTTTTCAGTACACTTTTTTTTGATAAGTAAAAGGAGTACACTCAAATCATGATAAGTATACAACAGCAAATACGTAATGCAGTGACAGTCTTTTATCACTATCAAGGACCATGTACTGTAGGTAGATGCATGTGCTATACTGTTAGCTGATGGGAAGTGGATTTGTTACATCAGCAGCATCAGAAATATGCTAGCTACATCTTCACTAAGTGTTAGGAACATTGCAGCCATTGTAGTGTCAGGAGGCTGCATCGCCTAGGCAGTCTCTTGTTGACCACAATGTCACTATTTACTGTGTGAACATATTTCTATATTTCTAGTAGTTCCATAGTCCTCTCCAGACTCAATATAATCTCTCAGTCTTTTCGATATTCCAGAGCTTCTCCAAGGAAACTGGGGCAAAGTGTTATTTGAGAGGCCAAAGCTTTAAAGAAGAATCCTCTCCCAGGAAGTCAAGATACGGATGACAGAAAAGAAATGCCTCGGGGCAGCGTTAGAATGGTGAGTCTGGGGATGTTTTACTAAACAGGGCAGAAAGGACAAAATAAAATAGATATTTGGAGAGGAAGCATGTAGACTCTGAGTGAGTATCACATGTTCACTGTGCTCATGGCTTATATGTGGTGCCTCACTTAATCTTCAGGAAAGTTCCGGCAGGAAAATCCCCACTTTATAGATAAGGAAACTGAGGGTCAGAAAGTTTAAGCACTTTGACCAGTTCAGCCCATCTTGTTAAATGGCAAAACGGGGCTCATTTTCAGTTGGTTTGTCCCAAAGTCCATGTTCTTTCCACAAAGACAAGTGCCTCTTTTTAAGGTAAAATAAAATAAAAACAGTTCCATCTTTTGTTGGATGTTCATTGGGAAATGATTTATATTTTTTTGGAAACAGAACTCCTGTCTGCACTCTGCCTGTATCTGCCTGATCTCTTTAATTCTTCATAGCCATCAGTGTAATGTGGGATCTGTGGCCCTGTGGGCACTTTGAAGTTTATTCTATGGTCAGGCTCTCAATTTAACATAATGACTCCTTTAAAAATAATGATTTGTGTTTAATATGAGTTTGGGTAGCAAACAGATAAATAAGCATATTCTTTCTATTTTAAAACATAGTATTGATTCTGTTCCTTATAACCCAAGGGAGAAGCAAGAAGTCAGAATGTTGGCTTAAAAATTGAACCCTGTAAAGTTTACAGGCAATCTACAGTGAGGCTAAATCTAACAGCCATGAAACAAAAAATAGCACAATCACTTTACAGGGGTTTTCCGGGCGACTCTGGAATTCAAGTGTTCAAGTTCAGCTCAGGTAATAAAAGCGAGTTTATGACGGCTTTCCAATTGGAGAAGGAGATGGAGAAAAGAACACTTGTATTAGCGAGCATCCCAAACCAAGAGCCTCCTGAGGAGCATTTAGTAGACGTGCGAAGATTGCCACGAAGAGAGAGATTACTGAACCAAAGGGGAACAAAATCCCTGGTGAATACCGGCGGCCCTAGGAACAGTGTGCATTCATTAAGTCCTTAATTTCTTCATTCACAACCACAACAAACTTTTATTGGATACCTGCCTGTCACGATGGCAGGCACCCTGAGCCTTACCATCTGAGGAAGGAATGGTGATTAGCACATGAATGCTGTGTTTGAGATCTACAACAGCAACGACAACAAGCACTCCCTGGGTGCTGAGGCCAGCGCCATATTGGTTTTTAAACACATTCTAGGCCAACAACTCTAGTAAGGACAACTCTATGAAACAGGCACTGTTATTAACACCATTTTCAGTGAGGAGAGATGTGATAAAGGACCCATATGAAAGGGCCCAGGCAGAAAAGAGGCCTGTGACCTGGATCCTAAGCAAAGAGTAGGAGTTTTCTGACAGAAAAGTGGATTGGGGAGTTTATTCTAGACACCAGGAACAGGATGTACCAAAGGAGAAATGTGCTTCTTAGCTTGTACACAGTGGCCAGAGGTGAAATGGGCAGATTACAAGGGGGAAGTTTGCACAGTAGGGAGCCAAACAATGGATTTGTGTGTGTGTGTGTGTGTGTGTGTGTGTGTGTGTGTGTGTGTCTGTGTGTGTGTGTGTGATACTGGGGGTGGAACCCAGAGGCTTTTCTACCTCCAGGCTACACTCCCAGACCTATTTTATACTTTATTTGGAAACAGGGTCTCACTAAGTTGCCGAGAGCCTCACTAAGTAGCTGAGGCTGGCTTCGAACCTGCACAATCCTCCTGTCTCCACCTCCCAAGTGCGGGGATTACAAGTGTACGCCACCACGCCCGGCTCTGCCATCTTCTTTGATCGCCAGGGATATTGGGCAACAGAGAACCCAAGCTCCCTTCCCAAAGCCACACAGGATGGCCATGTAGAAAAACTAAAATATTCATATGCCATCTTTTTGTTTTCTCTAATGTTGCTTCTCCTTCCACTTTCAGAGAAAGTTAGAAAATGGTGGACAGAAAGAGAAAGCAAATTCTGCATAAAAGAAACATTTTTAAAAAAATACAAATGTGGCCTAATTTGATTTCCAGTAGTGTTTCCATCGGCTTTGGAAAAGAAAGGTTAAAATGCAATTCTCCAAAACGAAGTTATTCGATAGGAGAATATTAACCTCTTCGCCCCTTGTACTTTGACTCGTTTTATCTCCTTTTCATTTTTGTTTGTGGGTCTATTCATTTTGGTGAGACCAGGCACGTTGCTAGGTAACGGGCCCATGGCGGGCCAGCACGTTAGTTTGTCTGGCTGGCCCGGGTGGCCGACTTCCCTAGCGCTAGCTGCCGGCAATGCAGACTCTCACAAAAAAGCATTTATCACTGAGCAGGCACAGTAATGGCCACTCAGTGGAGGGGAAATTGAGCTGACCCGAAGGCCAAAGCTGTTAGGGAGACTGGTGGGAAGGGTAAGAGGGTCACAACACCCTTTTCCCACCCACTTAGTGGGCAGTGAGCGCCAGAACAGCCAGCCACTGTGTGCACGAATGTACCCTCAGGCTCTGCACCTGAAATAAATGTTTGCTTGACATTAACGATAAAAAAGAGAGGCAAAAAAATAAAATCGGTTTGCTCCAAGAACAATGAGCTGAACAATGAACAGTGGGATTTAAAGTTGGCCGAAGTTCCCTAGAGATTTGATTTGGGTAGTTAGGCTGGAAGGGCGATTTGCAGAGAAGTTCTAAATAATTAGTATAGTCTCATAGTCATCATTCAAATATTTTTCTAGCAACCTGAATTCAAAAGATGAGAAATAGAAATAGGTGTGCTTTTTACATGTTTTTCTCGCAATGGGTGTCCTTTTATAGGTATCAATTACTGGTCATCACCAAGGTGATATTATTTTGAGAACTTGCCTTCAAATTCTTGATTAATTGCAGGACATTTTTTCAATATTAACTTTATGCTCAGCGTGAGATAAATTTTTAAATGCAAAGCAGCAATTTTTTTGAAACGTTGAGTAACAACACATACTTAGGATGCTTTTCTATACAAAGTTACAGATATTTTTTTTTGGAAGATGACTCCTTTTTCTTTGCCTTTTTTAGAATTATGTCACATGGATAAATATAGAACAAAGTAAAATGTCATCACAAAAATAAGAAATTCACGAATGATGTATGCCAGAATGAAAATTATTATAAAGGTATGAGGGTTACACACAAAAATACTTTATATAAACATCACAGAAATTGTGCAAGATTCAGTTGTAGAAAGAAACAGAAATTCCTTTCTAGACCATTTAGTTTTGAAATCACCTATAGGCCATGCTGTTTTATGTTAGAACTTGAAAAATTACACGAAAATTTATATAGGGAAAATTTAAATGTCCTTGCATTAAAAAATAAGCACTGAATACTATCCAGAATTCCCATTTTTAATTATCTTCAATATTAAACATTATGCAGTTCCCATATTGCACTTCATTTAGGTCTAAACTCATCTTTGGTTTTTCAAAGGAGGAAATTACCCATCAGAAATCCTCACTCCAGATCTTATTAGCTGTGCAGTTTGGGTCTAATGGTTTCCCTCTCTAAGCACCAGTGTCCCACCAGTGAAGACAAGAAGCCGACACCCACCCCGGCCACCTCCCTGCTCACGAGGCCCCGGTGAGGTGTCATACACAAGCCACCATGAAGACATGAGACAATTTCATTCTGTGAAAAAGTAGAAATGCTTGGGGGGACTGGTGGTACCAGGGGTAGGTTTTCAATAGCACCAGATATTCTCTTGTTTTTGACAGATTTAGGCTCCTTGCCTCCCAAGCTAATCTGAGCTGGCGTCATCATTTTGAACAATTAGCCTCATCCTCTGCATAGACGGGAGGAATTGCTGCAGTTTTTCCTTAGAAAAGGAATGACGTTAGGAGCACAAGAAGCCCTGTTCTTTGATCCCGCTCTGCTGCCTTCAAACAACAACATTTAACCAACAAAAGGAGAGACCAAGTCAATCTCAGTTTTAGTGATTCCCCTGAAAGTCATCAAATAAAAATGTGAACTTTAAAATTGATCAGGATTAATTTCACTGACACTGTATCATAACATATACCTCTTTAGAGACCCATTTGTTGAGCTGCAGATGCAAAGAAAGTAAGGAAGGAAATAAATCAGAATACAATAAGGCAATTAGACTTTTGCCATTGATAGAATACTAAAAATGTCTGATTTATCAAAGCATTAACAAACAGAGGTAAACACACGAATTATATTTTCTTCCAAAATACCTAGAGAGGAGGATTAAAATAATAATCAAGACCATGTGTATCGATAAATTTAATTTATAAATATTGCTCCATTGCCAAAAGATGCTATTTCATTTGCTAATTTGAAGAGAGCCACAGCCGGGGATGATTTATCAGTGCCTGTGCTGTTCGAATGTGCAACTGCTCTTCTATTTCCATGGACATTTTTCTACCCAGGTGAGAGTGTTCTAGTGGGTATGAAGTACAGCCTAATAGGTAAAGCTATTATTTCACACTGGGCTTCCACATGCCCTGTGCCGGCATCCAGACACAGAGATGAAGAGGTCTCTGTCTAGGCTTTTCACCGTAATCAAAGTAGTACAAATCCTTATTCATTTTAAGTGATTCACTCGAAACTTATTCTTGAAGATCTCCAGAAACTGAGGTTAATCTAAACACTACGAGGTTAATTTAAAAATATATATATACACTAAGACAGATGTTGATATGAATGTGCCAGCACTTGGTCATATAAACAAAAGGTGGCCATTTTTCTCCTGGAGATGGGGATTGGAGCAAGGACTTAAACCAATATAATGCTTCCAAAATAACAAGCTACCCAAGACAATACTGAAGTGCCTTGTGATTCTGTTCTCAAAGGAACAATTAAGCAGGAATCTCTATAGACCTTTCATAATCACACTAGGTAGGCATCATAAAATTATGAAATCAGTATTGTCTGGCGTGGTGGCGCACGCTTGTAATCCCAGCATTCGAGAGGCTGAGACAGAAGGATCGCGGTTCACGGACAGCCTCAGCTACTTAGTGAGGCCCTCTGCAACTTAGTGAGACTCTGTTTCAAAATAAAAAGAATAAAAAAATAGGGCAGGGGGTGTAGCTTAATGGTCGAATTCCCCTGGGTTCCATCCCAAGACCCCCCCCCACAAAAAATAATACACACACACACACACACACACACACACACACACACACACACGAAATCCAAAAAAAGTGAAATAATTCAACAAATCTATAATAGAAAGAAAGCTTGTTCTCCTAATATTCACATGTATCAACTCAATCAGCGCAATCTTAGGGTGAGCAAATCTAGAGAATTTGGGGTTCACCCAAGGTCACACAGCTTGGCTGAGGAGAAGTTGAAGTTAGGAGCAAGAGCTTTTGACCTCAGGTCTATGATTTTCCCACTACATTAGATTTCTTGGACAAATGTCAATGTGTAGTTCACACATGAGAAAGATAGGAAACTTGTCACACTTAGGTGATTACATGCACGTGCAAAGATGTAACAAAATCCACAGTACTATGCCAGGCCAATTTTAACAACAAGCCTACAAATTTCTAATTTCAAAGTTACTTTGAACATGTCAGCAAAAATATATATATTTTTATAATATCCATCTAAGGAAACACACTGTTGTAATAGCGATTTACAGAGACCCATAAGCATTTAAATGTAAAACATGAACTGCTCGGTGCACTGTCTGTAATATGAAACATTATACTCCACAAAGAGCAGAGGGCCCCAAACTTGTTAGCATGACAGTCTGCTCATCACCGATGTCCTCAGACCTGATATGTCATATGCCATACCTGATGTGTCGCAGAAAGCCCAAAGAAGTAAAAACAAAGACTGGGAATATTATATTTTGAAAGTGACCGTTTCTTCGGGCTTTGACTTTCTGTTTTACAAATTCCTCAGGATGGCGATTTTCTTCTTCATTTGGCACATTTATCAGCTACAAAGTTTTACATGACCCTGTATAAATTAGCAATAAGGAAATCTCAAGCTAATGGGACAGAAATTGGTGTCTATGAAGATCCATAAAATATTTGTTAAATGAATGAATGAATAATTTTTATTTTCTTCAATCATTTCCATCAGGCAAACTGCATTTATTAAAAAATTATGCTTTTAGGTCGGGCGTGGTGGCACACACTTGTAATCTCAGCATTCGGGAGGCTGAGACAGGAGGATCGCATTTCGAGGACAGCCTCAGCTACTTAGTGAAGCCCTTTGCAACTCAGTGAGACCCTGTTTCAAAATAAAGAATAAAAAATAGGACTAGGGGTGTAGCTTGCAGGTAGAATGCCCCTGGGCTCCATCCCTAGTACCGCAAATATATGTATATGTATATGTATATGTATATGTATATGTATATGTATATGTATATGTATATGTATATAGTTTAATTCGTGTGTGTGTGTGTGTGTGTGTGTGTGTGTGTGTCTGTCTGTCTGTCTGTCTGTCTGATTGAACTCAGGGCCTCATGCATGCTGAGCATGTGCTCTACCACTGAACTCCACCCCCAGACATTTTTATAATTCTTTTTTTTTAATATAGTATCACTTTTTTTGAGTGTGGTACTGGGGGTGGAACTCAGGGACTTTTCCACCTCCGGGCTATACTTCCAGACCTATTTTTATACTTTATTTGGAAACAGGGTCTCACTAAGTTGCTGGAAGCCTCACTGAGTAGCTGAGGCCGGCTTCGAACCCATGCGATCCTCCTGTCTCAGCCTCCCAAGCACTGGGACTACAAGTGTGCACCACCACCCCTGGCTTTAATATAGTATCACTTTTAAAACATAAACTTTGAACCATCCTAAAGAAAACTGAGTTTTCCATTTGTGTTTTGTGCATTATCAAGTCTACTTCAAAATATAATTAACATGCCGGGCATGATGGCGCACACTTGTTATCCCTGTGCTTGGGAGGCGGAGACAGAAAGATTGTGTAGGTTCAAAGCCAGCCTTGCTAGCTTAAGAGACCCTGTTTCAAAAAATAAATATATATAGATTAGATACATAGATATAGATGTATGTATGTGTATATATTATGTCTGGGAGTGTAGCCCAAAGGTAGAAGAGTTTCCAGGAACTATCAAGTATATATTTAACATTATTATTAGTAGTATATAGTATGTAAAGGTGCTCTGTCATGCTTTTTTTTCTTTATGCTACATAATTAAGAAATATTTTCCCTTAGATGAGCACAAACTGGAATTTAAAACAGTATTAGAAATACATCTGCATTTTAGAAGAGCCTAATTGTTTCATAGGATGAAATAAGATTATCTTATGCCTTCTTAAAATATTATTAGGACTCCAATTATCTCTAGCATCTTTACTATGAATTTGGAATAAAGACTTAAGAAATTAATTTTTATAATTCTAGTACAGAAAAATTGATCAAAGTATGTTGTACTTTGCTATGGCAACCCTAGATCAAACATTCAATTCTCCAAATATTTCTTAACTATTATATGCCATGATAAAAATAAAAACTGGGTAAAACCTAGCTATATAACCTATACTGTTCCACTGAAAATAAAATGTATATGGCAATGTATACTAAAAGAATTAGTAAAAACAATGGTATACCAAGGGATGAGGATGAACAGAGGGAATGGTCCGTCACCTAAATAGCACTTAAAAAGCCAACCACCTCTTGCTCTACCTATTATTATAATGCATCAGGGAATATAAATGACTGTACTGGGCTAAATAGTGTCCCCTTCAAAATTTATGTCCTTCTCTTAACTTCAAAATGTGACCCTATTTGGAAATAGAGTCATTGTGAATGTAATCAGTTAAGGTGGGACCCTTAATCTGATGACTGCTAATGGTGTGTGATTTCTACATATGAAAAAAAAGAAAAAGGATATAGACTCAGACAAGGAGAGACTGCCATGTGACCACAGAGGCAGAGATTAGAATAAAATGTCCACATGCCAAGGGATGTCAAGGATGACCTCCTGAAGCTAGGAGAGATGCATGGGCTGGATTGTCCCCTGGTGCCACCAGACGGGGCCATCCTGCTACACCTGGACTGTAGACGTGGTGTGTAGACACAACTACTAGGTAGTGAGTGTCTATTGTTTTAAATGTCTATTGTTTGGTGCTTTGTCATGGTAGCCCTAGGAAGTAGATACAATGGCCTGACCAACACTCTGGCTTCTTGATACCTGTATATACTAATGATATAAGGAGATAGTTATTAAGACATACATTGCGGTTTATAGCTAGTAGGATAACAGTCTGGCTGTATGAGGTGTGAGTGCACATTTCAACACAATGTGGTAAGGTTATAGTAGAGATGTGCACAGGTGTCTACAGATCACAGTGGAGGTGGGAACTCGGGTGAAGCTTTCCAGAGCAGTGTACAGGGCAGATTCAAGAAAAAGCAGATGAGTCCAGTTTGACGAGAACAGATCATTGTGTAATGGAGAAGAGATGTGTGGAAAGAAAAATAAAGCAAAGCTCTGCTCATGGGAGTCCTTTAAAAAATAAACATTTAGAGCTGGGCATGGTAGCACATGCTTGTAATCCCAGGACTTGGGAGACTAAGACAGGAGGATTACAAGTTTGCGGCCAGCCTCGGCTACTTAGGTGAGGCTCTCCTCAAATTAGCGAGACCCTTTTTCAGAATAAAAAATAAAAAGTAGGACTAGGGGTGTGAATTGGGTTATGAACTCCTCTCTTCTAGTTCTTATGAAATATATAACAAGTGACTATAGTCACTCTGCTGTGGGCGAGCTATAGACCAGTAGTAGCAGAGCTGCAGAACACAGGAACTTATTCCTCCTACCAAATTGTATGTTGGTGCCCATTATCCAACCTCCTGCTAACTGCTCCCTCTCCCCTTCCTGGCCTGCAGTGAGCACCACTCTCTTCTCTGCTTCTCTTAGATCTACTGTTTTAGCTTTCATATATGAGTGAGATCAGGTGGCATTTGTCTTTCTGCATCTGGTGATTTTACTTAACACAATGCCTTCCAGCTCCATCCGTGTTGCTGCAAATGACAAGATTTTATTCTTTTTATGGCTGAGTAATATTCCTATACATACATATTTGTATATATATACATACATATATAGAATGCATAGATTAGGCACACTACATTTACTTTAGCCACTCATGTTCCCATGGACACCTCAGTTGACTCCACAGTTGGCTATTGTGGTAGTGTTATGATAAATATGGAACACACTCATCTTTTGACCTCCATAGTCATCCCTTGTTTTATCATGCCAGGCACAAGTTAAAGCAAGGTAGTTGATCTCCCAGTATCGCACATCTAGCAAATATCAGAATGCAGGAAGTGAACCTTGGATCCTCCTGCATCCTCCAGATACACCAACACTGCATGCCACCGTAGAGCAAATTCCTTCTGCCCGGAATACTCTTATCTGTTAAAATCTCATGGATTCTTCCAGGTTCAGCTGAAAAGTCCCTTCCCCTGTGACCTCCCTCCCAGGCTCCCCAGCAACTGATTGCGCGCTCCGTGAGCCCCCCGCCATCCTCTCACATCACAGTGATGGGCTCCGCCTGGCCTGGCTTATTCGATGCTTGTCTCTCTCTTCCTCACCCTCACAGAGAAGGTGATGTTGGGGCAGTAGAGGTGTGTCTCATTAATCTGTTTCCCCGGTGCCTAGTGAGGTGCTGAAAACCCAGAACACAGACTTAGTAAAGATGTGTGTGGGCGTCGACTCCGGCTGCCTCCCTGCCTTCATCCTTTGTCCTTCTAGCGCCAGGATTCTTGGCTATGAAATGCTGAGAAGGAAACTTATTCAAAAGGTTGTGGTAATGATGAAGAAGTGAGATATGTAAAAACGTCCAGCACAGAGCAAGTGTGTAATTAATATCTTTTAAAAGAACAGAGTATGTGAGCCAGGTGACCTAGTGTAGAAGGAAACAGCAGCAAGAAAAATGATCACTTTTTGAGTAAGTACCAGGCACTATTTGGGGTAGACTATATGTACACACACACACACACACACACACACACACACACACACACACACCGCTTCTTCATTCTTCAAATACCACCTGTTACTATCATTATCACCATTTTCATTTACCAAATGATGAAAATACAGGTTAAGAAGTTTGCCAGCCAGGTATGGTGGTACATGCTTGTAATCCCAGCATTCGGGAGGCTGAGACAGGAGGATCTGGGTTCACAGACAGCCTCAGTTACTTAGTGAGGCTCTTTGCAACTCAGTGAGACCCTGTTTCAAAAATAAAGAATAAGCTGAGCATGGCAGTGCATGCTTGTAATCCCAGCACTTGGGAGGCCGAGACAGGAGGATCACACAGGTTCGAAGCCAGCCTCGGCTACTGAGTGAGGCTCTCAGCAATTTAGTGAGACCCTGTTTCCAAATAAAATATAAAATAGGTCTGGGGGTACAGCCTGGAGGTAGAAAAGCCCCTGAGTTCTACTCCCAGTACCACAAAAAATAAAATAAAATAAAGAATAAAAAATAGAGCAAGGGGTGTACCTTGGAGGTCGAATGCCCCTGGGTTCCATCCCCAGACCTGCAAGAAGAAAGAGGAGGAGGAGGAAGAAGAGGAGGAGGAGGAGGAGGAAGAAGAGGAGGAGGAGGAGGAAGAGGAGGAAGAAGAGGAGGAAGAAGAAGAGGAGGGAGTTTGCCTAAGGTCAAAGGGATACCCAGGTTGAGACTGTGATCCAAATAAGCCCAAAACCTAAGCTTCTGGGAAAAAACCAGAGCACAACATTAAGTACCTTCTTCTTCTAGGAGGACCAGCCCCTCCCCATATCACGTTGCTGAATTTGTAACCTCCAGAAATAGGGCATTTTATCACATTTGCACCAAAACCTTTCAAAGTGTGAGCACTTTTGAAATTACATTCCTGAATAGTAGAAAAATACAGCTGTCAGCAGTCACATGCGAGCTGGCTGTTCCTCATGAAACACAAGCTGCGTTGCCGGGTGGCGCGCCGAAGCTGTTTGTTGCTGTACTCACGCAGTCAGGAGCAAGCTTCCCATGTCCAGTGGAAACGTTTCCAGACCGGCAAGTTAACAGGAATAGAGGCCACGTCCAAAGAATGAGTGATATTCTTTTGATGTTGGCTACATAGCGTTTTTTTCTGTTACGGTAGCTAGATTTCTGTTTTCTTTTTAGGAGATTAGACTATAAAATTGGAGAGTGCTTTTCTTTCCTGGGTTTCTGATTTTTTGTCATGGAGGAAATGAATTTAGAGGTTTAAAAAATCAAATTATTTATCTTAGTGTTCCCTGAAGTTTGCAAACTGCTGAGCAACGTGATGCCTTTGCCCCGCATTCTCCTCGTTGAATCTATCTGGGTAAATTAATTACAAGACAATCCTTAGGAATTAAGTGTATTTTAAGTTCAGAGGCATCTGCTTAGAGACTTCTAATACCGCTAAATAGTCCCTTTGGAGATGCGCTCGTTAGGATGAGTGGTATAATTTTCATTTCCGCTGGCACCACGGCATATGACTTCTTCAGTTTCAGCTACCCTCTGCTTGACCTGTCAAGGGCACAGAGCTCTCTAACGATGCTGGGGCACTATTTGCGCTTCTCCTGTGGGGAGCAGGCACCAGACTGATCTGCTCCGTGGAAATAATTTAGAAGATGATTTTCCCTGGATTCAACATGATACGTTCTCTGTATAAACACACACACACGCACACATGCACACACTCATACACACATACACACTCACACACATATGCTCAGTCTGAACTTACAGTAAGCTTGCTGGGCAATAGAACAAGACAAACATTTTCTTAGATAACGGATATTCCATATATCTGAGGACATAAATTAGGAAAAAAATCTATGGGGTGATGAATCCATTATGTAAAGTGGAAATGCATTTTTAAGTTGAATGCCAATAAGGTGTTGTCGTGGGATGCGGAAGGCACTTGAAACATAGAAACCTGAAAATTAGAGTTTGGGTTTTCTCCCTCCCTTCTGAACTGAGAATGGGATGTGTTGTGTCACCCGATTGTTCGGCAGCTACTGTGCTCTGTTTGGGAGGATTCTGAGTCAGGGTGACTGTGCGCGGCTCTTCACTGGCTCAAGCTGAGGGGGAACAGGGCCAGCCTCCCTCCTCCCAGCGCCTGTAAACAGCAGGGTGCTGTGAGAACCCTTGCTCCCCCCTAAGGACCCAGGAAAGCCGCTCACCATCCAGCTACCCTGTCAATAGATCTAACTGGAATAGGGCAGATGTGGAGAGAAAAAGCAAACAAACAAACAAACTTGAGGCCTTTGAATAACAGAAGAGTCTTGCTCTAAATAATTTTCAAAGTCGGCTTTTAGAGACCCCGTGCTATGAGTTGGGTCTGAAATGTCCCTCAAAGGCCTGTGTTAAAGGCATGGTCCTCAGCCTGATGCTAAGAGAGGAGTGGGGAACCTTTAAGATGTGGGCCAAGTGGTTCCGGAGGCATGCCTTTCAATGGGATATTAGACTGGGACCGTGGCCTCTTTCTCTCTCTCTCTCTCTCTCTCTCTCTCTCTCTCTCTCTCTCTCTCTTTGCTTCTCAGCTGCCATGAGTTGATAGGCCTCCTCTGCCACATGTTCCAGCATGATGTTTCACAACACCATCAGTCCAAAGCGACCAAAACCTCTGAACCTTTGAGCCAAAATAAACCTTTTCTCTTTTAAAGTTGACTCTCAGGCATTTTGTCACAGTAATGGAAAGCTGACCAGCACACCCCAAAAAGCAAAGTTTTTCCTATGGGATACCACAATCAATCATTTCTGATAATGATAATAAAGGGACATTTACAGAGTGCTTGATGACAGTTTATATCTTTCTTTTAGCTCCCATAATAATCTACGTGGTAAAGGTTACATGTGACATCTATTAAAAAACACAGGCTTTAGAGTTCAGTCAGTTAGGTTAAAATCCTAGACCCTCTACATACTAACTGGATCACTCTGGAAACTTGACCATCCTTCCTGAAGCTAATATGAGTAGACCAGCTCCCACAGGGAAAACTTTTCCCAGAGCTTGGTCCTTGATATGCTCATCACAGCTGGTAGTAGTAGTTGCTGTTATTATCTACTGTACTATGTTGACTTTGTCAATGATTTCAATAACTTACTCTCTTCCAATCCAGAAGTGATAAAATGATTTTTATCAACATGTGGCTTGAAAACTGTTTCTGAACCTGCTTAGGCAAACATAAGCATTCATTGAGTGAATTAATGGAAAAAACTCTAGCTCAGGATCATAATGCACTGGGAAATACAATATTCATTCAGCAAACTTTCATATCTGAGTTCAGGAACTATTCATAAGCCAGGTCATTTCATCTTCATAGCAATCTTTTAAGGTAAGTACCACCCACTTTTACAGATTACAAAACTAATTGGTCCAACAATTTAGTTAACTTGGATAAGGAGACCCAGCAGCTATGTGACAAGACCTGATATGGAAAACACATCTCTGGACTCCAGATTCAGTGCTTATTCTATGCACCTCAGCCTTGTGACCCACGATGGGACAAAAACATCCTGTCTATCTCTACATGAGCAGACTCCGTGGGATGGGACACAATTTCTTTCTAAAGCTAACCTACCTGGCTAGTCAACATGATCCTTAGTTTCATACAGCAGTGGCATATCTGATCATATTAGGAATGATAATATAGTTTAAAAAACCTTTATCCATATTATCATTATTATACTTATCTTTTATATACTTATATTTATATTTATTATCATATTATTTGCATGTTACTATATATTATTTGTGTTGATATGTTGTTATTATTGTGGTTAAAGCCTTTATCCATAATATGGATCAAATATGTCTCGCAATGGAAAATTAAAAAATAAACGAAGTAAAGCCTCCTCATGACACCCTTCCCTCCTTCCACAGCCTTTTCCTTTAATACTGTCCACTCCTTTGTTAATCATTTTTCTGTCACTGTGACAAAACACCTGAGGGAAACAACCTAAAAGGGAAAAGATTTATTTCTGGGTCCTGGTTTCAGAGCACAGTCTCTGGGCTCTGTTGTTTCTGGGCTGTGGCGAGGCAAAAGATCACGGTGGGATGCAGGTGGCAGAGCAAAGCTGCTCCCGTCGTGGCGGCTGGAGGCAAAGTGAATGAACCAGGAAGGGCCAGGACAGAATGTCCCCTCAAAGACACCTTCAGTGCCCACTTCCTCTGAGTAGGCCCCTTCCAAAGTTCCCACCACTTTCCTATTAATAGCCCATTCAGCTCTAGGAGGCCATCAAGAGATTTGTCCACTGAGGAGATCTGGCCTTCATGTTCCGATCACCTACCAGGGTCTCCCCTTCTTAATACCACTGCATGGGGAGCATGCCTCCAACACATGACACCTGGAATGTATTTCAGACCCAAGCCACACAACTCACCATGCACTGCTCACTGGTGTGAAGGAAAAAGAGGAAAGAGAGCCTGACAAGAAAAAAAAAATTAGAAAAGCAAATAACATGCACAATTAGATATGAGGATGTGTATTGAAACCCTTGGAGCAAAGAGTGGAGGCCTCTGTTCCAAGTCCAGCTTGTCCTCCAGCCTCAGGTGGGCACCCTCTCCCCATCCTGACAAAGGAGGCTGCTGAACATCTGCACAGACTAGCAGGCGGCTGCGAGGCAGCAGGTAAAACAGCTGCGTCCCAGCTCACTCTTCATTCCATCAGTGTCTTTACAGAGCAGCTTTTACACATCTGCATTTAGTAGATCTTAAGAAATAAATGTTCATCTTTGGGCATGGCAGTGCATGCTTGAAATCGCAGTACTTGAAAGACTGAAACAGGAGGATTGCAGGTTTGAGGCCAGCCTCAGCAACTTAGCAAGACCCTTAGCAACTTAGCAAGACTATTTAAAAATAAAAATATATGTTAAATATATATATATATATGTATATGTATATATTAAAGGGCTGTCCCCTTTACCCATAATAAAGAGATCATGTCTCTGAGTATACCTCAGAGGTAGAATGCCTCTTGGTTCAATCCCAAGTACCAAACCAAACCAAATAAGACCAAAAAATGTTTGCCACTAGGCATGGTGGCAGCTGTAATCCCAGTTCCTGGGAGGCTGAAACAGAAGGTTTGCAGGTTCAAGGCCAAGCCTGGCAACTTATGTAGATCCTGTGTCAAAATAAAAAATAAAAAGGACTGGGTGTGTAGCTCAGAGATTGAATGCCCCCAGGGTTCAATCCATAGTACCAATAAATAAATAAAAATTAAATGTTTGCCAAATGAGCCTAATCCTCTCACTACAGTGACCCAGGTAAACTCATTTCTAACTTAGAGTCTAGCCTGGATAACAAATTTGAACAGGTAATTACACCAATAATTATTTACTCTCTGTTGTAATAAGAGAGTTTTTTGTTTTTGTTTTTGGTGGTACTGGGGGTGGAACCCAGGGGCTTTTCTACCTCCAGGCTATACTCCCAGACCTATTTTATATTTTATTTGGAAACAGGGTCTCACCAAGCTACCGAGAGCCTCACTAAGTAGCTGATCGAACCTGTGGGATCCTCATATCTCAGCCTCCCGAGCGCTGGGATTACAAGTGTGCGCGACCACGCCCGGCAATAAAAGAGTTAAAAAAAAAAAAAAAGAACTGTGAGCTGGGCACAATGATGCACACTGGCGATCCCAGTGTCGCACGCAGTGATGACTCTTACACGATCTTCCTCAAGCAGTTTTATTACCCCAGTTTCAATGCTCTCTCAACGCCCTCTCAGGTAAAAACAACATCAGTCTTCTATCCTCTCCCTCATCACTCCACCAACCCTCTTAGCTCCCACCGCTAGGGCATGCGCGCTTTTAACCTTCTCCTGGGCGGGCAGGTGGTAGCACGAGGCGCTGCGTCACTAATCATCCGTAAGGCGCCTGATAGGGCTCACTGCGCAGGCTCAGGGCACCGCCAGCCTCGTGAGCCTCGTGACTTGGCTGCAAGCCCAGGCGCCATCTTGAGTCCACGCTGGCAACAAGCCTGGGTGCCACCTCAGTCCTGCCGAGTGGGCCCCGACATATCTCCCTTTTTGTTTTATTAAAATAAGGCTCGGGATCGTGCCTGTCTTAGGTTGCCGACCCTCAAGGACCATTCTTACCCGTCATTGGGAGAACAATAGCATGATTGTTTCCCTGTCTTAGGTTGAAAGGTCCCGGGGACGATCTTACCCGTCACTGACTACCGATCCAGCATACTGAGCCATACATGGGGAGATAAGCCAGCTTCAAGGGCTGCCATAGCTTGCACCAATATGCGCTGTTGTTGCAGTGTGCGTTGTCGAGTTCGCCTGATATATCCAACCATGAAACATCATGCTACCATCAGCAAGAATGCCCAGAACGCCATGCCACCCCAGTCTTTTAAAAAACCCAATGTTCCATGTATTAAGTCCATTCATTGTTGTACTGCGGCGACTTCCACGCGGGTAGAATTAATTGCAGCGATGGATGCTCATAGCTCAATCATGGTGTGTTCAAATTCACGGCTCCAAGTTCCTAGAAGCGTCTTGCTTAATTGACGAAACAAATTGCCTGCATGGGAGAAATTCTGATACTGCACATACGTTATACATATAGTCCAGATAATTGAGCTTGCTGAGCCATGCCAGCAGCCACATGTGAGGATAGAGCATTCATAGTGGCTGCAATAACTGCCACGGCCACAGAGGCCACAATTACAGCAATAAGAGCAGAAATTCCAAAGTCTCCAAGGGTGCATAGAAGCATAGCAGAAAGTCAGAAAACAGGTATCAATAAAACAACCTCATTAACCAAGGTAAAGGAAGAGGGAAAGTAGAAATAATTCCCCAAAGATCTTAAAGAAAACAACTCATCTCTACGGTACCGAGCAGCAGTTTACAACTCTTACGTTAGGAACTAATCTTCTGACCTATCCTTTACACATTAGGCGCCTTTTCCAACTAACCTCAGGTGTCTTCCATCTATGGTGGCGGATTAGGAGAGGGAGGGGGAGGAGCGGAAGGTTTAGGGCGTTTCATTTTTTCTATGAATTCTAACAGAGCTTCTTCCTTCTTAGAAATCTCTTTCGCTTTCAAATTTTCTAAAATGGCTGCTTTCACTTTAGCAACCTTAGACCTTTTCGTCGCAACACCTGCGAACCTTCACAACGCTGTCCCTCGCTTATCCGCGAGCCTCGCTTATCCGCGAGCCTTATTTACTTCTATCTTGTCGAATCAGGACCAGCCCGATTCTCTAACTTGCTTACACTAAAAAATATCCTCCTTAATGGAGCCCCCTTTGATCGGGGTAACTTGCTTACACTAAAAAATATCCTCCTTAATGGAGCCCCCTTTGATCGGGGTAACTTGCTTACACTAAAAAATATCCTCCTTAATGGAGCCCCCTTTGATCGGGGAAAATAACCCTCCGTAAACGGAGCCTCCTCCTCCTTTTTCGGAGTCAAAGGAGTACTTACCAGCCAGCTGCCCTGGACTGCCGAGGTTCTGATCAAAGACACGATCTTCCTCAAGCAGTTTTATTACCCCAGGTTCTTGTACAGTTACCAGCCGGCTGCCCTGGACTGCCGAGGTTCTGATCAAAGCGAAGTTCCCCGTACGGGCCACCACTTGTCGCACGCAGTGACGACTCTTACACGATCTTCCTCAAGCAGTTTTATTACCCCAGTTTCAATGCTCTCTCAACGCCCTCTCAGGTAAAAACAACATCAGTCTTCTATCCTCTCCCTCATCACTCCACCAACCCTCTTAGCTCCCACCGCTAGGGCATGCGCGCTTTTAACCTTCTCCTGGGCGGGCAGGTGGTAGCACGAGGCGCTGCGTCACTAATCATCCGTAAGGCGCCTGATAGGGCTCACTGCGCAGGCTCAGGGCACCGCCAGCCTCGTGAGCCTCGTGACTTGGCTGCAAGCCCAGGCGCCATCTTGAGTCCACGCTGGCAACAAGCCTGGGTGCCACCTCAGTCCTGCCGAGTGGGCCCCGACACCCAGTACTTGGGAGACTGAACAAGGAGGATCACAAGTTCTAGGACAGCCCGAGCAACTTAGCGAGACCCTCCGAAACTTCCTGAGATCCTGTTTCAAAACAAAAAATAAGATAGGGCTGGGGGTGTTGCTCAGAGGTAGGATGCCCCTGAGTTCAATGCCTAGTGTGAAGAAAGAGGATAAGGAGGAAGAGGATAATGAGGGGGGGAAAGAGAAGAAAAAGGAGGAGTGTATGATAAGAACAAATTATAAAGGGCATTGTCCTAGACTGGGCCCAGGAAGACTTCCCTGAGCAGGTGACATTAAAGCAAAGGAGGGGAGCCTAATTTTGGCAGGGAGCAGGGCCAGGATTCCAGGCAGGAAAGCAGCAAACTCTACCTTGGCCTTTGAGCCAGGTGGCGTGGTTCCGCCTTCCTCGTGCACAGATCTCCCGCCCAGCCCCTCTTCCCCAGCCCCAACGTTCTTCTCCTTCTCTGTGAAACAAGTCATCTTTGCTTGAATGTTTCTCATGAAACATTTGCGTTTTCTCTTCCCACTGCCTGGATACTGTTAGCCCAGCTTTTCACATTGCTGGTTGCCTCCAGATCCCAGCTCATCACCACCTGCTCAAGTAGCCATCCCCACCCTCTCCACAGGATGCGGCTCCCTCCCCATCACATCGCCATCTCCTGCAGAGCATGGACCAAGGGCCTCGAAGCACTAGGAGTGCCCAGTGATTCCCTTCCTTGTTTCCGTCTGTTCTCCCCACCTAGAAAGTAAGTTCCATGAGAAACAGAAGCCTGTGTGCCTGACCCAAAATAATCACCCGGTAATGACAAAATCAACAAGTCAAGACCAGCATTTATGAAGTCCCTATTTTGGAAAGGGATGTGATATCTTTTGGGAAAAAAAAAGGCCAGTGTGGTTAGAATGAGTATTATGGAAAACTACCAAGTTTTAGCACGTATATATTTTAATACATATATGTGTATATATATATATATATATATATATATATATATATATATATATGTGTGTGTGTGTGTGTGTGTGTGTGTGTGTGTGTGTGTGTGTGTCTGTATGTGTGAATAATGTTACATGATAAATCTGTGTGTATCTGAGTTTCATATCATATCATGTTTCATATCGTAACATTAGAGTCAACATTATGTGAACTCCAGGTTCTCAGCCTCAGCACTGCTGACATTTCAGTCTAGATACTCTGTGGTGGGGGCTCCTTCCTGTGTGCTGTAGGGGCTCCTTCCTGTGCGTTGTAGGGTGTTCAGCAGAAACCTCTGGCCTCTTCTCACTAGATGTCAGTAGCATCCTCTCTCTCTATGTGGCAACCAAAAATGTCTCCAAACACTGCTCATGTTTTCTGAGGGGCAAAATCACCCATGGTTGAAAACCACTTTAACTACACTTGGGAATTAATTCGCTTAAAAAGAAATTCCAGCCAGGTATGGTGGCATACTCCGGTAATCCCAGTACTTGGGAGGCTGATACATACAGAAGAGTTGTAAATTAAAAGCCAGCCTTGGCAGTTTAGTGAGACTCTCTTTCAAAATAAAAAATAAGAAAGTACTGGAGTTGTAGTTCAGAGGTAGTATGCCCCTGAGTTCAATGGTTCCATCCCCAGTGTCACATACACAAAAAAATAATTATAATAAAAATAATTTTAAAAAATCCTCAGCCAGTAATCCCAGCAGGATTTCAGGTTTGAGCCTCAGCAATTTAGCACATCCTCAGAAACTTAGACATGGTTTTAAAATAAAATAGGAGCCAGGCATGGTGGCACATGCTTGCAATCCCAGTACTTGGGAGGCTGAGACAGGAGGATCACAGGTTTGCAGCCAGCCTCAGCTTCTTAGTGAGGCTCTCTGCAACCTAATGAGACCCTAAAAATAAAGAATAAAAAATAGGGCTGGGGGTGTAGCTTGCAGGTAGAATGCCACTGGGTTCAATCCCCAGTACCACAAAAATCAATCAATCAATCAATCAATCAATAGTAGGGCTGAGAGTGTAGCTCGGAAGTAGAATGTCCCTGGGTTCAATTCCTAATACAAAAAAAAATCCCCACAATATTAACTAGAAGGTCAATACTGTTTTCAAAAGTAATCATAAAACAGCTAAGGATCCTGGCCTTACACACCATAGGTTAAAAATGTGCCCGTGAACAAATTTGTCAAACTGAATTCTAAGGATTAAAATTTCTAAATAAAATGACATTTCAGCCGGGCATGGTGGTGCACGCTTATAATCCCCGCGCTTTGGAGGCTGAGACAGGAGGATCCCGCAGGTTCGAAGTCAGTCTCAGCTGGCCTAAGAGACCCTGTTTCCAAATAAAATATAAAATAGGTCTGGGAGTGTAGCCCGTAGAAGGCCCCTGGGTTCCATCCCCAGTACCACCAAAAAGATAAAAATAAATAAATAAAATAAAATGACATTTCAAACTTGCTGGCGCTCTACGCCTAGATTTGAGACTTGGTAACCAGAGGCAGCGCCTGGCACTGCTGGGACCTTTAGTTTCTTGAAGTGGTTATATTCATGGGATTGGCAGTTGCCCTGGAAGATAAGTGTCTTGGTTTTTCATCAGAGCTCTATTCTTGGGCTGGTCCTCAGTGGATAGAAATGTAATGATCTGATAGTGTAGATGGTTTAACATAAAAACCCTCCCACTGTACAGCTTTCAGAAATCATTTTGCTCAGTAAAAGCCAAAGAGCAATATATGAGCACTTTCTCTTAAACATTTTATTCATCATTCTAAAATAACTCATAATGCAAAATTTTTCAACTTATAAAATGTCCACAGATAATTTTTTTCATTTTCTTTCTTCTCCTTTTTCAGAAGGTTTCCTTTCTCCTTCACTATCCTAAAAGCATGTTAAAGAATCTATATAGATCTGCTGACCAAGTTTATTGTAGGTACACTTTTACAAATCAAGAGCATTTATTTGACTACTCACATTTCCTCCTCAAGTTTGATAAGTATAATATGTTCACATAAAAATATAAAATAGCAAACTTTAAGAAGAGATATTACCCTCCCCCCTTTTCTTGATTTTTCTTGATCTATCTACTCCTACCCAACAGCAGCATACAGATAATGAGAACTATGAGAGCTGAAAAAGTCATGGTTGCTATGAACAAGATCAGGTATTTGATGGAAACTTGGTATTTTCTGTGAATTTTAAATTTTCATATTTTCCCTTTTAAGAACCTCAAATTCATAAATACTACTCTTGATTATTTGTTTTTATTGCTTTTTATTTTTATATAAATCTATTTTTTTAATTGTACAGTAGATTCAGGAATGGGGTAGGAGGCAGAGACATGTGAAATTCTGAAATTTATTAAAATGTGAATACTGTACCTCCAGTTTAAGTTTTTAAAAAGTACCCCATAAGGTGAGTATGGTGGCACACACCCATAATTGTAATACTTGGGAGGCTCAGACAGAAGGATTGCAGGTTCAAAGCCAGCTTCAGCAACTTAACAAGGCCCTGTTTCAAATTTAAAATAAATAAAAATAAAAAGGGCTGGAGGAGGGTATAGTTAAGTGGTAGAATGCCTCTGGTTTAATCCCCAGCAAAAAGTATCACATAAGACATAATTAAAATTAGGGCATGTAAAACCACACATACGTGTGTGTGTGTGTGTGTGTGTGTGTGTGTGTGTGTGTGTGTGATATCTCTATAGTGCCAATAATTATTGCTTTGATACTTCCCTCTGAGTGGCATGAGCAGGTAGGTGCTGGCTCTGCTTAATTTTTCTTTCTCAAGATAAAAAACAACCCATAACCAATTAAGAAGCAGTGGGCGCTTTTTTTGCATGTGTTTTGCACTAAAGAGAATTACTGGGATAAACTAGTTAAAGCTTCTGGGAGACCCAAGTGCCAACGCTAATTACCATCTATGAGCCCCAAACCCTGAAACTTCCCATGCAAATAATGCCTGCTACCATGAGCAGGCTTACAGGAGATAAATGGAGTTGCTCTGGAGTCCTCTTAGTTATCTTTACATTATATTATGATTTTAGGTAGGCGACTCTGTGCATACACTGGAAATATATATGTGCAGTAAATCTCTTTCTATAGCTGCATTAACACCCAGCATGTATATGATAAGCCAGCAATAGCGCAACATCATTCATTTTCAAATCCGCACTCATTCTTGGTATGCATTTGTGGAAAGCCCATGAGTAATCCTTCAAGGAAAAGTTAGCGGAGGCTAGTTTACTGCGTGCATGGGAGGAGGGAGCATCTCTAGGAACTCAAGTTACCTCTGTGTTGGGTTCATTGGAATCTGGAGAAAAATTCACACCAGCTGCCAGGCTGCACATATTACAGGAGCCTGGATGAAAGTAATAAGTCCAGAGCCTGCAGCCTAAGAAGAGCTTTTCCAGCCAGAATTTGGGATCGACTAAAAAAGTTCTTCCCCTGAAAGATGGATTAAATTGATCATTTTTTCCTCGACGTAGTGCACTTCAGGCTCATTTTGCTTTGTAATTAAGAAGAAAGCCAGAAACATCATTTACACATTAAGAATTTAATAGATATATTTTTCTAGCTTTATGCATTAGCACAGGACAGCCCATTAATGAAATAAGTCTTCCTTCAGGGTCAATTTAGATGGCTGTAATCTTCTGCAAATATATTGCAAATGAGGATCATTTAATGATCTTAAAACTAACTGCCAGGAGAGGATTGTTATAACTCTCCAGACAACAAAAAGAGACCCGGCACGGAGAGCAGTATCCGTTCTTTAATTTAACAAATGCTTAATTTCTGGCTACATTAAAAAAAATTGCAAATATTATCTTCTGTTTGGGTAAGTCTCTGGCTTGCTGACCCGGGAGGTTAATTCTGATTATAGAGAGCTTGGGGCTGCATTAAATGATCGATAAAAGGATGGGAGTGTGGCACTGATAATATATATTCCTTGCACTGCCTATATGACTGTGATTGCCAGCCTCTGCTAAGCTCCCCTTGGACCAGACTGCAGAATCCCTGGCTGCAGAATCCTGTATCTAACCTGTATATATTGATATCCTCTGTCACAACAATACTTAGCGTGTGTGCGGCATTTTAAAAATTGCTTTACACACGCGATCGCATTTGCTCCTGAAAACGACACCAGATGGCAGGAATGGAGCGCAGCACTTCCCCTTATATGACAACAAAGGAGTTAGGTTCAAAGGGATCCAGTGCTGGGCTCAGGCCAGCATCACACCTCCTCTACCCCAGCAAGTGGGAGCTCAGGTTCAGGGCTTCTCACTCTTGATCCAGTCTTCATTCACATCCACCTCGTAGCCCTTGCCTTTGGAAAAGTGCTGATCTGCAAGCTGTGGAGGCCTGGTGGGAAGGTTTGGCACAAAGCCTCCACGCCCTCGGAGAATGTACAGTCCAGTTGGACAAACAAAAGATTCATATTTTCCCCTAAAAATATAGCAGACTGTATATATGTATTGTGTTAATTGTCAAAGCGATAGAATATGTTGGAAGTGTTAAGAAGCTCATGGAGTGACTCAGGGTGTAGCTCAGTGGTAGAACATGCTCTACGCGAGGCTCTGGGTTCAATCTCCAGCACCAGAAGAAGCTCATAGAAAGAAGAAATGTTATGGAATATTCATGAGACAAGATGTCTATTAAGGTAGATTTCCTAGAGAACGAGGACTTGAAAGAAGAGCAATAAATATATGGGAGAAGAAAAGGCTGTCAGGAAAGAGGCAGTGTCTAAGACATGAGACGTCGAAGGCAGAAGGGTCCGGGTTCGAGTTCTGGCTCTGTCACTTATGGGTTGTGTGTCTCTGATACAATTACTTAATTTCTCTAAGCCTTAATACTTTACCTGTAGAATGGGAAAGATTATTAGCACCTGCCTTACTGAGTTTTTATTAATAATATAGGGATAACGTATGTCAAGTGTACAGAGTCAGTGTTCATTGCGAGAGCAGCTGGAGCAAAGGAATTGAGAGGTGATATAAAAAAGACTGGCCCAAATTTTTTGATCAAATTAGCAAGGGTTGAGAAAACCTTTGTGAAAAAGAGTAATGTGAAAATATTGGGAA
Source organism: Muscardinus avellanarius (assembly GCF_963383645.1). Classification (NCBI taxonomy): domain Eukaryota; kingdom Metazoa; phylum Chordata; class Mammalia; order Rodentia; family Gliridae; genus Muscardinus; species Muscardinus avellanarius. The sequence goes on from NC_137788.1 coordinate 54,683,780, forward strand.
AAGTTCAGCTTAGATGATGGGGACCCTTGAGGACTAAGATAAGTTTTGCTCTGAAAATTTCTCTTTCTATTTGTAGTTCAGACACCTTTTTGGATGGGCTAGGATGTAGCTCAGTGGTAGAGTGCTTGCCCAGCATGTGCATGTCTCTGGATTCTCAGCACTGCAAAAAAGAAAAAGGAAAAGAAAAAAGAAAAGAAGGAGGAGAGGGAGGAGGAGGAGAAGGAGGAGAAAAATCCTTTCTGAAAACAAGATTTTATTCTCAATATATAAAGAAGATATAAGTGGAGCTTCTCTAGCTGGAGTTAGTGTGAAGAATCTAGAGCCCCGCCTGCCCACCATACACAGCATCTCTTGGAAGGAAACCCTGTGTTATAGTTAGATATAAAATGTCCCATAAAGCTCATTTATTCATATTCAGGGTTGATATAATTGAGTCACGAGGGTTGTAATCCTAGAAGTGGGTAAATCTATGTATTTACCTGGATGGTACCCAGTAGAATGGTAGAGTGTGGCCGGAGGAGGTGATGCTGGGGGTGCGGCCTTGGAGATTATAGATGGTTCCTCCTCCCCTGGCTCACTCTCTTGCCTCTGGCCTCCATGATGTGAGCACAGCCCACATGCTTTCTCTCTCTCCTCTTCTTTCACCATGCCAAGACCCATGGTCCCTGGCTTCACATAGACTGAACTCGAAATCTAAAAAAAAAAAAAAAAATCTTCATTCCTCTATAATCCAATCTTTGGATTATAGCTGCAAGAATGTTGACGGATACACCCAGGTGGGAGAGCAGGCCTTCTGGCGGCAGGTCTGTATTGGAGTCTTCTGCTCAGGCAAGTGGTGTGAAGAACATTCGCTTGGCAACGTTGGGCAGATGGCAACAGAGACAGAGACCAGGGGCAGCTCTGCATCCTGTTGCAGCTGTTAGGTGGCAAGGGTTTGGAATGAACAGAACGGTGGCTATGGGAACGGAGAGGGACAGGTGTCCAAGACATTACCAAAGACATCTCCAACAGACTTTGCGAGTTGCCTGTGAGGAGGGGGAAAGAAGGAAAAAGGATCAACAGAGATTCACGGGCTGATGCTCTTTGGTGGATTCGGGGTCACTCTTCAACTGACAAGGAAATCATGTCAGTTCTACTATGCAGCAATAAGGGCTAAAGCCATTATTTAGGATTTCATAAAATTCCAAGTACAATACCTAGTTAGAATAATAATAGGCATTAATTGGTTGGGATAGAGTAGAAAATGAAATCCCAGTGGAAAAGTTTAGAAAACACTGAGTTGAATGAAGGGTAGTAGGCATTTTCCCATGCTCCTGATTCTTTAATATGCTACAGTGCAGTAGGAACTCTTCAGAGAAAGATGGAAAGAGCATCTTCCCTCGAATGTATTTAACCAAGAGCCTCTTTGAAGAGAGCATTTCTATGGGGTCCATGTTTCTTGTAACTTGTTTTCAGATATGCTGCTCTGTGGAAGCCAACAAAGGACCCTTGATCTAAGATTCATTCCAATGATCACTCATTGAAAATACACCACGTACCAGGGCCAAGTCTTCTGCTCAGAGTTTGGTGGGGATGGCTCACTGATAACCTGTATCACATATCCACAGTAGTTACAAATTACGTGGCATGTTTGGGAATAGTAAGTGATTCATGTGGCTACAAATAAAAATGCTGATGGGGTCATGAAAATGGCAGGTGATAAGGCTGAAAAAGTAGGTAAGAGTCATAATTCTTAGCTTATCTATTTCTCTCTGTGTATGGTACTGAGGAATAAACACAGTGGTATTCTACTTCTGAGCTATACCCCCAGCCGTATTTTATTATTTTATAGTTGAAACAAGGTCTCACTATATTGCTGAGGATGTCCTCAAACCTGCGATCCTCCTCTCAGCCTCCCAGGTACTGGGATTATAGGCAAGTGCCACCATGCCTGGCAGCTATCACCTACTGACTACATGCTATATGCTAAAAATCACGATAAGTATCTTGTATGTATTAGGTCAATAAACATTCCCCATAATTCCTTCAGGTAGATACTATTGTCATCCCACTCACATTTTATAGATGCAAAAACAGAGGCTTCGAGAGGTTATCGAATTCACCCGAGGTCCCATGCATTCTAAATGGCAGGGCCTGGACACAACCCCAGACTTCTCAAAGCCTGGGGTCTGTGTGCTTAACCATCATGACTCATGGGCTTCTTCAGCCTTGTGATTCATGCTAAGGAGTCTGGACACCACCATGGAATTCTTGAGGAGCCATAGAAGACACTACATCTCTTCCTCTGCTTTGACAGATCTCTGAAAACACTCTGAGTCAGATCCACGCACGAAACAGATGAAAGCAAGGCTTGCTAAACTAGTGAACCGCATCTGCCTTGCAGGGAAGCTCTGGAGTCAGAGCTTGCAACTGCCCGGGGACTTTCAAATGAAAGGCCCCTGTGTGTCTGCAAGTGACTCTCCCGCTGGGTTATCTTCTTCAATAACTGTTTCTTAGTGTGGCATCGCTGCCCCCATGAAAATCTCGCTTTCTTTTACCTCCTTCAGAGGATTCACAGCTCTGCGGTCTGCCTGTCGTGTGGGTTTACTGAGAGCTAACTTTCAAAGTCATGCATTCTATGGTAAGTGTATTTGAAACCGTGCAGTATCACATTAAAAAGAAATGGCAGTCATTCTGCCCTGGAAAGTGTTCCCTAGCATGACATTACTTTAATTCACTGGCTCCTTGTAATCAAGATCTAATAAACAGCACCTTTAAATAAGTCCTACACACAGCCTGCATTGTTACAATCAATTGAACTACTTAAAAAAGAAAACCTCTGAGGCTATCTGGAGGCACTCTGAGCGTCCCTCTGTTTTATGGCACAACCTTAGACACGATGTGTAAAAAGGTCAAGACAGCATGCGGGCTTCTGCATTAAACAGCAGAACACTAATTAGTTTTAGTGACAATGGGGGTCTGTTAGCATGTTCTAATATTTTGATGCTGAGTTTTGTTTGAAACCTCCAACCGTGACGCACAAAAGCTCTTCTATCTTCCAGCTTTGCCTGTCTGGATGTTTCCTCCCCATCATCTTAGTAGGAACTAAGGACGTATATTTTCTACTTCTGTGTTTTCACCGAATGCCTGTCCTAAAACTAATTTCATGACAGTCCATTGTAAAAGGAAAGGCAAAAGACAATTTAATGTGGGACCCAATATTTTATGTGGAACCTAATATTTCTAAGTTTCAAGCATGTTTTTCAAATCATAAGTGTAAATTGTGTGAAAACATGCCTGTAGTGGTCTTTTAATATTTATGAATAATAAGTATCCTGAGCGAGTATACACTCTTACAAAATATTGAACACTAACTTCTGAGTATTAAATTTTTCTTAAAAAGAAATTGGATTCTGCCAGGCATGGTGGCACATGCTTTTAATCTTGGGAGGCTGAGACAGGAGGATCACAGGTTTGCAGCCAGCCTCAGCTACTTAGGCCCTCTGCAACTTAGTAAGACCCTGTTTCAAAATAAAGAATAAAAAATAGAGCTAGGGATGTAGCTGGGAGGTAGAATGCCACTGGGTTCAATCCCCAATACCGCAAAAAAAAAAAAAAAATTGTATTTCTATATTTCTGAATTCTATTTTAAATAAATTGAAGAAACAAGACAGTTCTTTAAAATCAAACTGTTGAGCATTTTTATTTTTCTCATTACCACATGTGTATATATAGCCTCACTCATTTTCTACACATAGGTAAACTCTTGAAACGATCTCCAGGAAAAACAATTGTAACAGAAGTGACAGTATTTGAGACATTAACAAGTTGATATCTCTTCAAAATACTTCCTACTGTAAACAATTATAGAACAGCAGAATAGACCGCACCTTCTTATAAGACAAATGATAAACTGAATCAATTTCCCTCCATTCACTTAGAGACTGCCAGTTCTGTCTTGTACAAGACAGATTTATGTCACTTTTTGGTGTCGTTTGTTGCTTTTGGTGTCAAACCGTTGTTCAGATCGGTTTGAGGTCAGCAGCTCACCTTGGCCACCATCTTTTCAAGAGGTTACTGGCAAGAGCTCTAAAGCTTCAGGAGCTAGAGTAGAACTCAGTGGCAGAGCACTTGCTTAGCATGTGCAAGGCCTGGGATCCATCCCCAGCAGCACAACAAAAACAAAACAACAAACTTATGATGCTGTTCTCCCATGGGTTAATAAAAATCAAATCTGTAGGTGGGATAAAAGTCCACATTCTTTGTGATCCTCCAGGCTGCATTTGCTATGGTCTACAGATGCTGGACATTCATTCCAAGAAAATAAGGCCCCAGCCCTTCATCTTGCAAAGACGGCTTCTTTAGACCATGAATCAATACACTGCTGCCTGGCTGTTTTCTCCAGCGAGGCAGACCAAAACAACATAGCATGCAGGGAGGGAGGGGGACACCCCCCCACACACCAAGCCATTTATTTGCCTTAGCGGAGCGTCTACTTCACAGGTGAAGTTCTTGCTTCTCACGACCTACGTGATGCTGATGCTGGTGTAACTGTTATTAGTTCAGATATGAAGAAACAAATCTGGTTATAGAAACAGTTCTTTATCATCGCAGCAGGACATAGATGCTTGTGCCGTGGACGGCTGATCACATGCCACACCTTGTACTAAACACACGCATGACTGTGCTTTATCCCGTTGGAAGGGTATCGTTTCTGATCCACATGTTGAGAGGAGAAGCCTGACCCCGAGAGAGGTTAAATGACAGAGAGGTCACGCCGCTCCCTGCGTGGAACAGCTGGGCCTCCAAACCAAATCTGTTCAACCTTGGATTTTAACTTCCTAAGCACAATGTCATGTTGTCTAGCAAAAGCAGTAACCCAATTCTGCCTTCATTTATATTCTGAACTATTTTTGAACATTTCTACAAATCTGCCCCACACTGGCTATTTTCTAGAATAAAATGATTTTGTCTGGCACAGATATATATATATATATATATATATATATATACAGATATATATATATATTTTTTAAACTGGGGGTGGAACTCAGGGGCATTCTACCTCCAAGGTACACCCCAGCCCCAATTTTTATTCTTTATTTTGAAACAGGCTCTCACTAAGTTGTGAAGGGCCTCACTAAGTAGCTGAGGCTGGCTGCAAACCCAGATCCTCCTGTCTCAGCCTCTCGAATGCTGGGATTACAAGTGTGCGCCACCATGCCCAGCTGGCACAGATATTTTTAACAGTCAACAGAAGTAACACTCAAATCTTGAGGAGCTTCAAAGACTAAGAAGAAGTACGTGATGAGGTGTAGAGTCAAACACGCTGTGTAATTTGAGCAACTTACTTAACCTCTCTGAGGCTTACTTCCTCTTCCTTAAGATGGATGTAACACTAGCAACCTTCCAGGATCATTGGTAGGATTACAGCTAATCATTTATCAAACGCTTAACTGTCACTGTGTTAAAACTTGACTGCCTCATTTCTGCAGTCTTGTCGATTATTTCTTCCAAAAGACTATACTATTTCATTTAATCCTCACAATGATACCCTGGATTTACTTGACCTGACACATATTAATTTATTCATTAAAAAAACTGTGTGATACTGGAGATTAAACCCAGGGGCATTCTGCCTCTGAGCTACACCCCCGGCCCTATTTTATTTATTTATTTATTTATTTATTTATTTATTTATTTATTTATTTAGAAACAGGTTCTCACGCAGAGGGCCTTACTAAGTTTCTGAGATTGGCTTTAAAACGGTGATCCTCCTGTCTCAGCCTCCTCCCAAGTACTGGGATTACAAGAGTGCACCACCGTGCCTGGCTTCATTCAAAATATTTTAGCTGAGTAGGGAGCATTCTTCCTGAAAGCATGGTGCTGCCACCTAAATTAGCAATCACAAGTAAAGACGATCATAGAACTTTCGGGTTCCTGCTTTTCTTAGGTTTTTGAAAGGGTATTAGGATTCTCCATTTGACCCAGCAGCCATTAAAATCTGAAGTACAGAGTCTGATTGTGCTGTAAAGCTACTGTGCATAAGTTATGATCATAGCCTGAGGCTTTTTTACATGCAACCAGCAATGCTTCCTGGGCAGAGTCCTCTCTGCTTGCTAGGCTGGTGTGGCTTCCACGCTGTCCCTCAAACATGAAGCCCATGCCCAGCACTTGCTAACTGTGTGCGCTCTGCCTGAGAAAGGGCCTTGGTTCTACCCATTGTTATTCATTAGTTCAGTCAACAAATATTTATCGAGTGCCTACTGTCTGCTAGGAACCGTTCTGGGTGCTTAGGGCAGCAAAATAAAAGAACAACAAAATGTCCTCACCAGTGGAGCTTAAGTTTCAGTGCAGTAATTAATCATTCCTTACACCTGTCTTAGAGAGCGGACATTGTGTGCGTGGATGAGGTTGGTGATGGTCCCCGCCACGAGGTTTCAAACTCGCTCTGATGGCAGGAGTATCCCATTAGAAACCTGCCTCTCTAGTGAGGCTGGACGCAGACCTCTGGCTTCAGATCACAACAGCCTGGGGAAGTGGGTTAGCAAAGCAGGTCGCCCCACTTTTGCTAAGTTAAGGGAACAGAAGTAAATTTCTTCCGTGCTTCTGTGTTTCCTCTTCCACTCTGTCTCACCAGTTTTACAGCCCAACCTGCTTTCCTTTTGGTCCTCGTCCATCAGCATCGGCTGCCTCGTGCCCTCACTGTGCACCCTTGACCATGAAATGGCCAGGAAGCAGGTGCTAAGGTGGATCACCTGGCTCTAAAGACCTAAGTTGGCATAGACCACCAACTTAAAAAAACAAAGAAGCCGGGCGTGGTGGCGCACGCTTGGAATCCCAGCATTCGGGAGGCTGAGACAGGAGGACTGTGGTTCGAGGACAGCCTCAGCTACCTCGTGAGGCCCTTGCAACTCAGCGAGACCCTGTTTCAAAATTAAGAATAAAAGATAGGGCTGGGGGTGTAGCTCAAGGTAGAATGCCCCTGGGTTCCATCCCCAGTACCACAAAAAAGAAAAGAAAAACCCACAAACTATATTTTAATAGTGAGTAAATTATTCTTCAAGAAAGTTGCTACTAGAGCACCACAATACCCAGTGATGGTTCCTAACTCAATATTTTTAATTACTTGCCTTTATTGGTCAGACAAAATGTAGAGTCAAGTTTCGAGTAATACCTTTTATTGAACTAATGGTAGAATATTGACAGATAAGCTTTGGGGATACAGAAAACTCCCCTTGAGGTCAGGAAGGGATTGGCTCTGTGCAAAGGATTTTTGTAGGCAGAGAAGCCTTTCTGTCGATATGGCACAGATCGTCCGATAAAAGGTATTACTCAAAACATGGCCGGAGCTTTTGCTTTGACATTCGAAAAAAAAAAAAAGAGTTTGTGAGCTAAAGACATCATTATGTAAGACAGAGCTTATGTAAGCTAGTCATCTGATCATTTTAAACTTCCATTTCCTTCTCTTAGAAATAAGAAAAGCAGCCGGGCATGGTGGCACATGCCTATATTCCCAGTACTTACCAGGCTGAGGCAGAAGGATCGCGAGCTTGAGGCCAGTCTCAGCAATGAAGCAAGGCCAAAAGCAACCTAGTGAGACCTTATTTCAAAACAAAAAATAAAAGGGCTAGGATATCGCTCAGAGGCAGAACAGAATGCCCCTGGGTTCAGACCCCAGTACCCAAAATAATAGTAGTAATAATAAGGATAAGAGCTGGGTGTGGTGGTGCACGCTTGTAATCCCAGCATTTGGGAGGCTGAGATAGGAAGATTATGGTTCATGATCAGCCTCAGCTGCTTAGTGAGGCCCTTTGGAGCTCAGTGAGACCCTGTTTCAAAATAAAGAATAAGAAATAGGGCTGAGGATGTAGCTTGGAGGTAGAATGCCTCTGAGTTCCAACCCCAGTACTGTAATACTACTACTACTACTACTACTACTACTACTACTAATAATAATAATAATAATAATAATAATAAGGCATGCATGATTAAGTACATCTGCAATCCTAGTATTGGGAGGCTGATACAGAAAGATTGCAGGCTTGAGACCAACCTCAGCAACTTAGTGAAACTTTGTTTTAAATTTAAAAAGGGCTAGGCGTGTAAGGTTAAAATATACCTGGGTTCAACTACCAGTATCCCCCAAAAAAGAAATAAGAAATCCTATCCGATCTACTTCATAGTTTTATGTTAGTGAAAACATTTTTATAATTAGAAGTATGATAAAATATGGGATATAATTATTATTGATGATAATGTATCTAAATTATTAATAAGTTATGATTAACAAATAACCAAGAGGGACTAACACTGAAATTACCACAGTGGAAGTCCTTTTGACTAAATATTGACAGGTAAGCTATGGGGATACAGAAAACTCAGCAACACTGATGATTATAATGTTAAGTCAGCAATATACTCCTGGGTCCCCACTGTGGGCCCGGTGCTATGATAACATTACTCGCTGCCAGCATTGCCACTCAAGGCAGAAGCTGTTGTGAATAAAACAAATAAGAATCCATGCCCAGGGAAAGATGGCACTCCTCCTATAGCATTGTGATACCTCTATTCTTTCTTTTATAAGCTGCCGGGATGAATATTTCCATCCGTGAAGCCCTAATAATCTGGAAAAGGGCATATCTATGCTTGCTTAGTGCCTTTCATAAGATCCCGACAAAAGCTGTGTGTTCCATTCCACAAAGAGCTGCTGGGTTCTAAGAGGCTCTTTTTTCATTTTTGGAACACTCGAGATAACAGTTCCCTTGACTTTCTTTGTGATCAAATCCAAATAAATAAACGAATACTTCAATGAGCTCCTGGAGTCTAGACTTGTCTATGCAGACTGATGTAAATCCTCATCGTTGGAAAGCCACCGGGGCAGGAGTGGGGGGCACCAAGCACTGTGTGAATGTACTTCAGGTACAACATGATCTACATTATGATGTGACACTGTAATGCACCAATAAAAAAGTCAGCGGGGCGTGGTGGCGCATGCTTGTAATCCCCGCGCTTGGGAGGCTGAGACAGGAGGATCGCACAGGTTCAAAGCCAGCCTCAGCTACTTAGTGAGGCTCTCAGCAACTTAGTGAGACCCTGTTTCCAAATAAAGTATAAAATCAGTCTGGGAGTATAGCTTGGAGGTAGAAGAGGCCTTGGGTTCCACCCCCAGTACCACACACACCAAAAAAGTAAAAAAAAAGAAAAGAAAAGAAAAGAAAAGTCATCATCCTTAGCTAACAAAAGGCTAACCTTTAAAAGCAGCTACTGAGAGCAGTTTAGAATATAGGCTTAAATTTTAATTTTCCCAAGTGGCTATTTTTAAAACAACTCACCCGACCAGCTTTCAGGATCAGAAAACTACTCTTCGATGATGCTTCTCTAGAAGAGTCTTCAAATCATAAGAGTGAGTTTCCTTAGGAATCTCAGGACACTGGATGGAGATTTTTGAGAGTTTCATTTGAGATCCATGTCTGTGGCGAACCATTCAGTTTGAATCAACAGATGATCTCAATGAAACAACTGGCTTCATGGATTCTTTTTGCCAAAGAAATCCACAGCCTGGAATATATTGATGTCTTATTAAACTATGCCAAATACTGAACACCTACTAATTACCTCCCACTGTGCTAGATGCCAGGTCACTCTCAGTTGGCAAGAAAAGCAGGCTGCGTAACAAAAGGCACGTGATGGTGGTGGAGACGGAGCTGTGAAGAGGGAAAAAAAGGGGCTTCCTAGCTAATGAGGCTCGAGGAGGTGTGAGAAGTGGTAAAGTTGGCTGGCGGAAATTGGAGCTGGTGGAGAAGAGGATGTAGAAGCAATGCCGTGTGCCACGGCTGGGAGGAAAGAAAGCAAACCTATGGTGTCCGCTACAGAATGTCCTCAGGTCCTCGGCACCCAGTGGAGCTCCCTGGCCACACTCGCATCAGAGTCCTCCATGGAGCTACTGGAGGTTTGGGTGCCTTGGTGACGCCCTTCCCTGGGTGGAGGAGAGAAGGCCTGGGCTCACCATGCTTGAGTTCAAAAAAGAGTTGACTTCGAGGAAGCCCTGGGAGGACAGAGAGCCATTTGTAAAGTTCAGCCTTAGTATACTCGCAATCCAAAATTCAGTCAGGAGCTGTCTTCTCTGCTCACATGGAGGACGGGTGGTCTTCCTTTTTTATTTCTGTTAGGGTCCAAGAGTCGCCCCCTTACCCAAATAACGAAGAACTCACCAAGGATGTAAATCACACGCAGGGTTTATTGTGCTGCAGCTCTTACTGGCTAGCCAGTGGTCGAAACTCCTTCACTAGTCAGTACAGGAATTGCCCAGCAGCTACCAAAGGAAGCCTCTGGCCAAGCTAGCGGTCAGCCTCAGTAGACAGCAAGGAAAGCGGCCGGAGCTTGACTCAGAGCTCACTTCAGGGTCCAAATTTATAGCCCCAGAAGGGAGTGGTCACACATGTCATGGCCCGCCAAAATTAGGATACAACCAATCAAATAAGAAGGTAAACAAGTACAACCAATAATTTCAAAGAACGCAAACTACACACTTGAATCTCAGCAAATAGCTTTAAAAGACAGCCTGTCTACGTCACCGCCCGCCAAGGAATGACTATCTCCCTCATGCAGGGTATGTGCTCGGTTACTATGGTAACCTCTAGCCCGGGCTATGAACCGCCAGATGTTTGCTTGCAGATAAGACTGTGGCAGGCTCAGAACTCATTTCCAAGAAAACTAGCTTTACGTTCTAAAACATTAGCATCAAGACAAGAATCTTAAAAGACAGGTTTAACCTTAAAACAATTCTTAACAGCAAACCAGGCTCTTAGATTAAAACAACTTTTAACATTAAAGTAAATGGGGCATAAGCAAGCAGTTTTACAGAAGCCAGAACTTGAGCAGGCAGTTATCAGAAGCAGGAACTTACAAGTTTATTCTAACTAAATTCTAAATCCAAACATCTTAATTCTCAAAAACAACTCTTAACATTACAAACATTACTCCAACTTAATTCTATATCTTAACTCTATATCCTAATATCTTAATTCTATAAGGGGAGAGGGATTTCCCTAACTTAATTCTATAATTAAGGGGGATGTCTTTCACCGCACTCTTACAATTTCTATTTTCTTTTTTTTTTTTTTTTTTTTTTGGTGGGTTTGGGGATGGAACCCAGGGGCATTCAACCTCTGAGCTATACCCCCTACCCTCTTTTTTATTCTTTATTTTGAAACCGGGTCTCACTGAGTTGCAAAGGGCCTCACTAAGTAGCTGAGGCTGTCCTTGAACCACGATCCTCTGGTCTCAGCCTCCCAAATGCTGGGATTACAAGCGTGTGCCACCACGCCCAGCTCCTTTTTTATTTTTAATGTTACTGCAAGCTCTTTTCCCAGGAGTTTCCCTCGCCAGACAGCAAGTGCATTCACATGAAAGAGGACAAAAAGGGAGATAGATGAAGGCAAAACTCTGGAGCAGACGCCAAACCTAAAAAATCAAGAAATCAATGACTATGCCCGTGAAACGCAATAGCACCACATTATAGTCAGGTCATTCAACCCCTCTGGCTACTGTTTTGTAGATGCCTTTAAAAAGGTAGTAATACTTGAGAGGCTGAGACAGGAGGATCACAGTTTCGAGGCCAGCCTCAGCAACTTAGTGAAACCCTGTTTCAAAAATCAAAATAAAATAAGGCTGCAGGTATAACTTGTAGTTTGGAGGTAGACTACCTCTGGGTTCAGTGTCCTGTGCCAAAAAAGGAAGGAAGGAAGGAAGGAAGGAGAAAGAAAGAAAGAGAGAAAGAGAGAAAGAGAGAGAGAGAAAAGAAGAAGAAGGAGGAGGAGGAGGAAGAGGAGGAAGAGGAGGAGGAGGAGGAGGAGGAAGGAAGGTAGGTAATGACTAGGAGCAACGGTTTTCCTTTCTCATTCTCAGTCCCCAAGCGATGGTACAGGAGCTGGTGCGTACCCACAAAGACTACGTGAGTCACAGGGACTTGGTGACAGAGGCTTACACCTCTGAAATAGGATTTTATTATCTAAAAAATTCAAATGCCATCTAAATTATAAAGATACAAGCACAGCATTAAAGATGGAGATATCTTTGGTCAGCTGGATGAATTGAGACCTGCGAACATTGTGCTATGGATTTTTGGTCTCAGAATTCTCAGTATCAAGCTGGGCATGGTACTTGGGAGCCTGAGGCAGGAGGATTGCAAGTTCAAGGACAGCCTCAGCAAATAGGGAAACTCTCATCAACCTAGCAAGACCCTGTTTTAAAACTAAAAATAAAATAGGGCTGACTGTAGCTCAGAGGCAAAATGCCCCTGGGTTCAATCCCAATACCACCAAAAAAGAAAAAAAAATGCACTGTTTTCCAGTTATCTGGTAACTCGTATTTCTAAGGTTGCTTCAGAGAGGTATATAATTTGAAAAACCATTATTCTTATTATTCTTATTTTATTAAGCTAGGTTTACTTTTCTGGCCATTTGTGCTTTTCATTATAAAAAAACTGCTAAGAATATGAGTTATAAAAAGCCACTGCCCCTAAATAAGAATCATCAGCAATTAAAAAAACATTTCATTGTCACATAAACTCTCCTTATGGCAAATGTCACAAGATTACTTATTGCAAGGCGTCTATCTTTGTGAGCGCAGGCTCTGTGCCACGCTAAACCCTGTAGCACAGGCCTTTCCTGAACACAGAACACTAGTCTTCTTCCTCGGGGCCTCCTCTGGGGTGTCTTCCCATCAGCTACTCGGAGAAGATTTCCACTTTTCTGGCCATTGATTATTACTAACTCCAAAAACACCTGCTGAACACCTGCCATGTGTCAGGCACGGTGGTGGATCCTGGGCTCACCAAGGTGGAAAGAGGAGCTGCCTCTGGCCCTGACACCATTTGCAGTCCAGTACTGGAGATTCAAATTCAGAAAAGGGCAATTTCACGGCAGCAGGCGGGTGGGCAGGACCGCATGGAGACATTTGTGGATGTACAGGGTGCGCCAGGTGCTCTGAAGAGGGACACGTTTCTGAACAGTTCTAGCTGAGTGCTGAGCCAAGGAAACAGAATGTGGACGCAAAAATCAACAATAAGGAGAGAATGGCATTTAGAGGGGGCGTCGTTCATTTCATGCGTCAACTTGGCTGAGCTAAGGGATGCCCAGGTAGCTGATAAAACATTATTATATGGGTGTATCAGTGAAGTTGTTTTTTTTTAATCTTTTTATAAGTTTATTTATTTTTTAATTGGTGCATTGTAGTCATATATCAATCACATTGGAGTACAAAACTTGAGAGGATATACAAGCACACATCATCCAATTAGCCCTCATCCAGCCCCCATCCCATTCCCTCCCCCTCCCTTGATCCCATGCTTGTTTGGTGATTAACTTTGATACATTTGTTTATGTACCTCCTGCCTTTTAAAGAGGCTCCATCCTCCCCTATTCCATACCCTCTGATTAGTCACCTTAGTTGCTTCACTATAGGTCCCTTTCTATAGCTTGACCTCTTCCTGTTGCCCCTTTCCTCCTAGTTTTTGCTGATTAGGGGAAGCATCTGATTTATATTTTCTGCGATAGTTCTCTATGCATGCCGCGTTGCAAGTACCGATCCCACTCTTGACGGCCCCAGTAGTGGCCTGGCTACCCGGTGAGCTGATCCAGACCTCGCTGGCTCAAGCAGCGGCCTTGCCTCAAGGGAGGCCCCGATTCTGGCCTCGCTGGCCCCGACACCAGCCAAACCCCTCAGCTGGCTCCAATCCCGGCCTCAGAGGCCCCAGCAGTGGCCTTGCCTCACGGCAGGCTCCGATGCCAGCCATTGGCCCTGGCACTGGCCTAACCCGTTGGCAGGCTCCGATCCCAGCCTCGGAGGCCCCAGCATTGGCCTTGCCTCACAGTGAGCTCTGATCCCGGCCTTGCTGGCCCTGGCACTGGCCTAACCTTTCGGCATCGGAGCCTGCTGCGAGGCAAGGCTGGTGCCGGGGCCTCTGAGGCCGGGATAAGAGCCTGCCGAGGGGTTAGGCCGGTGCCGGGGCCAGCGAGGCCGTCATCAGAGCCTGCCACGAGGCAAGGCCAGTGCTGGGGCCTCTGAGGCCAGGATAAGAGCCAGCCGAGGGGTTAGGCCGGTGCCGGGTCCAATGGCCGGCATCGGAGCCTGCCGTGAGGCAAGGCCGGTGCTGGGGCCTCCAAGGCCGGGATCGGAGACTGTGAAGATGTTTTTAACAGAAATTGGCAATTAGATCAGTAGGCTGAGTGAAGAAGAGTGCCCTCGTCTGTGTGGGTGGCTTTCTGGCATCTGTTAAGGCCTGAGAGATAAAACCAAAAAGAAGAACAAATTCAGCCTCTCTTCCTAAGCGGAGACTCCCAGCTCTCAGTCCGTCATTAGTACTTCTGGCCCTCAGCCTTCAGAGTAGGGCTGGAACTTATCTACCATTGGCCTGGCTCTCAGACCTGCAGGGTTGAAACAGAACTCTACCAGCTTGTGCTGGGCCTCCATGAGAATGTGAAACGTGGCCTTCATAGTCACCTGAGCTGACCCCATATGATAAAACTCCATCTACTTATCCATCATCTGTCTATCTGACATCTACCTATCTTATCTTCCATCAATCTAATGTATCTACCCATTTCCCATGAGTTTTGTGTTTCTGGAGAACTCTAATACAGATGCATTTCAACAATGACCTTAAGGAGAAAAAATTAAAAACATGCAAGCTGACCTTTGAAACCAGTTATTTAGAACTAATTCGAAGAGTCTATCTAGATATATATCATGTGGAACAGTAGAAAGCAAATAAGAATCATAAAACGGTTTCAAGTCCAAAGCCCTAACTCCTATAAGCTGTGTGACCTCTCTGGGGTGTGGTTGCTTTTTTTTTTTTTTTAACTCATCTTTGAGAGTAGAATATTAACCTAACCTCTCTGCCATTCTCATTGGCAGATAAATAAAAGAGTTGATGGGAAAACTACTTCTTAAACTGTAAAGCACTGTACAAATGTTAGTTATTGTTATTAAAACAAAAGTAGAAGTGGGCTAGTAGATTTAATAGGATTTAGATACAAGAAAAAAAACAGAGATTATGAACATAAAGTGAAAGAGAGTTTCCTTTCTCACTAGGATAATGGCCAAAAATTAATTTCTCAAAGTCTGGGAAATTTGCCAGAAATACATTAAGGAGGTGCAAATTCTTATTTTAGAAAAGGAAGAAATTTAAAATGTGATTTAAAAAGTAAAAAAAAAAAAAAAAAAAAAAGCAGCGCTCAGAGGGAGGCAGGATCTGCTCCCTATTTAAGATGTCAGAGAGGGAAGCAACATGGTAAAATATACTGTCAAGAAAGTTCTTAAGAGCACTAATGACCATATAGATATTTTCAGCAGCTAAAGCATTTAATTGAGTGCATAGATTTAAAAAAGGACCTGGAAGCCTATTAGAGTGAAAATAAGGGTGGAAAGTCAAGCTGAGGTGAAATGTCTGTATAAAAATCAGATGATAGAAATGTGTGGGGGTAGAGCGGGGCAACTGGAGTAGAAAGAAAAGCTTCGGCAGGAACACAGATACAGCGGGTGCAGTGGCGCGTGCCTGTAATCCCAATACCTGGGAGGCTGAGACAGGAGGATTGCAGATTTTGAGACCAGCCTCAGCAATTTAGGAAGGTCTCTCAACAAGTGAGATCCCGCCTCAAAACAAACAAACAAAAATAAATAACAGGGATGGGGGTGCAGAAGGTAAAGGTAGAAGGGCTCTGGTTCAACCTCCAGTACCAAAAACTAAAAAAAAACTAAAAAAGAAAAAGTACACTGAGCACCTTCCCCAGCCAGCCGTGCTCCGAGCAGGAAGACACACAGAGCGCGCAGGGTATTTTAGAAGTAAACAGCGTGGAGAGTGAGCTTGGCCTTAAGACCTAACAACGGCTGGACTGAGATGGTGCAGAAAGAGAGAACAACGATTCTGGAGTTGTTTCTGGAGCTCTTTGAAAGAAAAGAAAACGCGCTCAGCTTGCAGTGCAGGCTGCGGGCTGGCAAGCAGGCCCCGCTCTCCTGGGGTGAGGGCCACAGGCTGGCGCTCCTGCGCCCCAGCACTGTTCCCCTCCCTGTGCGGCTTCTACTGGGAGGGCGGAGACTTCCAAGGTGTTAATTGGGTTCAAAAAAGAGACACAATATACCAGAAAGAGTGGCTCCCCGGCTTTACTTAAAATGACATCATCCTCATCAGTCTCTTATTACACAAAAATGTAAAGTCAGTGTATGATCAGACATTGACTGGGGGTTTTATGTGATTGTGCTGTTTACAAATCCTCTGTAAAAGTATATATATATATATATATATATATATATATATATATAATGTAAATTATATATAAAAATATGTAAAATTATATATATGTCTATCATTATTCCTAGGTCACAGAAGAACCTAGGATTCAGAGAAGAGAAGCGATTCATTTAAAGGTGCACGGCTTCTAAGGGACTGAATGGCTCTAAGTTAATGATCATCCCTCAGGGAACATAAACAGAATGTGGGCTGTAGTAAGCTTTATTTATTTATTTACTTACTTACTTACTTGCTGAA
The DNA here is from genome assembly GCF_963383645.1 of Muscardinus avellanarius. NCBI lineage: Eukaryota > Metazoa > Chordata > Mammalia > Rodentia > Gliridae > Muscardinus > Muscardinus avellanarius. The sequence continues at coordinate 54,700,308 of NC_137788.1, forward strand.
GGTTGAACCCAGGGCATTCTACATTTCCAGCCCTTTCTAAATTTTATTTTATTTATATTTATTTATTTATATATATATTTTTTATTTTTTAATTTATTTTGCAGTACCGGGGATGGAAACCAGGGGAATTCTACCTCCAAAAACATCCTCAGCCCTATTTTTTATTCTTTATTTTGAAACCGGGTCTCACTGAGTTGCAGAGGGCCTCACTAAGTAGCTGAGGCTGTCCGCGAACCGCGATCCTCCAGGTCTCAGCCTCCCGAATGCTGGGATTACAAGCATGTGCCACCACGCCTGGCTTACATTTTATTTTGAAACAGGGTCTCACTAAGTTGCTGAGACTGGCCTTGGACCTGCAATCCTCCTGTCTCATCCTCCAGAGCACTGGGATTACAGGTGTGGGCACCACACCCAGATCCTATGGTGAACTTCAGAGGAATCGTCAAACATGTCAGCGGAGCAAGGTGAGGTGAGGGATGTATATTTCTCTGGATTAAGCACAAGTTTTAGAAAAATAAACCACGCATTTCAGAACGCACCTGTGGCCATCTCAGAGGTCAGAGCAAGCCAGGTGCCACAGGTAAGAGCTACCCAAGACTAGGAGACAACAGAAATGGCGGGAAAACAGGCCCCAAGGGATCTGGGGACAATGAAGAAAATGATAACAACAATAACCATTGACTGAGACTGAGGTTTGGGTGCTGCACTAAGTGCTTTGCATGGAATGAGAAGCTGATCCGAACAAGGGCTGAGAACTCCATGTGAGTAGTAAGAGCATTCTGACTCCCCCGTCCTGCCAACTCCCACCCGATCACAGGCTTGAAGGAACGAGACCAGGAACCCCTGCACGGAGAGTGGACAGACAGAAAAGCACTACGAGGCACGCCTGCGGTCCTTACAGTACTGTGTGGTTGGCTGTCTCTATGATTTTATTCCAGTCAAATGAAAGTATTAGAAATGAGTGGTGATGTGAAACTTACAGATGGACAACATCATAATTGGAGATTGCACATACCAGGTTCTGCCTTTTGAAGCTCAGTTACCATGGTTACCACCTCCCTGCTCCCTGTTGGATTCGGAAGGACACGGGCTCTAATCTTGGCTCTCCCGCTTAACTGGGTATCATTGGGCAAGTTACTTACCCATTCTGAGGTTGCTTCTTCCTTCCTCACTCGGTCCACAAATACAAGTAACGTCTTGTCTCTTCCAGGGACTGTCTCGGGCACTGGGGATAAATCTGTTGGGGGGAAAAAAGAAGACCTCAGCCCACTGCTCAAGAGCTTATATCTAATGGATAATGAGAGACAGTAACAAGTACATAAATAAGTAGTGATGAATTCCATACAGAATAAAGCAGGGGTAAGGGGCAGAGAGGGACAGGGGATGCTATTTGTGATTGTCAAAGATGCCTTTCTTAATGAACTGAAGGTTGTTTTTTTATTGCTTTTTACATACTTATTTTATGTTTTGTCGTAGTGGAGATTGAGCCCAGGTACCTGCCTCTGAGCTATACCCCCAGCTTTGTTTGTTTTTTAATTTGAAACAAGATATCGCTAAGTCATGGAGGCTGGTATCTAATGGATATAAGCCTACGATCCACCTGTCTCAGCCTCCCAAGTACTGGGATTACAGACGCGTACCACCTCGTGCGGTGATGAGTAGACGTGTAAGCAGAGACCCAGATGGAATGAGGAGGCAAACCATTCAGATACTTGGAAGAAAGACATTCAAGGCAGAGGAAATGGCAAGCACAGAGCCTTTGTGGCAGTGTGGGCGTCGTGTTAGGAATAACGGATGGTCCTAGCCATGGGAGGTGAGGTCAGAGGAGCCACACACTGTTGGTCTTGTTAGCCATGGCAAGTCTGACTAACTTGTGGCATCATGATGACTAGATGTGATACTGAGTGCTTTATACATGCTAGGTGCTCAATAAATTAACTATTATTATTATTCCTTTTCTAACAATACTGGGGGTAAGATAAGAACAGGCATCAGGATTTTTAAATCTTTCTTAGAAATGATTCTCAAATGACAAACGGAGGAAAACCCTAGATCCGATTGATAGTTCCTGTCTCTGACCTCCACTTCCCTAACACCCAGGCACTCTCCCAGTAACAATGCGTTATGGTAGTTTGGAATTACATCAGGAATAGACTACATGAAGGGACATAATGAATGTTACATTCATGCTTTTAATCCTACCTTTACAGTTTGTGACCACAAGTAACCAGTTTTCTTTTTTTTTTCCTTTTTTATCTTTTAATATATTTTTATTGGTGCATAGTAGTCAAACATCTTAATGGAATAAAAAAAAACTTGTGGAGATACACATGCACACATCTCCCAATTAGCCCTTATCCAATCCTTATCCCATTCCCTCCCCCTCCCTCGTTCCCTTGCTTGATTTAGTGATTGACTGATATGTTTAAGTACATCATGTGCTTTAAAGAGTTTCCATCTTCCCCACTCCCATCCCCTCAAATAGGTCACCTTAATTGTTCCTCTATAGGGCCCCTTCTTCAGCTAGAGCTCCTCCTATTACCCATTTCTCCCTAGTTTTCATATATTAGGGAAAGCATCTGATTTCTTATTTTTTTGTGACATTTCCCTTTAGATGCCATAATTTTGCTCTCCTTTATGGCTGGGTAAAATTCCATTGTGTACATATCTCATAGTTTTGTAATCCACTCATCTGTTGATGGACATCTTGTTCCATAGTTTGGGAATGTTCAATTGTGCATCTTTGAATATAGATGCTCATACGTTGGTTTAGTAGTTTGGTTTTCATTTTTTGGGGTAGATACCCATTGTTGGTATTGCTGGGTCATATGGTAACTTCATTTTCATTCTTCTGAGGATCTCCCATGTCATCTTTCAAAGTGGTTGCATTAAATTGCAATCCCACCAACAATGTACTAGAGTTTCCACCTCTCCACACCCAATCAATTGCAGTTTATCTCTTCCTTGGAAGTCCTACTTTTATTTTCCACACTATTTCCCATTTGCTGAAATCATGTCAACCAGAAGGTGAGTGACTTTGATGAGACGATCCACTCACACCCAATTTTTTAATAGAGGTCACTTGGATCTGGAGATTTGCTGAGAGATGGGGTAAGACAGCGGCATCAAGTGCCACACGATTGCAGGGACCCGCTGGCCCTTTGCTGTGCAGCAGGCCACGGTCCTGGCCTCGCCGCATGTCAGGCTCCGATCCTGGCCTCACTACCCGGCAGGCTTCGATCCTGACCTTACAGGCCCTGGCACTGGCCTCGCCGCCCGGCAGGCTCTGATCCCGGCCTGTCATGTAAAACCATATCAGAACCAAGCATGATGGTGCATGCCTGGAATCTCAGGACTTAGGAGGCTGAAACAGAGTCTCACTAAATGGCCAGCCACAGCCACTTAGTGAGACTGTTTCAAAATTTAAAAAATAAAATAGAGCTGGAGGCTGTAGCTCAAAGGTAGAATGCCCCTGGGTTCAATCGCCAGTACCACACACACAAAACAAGACAACCCGACTATATCAGTATCTCTTCTTCTCGTCTCATATACGAGTCTGTAGTTTCAGGAGGGCACTCTGCACCTCAGACTCAAGAACAGTAACTGTTAAAAAAGTGAAAATGTTAAGGTAATTGCTAACTTTTCAGCTCTTTCTTTTTTGCACGTTCTTTGTTCAAAAATAATAAATAAAACCCACAGACTACAATGGGCAGCGTTAGAAAAAGGTCTCCTTCTATAGCGTTTCTAGAGGCTTTGCAATTGCACTTTGTGATTCAGAGCTTAGTAGGCACAGAATTTAGAATAACTCTGTTTATCTCTGCAAACTTTCCTTAGCCCGCTGCAACGCCCCAAGTCCGACTCTTAAACATGGGTGTTGAGTAGAATATACTGAATAAAAAGCACACAAAGGCTTAATTTTTCTCCTGCCTACAAAGATTTCCAAATCTTTACTATTCTGCACAGCTGCCTAGAATAGACCACAGTGGAGGTATTGTCCTCGATTCAAACTGGGGAGGAGTGAAAATACCATTAACGCTTAAAAACAGAACTATCTTTTCTTTTGATTTTGCTGTACACTATAATGTGGCTGTACACTATAATGTGTTTGTGGCCATATTTGGATCACATCCGGTTAGGGCCAGAAGAACACAGGAATAATAGATATCATTCAGATAATAATTAGCCCCGTACTCGCAATAGCGGGATGCGAAGTCAAAGGAAAACACTAAAAATGTTGTTTTTTTGGGCCATGACAAAGAGCTTTTTAAATGAGTTTGGGGATTTTTTGTAGCTGACTCATGTCTGGAGGCCTCGCTGTGGTCACCCAGGCTTCAACTTTTGTACTTGTAATTTCTATCTTTGACAATTTCAAATGCTAAACAACACAGGGCCGCTTCTTGCCTGCGAGTGCATATGGCTTCCCTTTGTTCCCACCGTTTTCATTTTCTAAGCAAATGCTGCCATTGTAGATCACGCGTGTCAGTCACTGTTGCTGATTAAAGGGAATTATAACAAGTCTGGGGACAATGGGCCCAAATATTTCGCCCCTGATGTTTTAAGCTATAAAATCCATTCTGTAAGTTCTAGCCTCCATTTTTAAAATCTTTTATGCCTTTCAAACGTGGTAAGTTAAAGTTCTAGCAACAGGAAAGTGAAGACCTAAACTATGATATCATGCTTATTTATAGGAAAGGAGACTGGAAGGGAATAGAACAAGATGCTATCCGTGGTTATTTGGGGGAGCTGGAAACATCTGTGATTAATTTCTTCTTCGTACTTCTTTTCGTCAAAGGTCATAGATGACTTCTACAACCTTGAAAAGTTTAAATATTTTTTTAGAGTTTAAAAAAAAAAAAAAACCAAGCCAGGCGTGGTGGCGCATGCTTGTAATCCCCATGCTTGGGAGGCTGAGACAGGAGGATCGCGCAGGTTCGAAGCCAGCCTCAGCTACTGAGTGAGGCTCTCAGCAACTTAGTGAGACCCTGTTTCCAAATAAAATATAAAATAGGTCTGGGAGTATAGCCCGGAGGTAGAAAGCCTCTGGGTTCCATCCCCAGTACCACCCAAAAAAAAAAAAGAAACAAAAAAAGAAAACCAAAGCCAGGCATAGTAGCGTACACTGGCCATTCCAGTACTAAGACAGAAGAATCGTAGGTTTGCAGCCAGCCTCAGCAGCTTAGTGAGGCCCTCCACAAATTAGTGAGACCCTGTTTCAAAATAAAAATTAAAAAATATGACTGGAGGTGTAGCTCAGAGGTAGAATGCCCCTGGGTTCAATCCCTAGTACCGAAAAACAAAACAAAAATTTGGTAGATCATTTATATGTTAAAATCACCTAAAATTTATTTCTAAAAAAAAAAAAAAACACCCTATAAAAAAGTAATTAGTGTCAAACCTTTTCCCTCATAGGAATACTCAGACTTTGATTTTATAACCCAAAAGAATGTTCTATGGGAACAAATACTTCTTAGTGGTTCCATATCAGATTTTCCCCCCATTTGTATGGGAAAAAGAACTGGGAAATTCATATTTAGCTTTGGCTTCACCTTGGTTAAGATGTCTTAAAATATCCACCTATTCTTCACTGTTCATGCGCTATCTGGACACCTAAGTCAGAGGAGAGAAAAAAAAGTACATTGGACCATTTTGTGGCAAGATCTATCTGCATGATTGATACTGGCTGCTCAGAATCAATCTACTGAGCTTCATTTTGGCATTTTAAGCATAGACCCTTTCCCTCCTCCTAGCTCACTCTCCAGAGACCAATTTGTAGGTCCAGAGCTTGGCCAACTTTTAAAAGGAACTACCCGAGCTTCCTTCCTCTCGTTCCATCTCTTCCTTCTGCCCCCCACCTCCCATAGCAAGGTCACCCTCCAATTATTTGGGAGAGCCAAGTAGCCACTTAAGGACACCCCTACACGGTTGACTCTCTGTATCTGACAGTCTGTTTGGGAATCTAACATTTCCCCACATTCTTTCCTTAGGTCGGGCTCTATTTAACTTCAAAGACAAACATACTGGGTACAACAATGGTCCAGAGATGGCAAAGGGGCATGAGAACTGGGCCTCGGGCGTCTGAGCGCTCAAACAGATTTCCTTTGTTCCCGGCCAGTGCCTCCCTGATTGTTGGTACCTAGCAAATATGAAATAATACAAATGTTATTGTTAACAAAAATAATAGGATTTTAAGTCGAAAGATGTTTGGGAACCTTTGTTCACAAGCAGTGGAGAGGATTCCAGCATCTTTGATCTTTCCAATGTCCTTGTTTGAAGAGATTTGTTAGAATGTGTCCCCGTGGTGGGTGGAAGGATGTGGCGGAGCGAGCATGGGGACAGGTCCAGGGAGATGGTCTCCTAAAAGTCAAGTCATTTCACATCAGATATGGATGTGACAAGCTGAACTTCCAAGACTAATTATCCCTCCCACTCCCCTCCGCCTCGCTTGGCTTCGGAGGGAGAATTACCCCTGGGTGTGGGGTATCAGTCAGCTGCAACATTAATCTAAGTTGTCTTCGGTGTGTTGGTTTGGTTAAATCTGAAAGGAAGATAGGAAGAATTCTTGAACACTAGTCACTTTTAAATTCTCCCTCCCACATACGAACCAAATGAACACTAAGCCAAAAACCAGGAGACATCGGGAACGGCAACTTGTGGGTAATGGTGAGATGGTGTGATCGGGTGCTCAGGATGGCATTATTTTACTTTTATTTACAGTCGAAATGTTTCTTAATAAAAAGAAAAAGATGTTGTTTTTGTTGTTGTTGAAGAGATAAATGCCGTGGAGAATAAAGAATACTTGTACATTGTTGAAGGGAATGTAAATTAGTGTGGTCATGATGGGAAATTGTATGACGAGTCCTTAAAAATAAGTGGCCATCAGCAGATGAACAGATCAAGAAAATGTGGTGTATACGCTAGGCTTGGTGGCATGCACCTGTAAACCTCAGGACTTGGAGGCTGGGGCAGGAGGATCACAGGTTTGAGGCCAGACTCAACAACTTAACAAGATCGTCAGCAATGTAGCTAGATTCTGTTTCAAAATAAAAAAAATAATAAGCTGGGCGTCATGGTGCACACTTGTAATCCTAGCATTTGGGAGGCGGAGACCAGAGAATCGTGGTTCATAGACAGCCTTAGCGACAGCCTTAACTACTTAGTGAGGCCCTTCACAACTCAGTGAGACTCTGTTTCAAAAATAAAAAGACTAAAATAAAAAATTAGGGCTGGGGATGTAGCTCAGAGGTACAATGCTTCTGGGTTTCACCCCCAGTACCACATAATTAATTAATTAATTAATTAAAAATAAAATAGGGCTGTGGGTATAGCTCTGAGGTAGAGTGCCCCTGGGTTCAATCCTCAGTACCAAAAAATAAAAGAAAGAAAGAAAAACAGAAAGAAAATGTGGTGTGCACAATGGAATGCTATTCAGCTTTTATATTTATTTATTTATTTATTTATTTATTTATTTATTTATTTATTGGTTAGTGCTGAGGTTCCTGGAAGCCCTTCTGCCTCTGGGCTACACTCCCAGACCTATCTTTATACTTTTTTTACTTGGAAATAGGGTCTCCGAAGCCAGCGCGGCCGGCTCCCGAACAGGCGCGATCCTCCTGTCTCCGCCTCCCAAGCGCGGGGATTACAAGCGCGCGCCACCGCGCCCGGCTATTCAGCTTTTAAAAGGAAGAAAATTCTATCATTTGGGACAACATGGATGGACCTGGAGGACATCATGTCAGGTGAACCAAGGCGCAGGAGGACACACACTGAACGTTCTCATGAGTGGGAGCCAAAGCAATCAAGCTCACAGAAGCAGAACGGGATGGTGGTCACAGAGAATGGGGATGGGGAAACGAAAATGTCGGTCAATGGGTACAAAATCCCAGCCAGGAGGAATTAATTTCTCTTTAGATCTACTGTACAGAGTAGTGAATATAGTTAATAATAGTTTACTATACATTTAAAAATTGCTAAGAGGGTAAAGTGCAAATGTTCTCAACCCCCCTAAAATGATAAGTGTTTGAAAGGATGGATACGTAACTGGACGGCCCCAATCATTCTATGTTGCATGCATAAATCGCAATATCACTTTGTATCCCACCTATATATACTATTTTAAGTTATCAATTTTTGACAAAATAAAAACAAAAGCTAGCAGCAAATGATAGCCATTTGTGTCCTTGCTTGGCCACAGAGTAGGTTGTAAGGTCTCTAGAAAACCCAACAGCTATACAGAGGAAATGCTGGTTAATTTAGATCATCTATAGAGTGCTCCTCCCTTCTCCTGAATTCTATGCCAATTTCTCTCTTTAGCTGCATTTTTCAAAGCGGTCACTAGATCACAGGGATTGCACACAGAGATCTGGGGAGACTCACAGAAAATCAGAGTCAGTAAGACCTGGGCTTGGATTCCTGGCCTCACAAACACTTGTTTGGGACAAGTCATAGAAATGGTTGGAGCTTCAGCCTTCTCTGTAGGAGAGGAATTAAACTAGTTAACTCCTTCTGGTCAATAGCTCTCTCCTCTGTAAGGCAGGAGCTACCTGGGCATTAGAGTCAGGTACACAGAGTTCTTCAAAATAGGCCCTGGAAGCTGGGCGTGGTGGAGCATGCTTGTAATCCCAGCATTTGGGAGGCTGAGACAGGAGGACTGCAGTTCGCGAACAGCCTTAGCTACTTAGGCCCTCTGCAACTCAGTGAGACCCTGTTTCAAAATAAAGAATAGAAAATAGGGATGAGGGTGTAAATATGAGGTAGAATGTTTCATCCCCAGTGCTGGGGGGAAAAAAAGGCCTTGGAACCTTCGACGTGCTCAATCCTTCAGAGCAGGGCCGCTTTTGTGAAGGTGGTTACTATTGTGATGGCCCTTCTCTTACTGCCTGGGACATCTGCCCTTCATCCACCCTTTCTGACTAAAAATACAGGAGAGAAACAAATGGTGCAGTAAAGTTGGGCAGCTACAAGGTGGAACTTGGCATTGCTGGGGTTTTTGCAGGCTGGCACAGGCTTTACACAGAACGCCAAAATGTCAGAGCAGGTGCCTGCTCCCCCCACACACTTCTGACTCCAATGCCGTGGAGTTTCTCCAGCTCTGGATTTCCTTTCTTTAACTGATGTGTATAGTATAAGAAAAAAATTTTTGGTATTGAGGATTGAACTCAGGGGCATTCTACCTCTCAGTGACACCCCAACCTCTATTTTATTTTATTATTTTATAATAGAGCCTTGCTAAATTGCTGAGGCTGGCCTTGAACCTGCAATCATCCTGTCTCAGACTCCCAAATACTAGGATTATAGGTGTGCACCCCCATGCTCAGTTGAGAATTATTTTATTAAAGTGATACAAGCTGGGCTTAGTGGCACATACCTGTAATTCTAGTACTTGGAAGGCTGAGATAGGAGGATGCTGGTTTGAGGATAGCCTCATCAACGTAGCAAGGCCCTCAGCAACTTAGGGAGACCCTGTTTCAAAATAAAAAAGAAAAGGGCTGAGAGTATAGCTCAGAGGTAGAATGCCCCTGGGTTCCCACCCCAGTTCCACTGAATAAATTAATAAATAAATAAAAATAAAGTGATGCAAACACAACTCTGAAACCAGCTTCCTGGCTTTATTTGTGCTTTCTCTTTAGAGGTCTGAACAGTGTCTCCAGGGCTATTGAAGGTCTAGATATTTTGTCTAGTAGACTAGTTAAAACAGCCTTTCTAATTTCATAGCCAAAGATCAACTAATATCCGGTCTAAACCAAAAGAAAAAAATGACTTCTGGAAGAAAAAAAATCAATCCTAAGAATTCCAATAATTACAAATAATCCCGATAATTACAAATAATCAACAAAAATTTAATTAAGCAACAACCCTGAACTGAATACCTATAACAAGAATTCCCATGTATTATCTCTATTTTCAAAAAGCCCTAAGTGATAGGTATTATTATTTCCATTGTTTGTTAGTTAGTTGGTGCTGGGGATTGAACTCAGGTTTGGGTTATAGCTCTGAGCTATATCTACATCTGTTGTTTGTTTGTTTGTTTGTTTGGTCTGTTGGTTGGTTTGAGACAGGATCTCCTTAGGATGTTAAGAGTCTCACTACCGCTGAAGCTGTCCTTCAACCTGTGATCCTCTTGTCTCAGCCTCCCAAGTACTAGAATTACAGGCCACAGCACCCAGCCTTATTATTCCCATTTTGTAGAGAAGAAAATAGAGATTTAACAAGATTTAGTAGTTTGTCCAAGACTACAAAGCTAGTCTGCAGAAGAACATAAATTCCATCCAACCCATATTTAGCGACATAATAAATTAACATCATCATCCAGAAAAAAAGGGAAATAGCTCTTGGGGACGCTGCCACAATCACCGCTCTGTCCCAAACAGCAAACGCTCATTACGTTTCAGGTTAAGAATGCAATGAGAATACCCGCCATCACTCTAGTTTATGAATTACACCCTGGTTTTAAAAAAAAAATCGACCCAACTTAGCTGGACTTTGTTAAAGAAAGGCCCTAATTGTCCACCCGACAGCAAAAGCATAATCCTTAACATCAACGTCTAAAACGCGACTCTTCCGGGGATGTTAAATGTCCTCTGACCGTCATCTGGGGGCTTCCCCACGGAGCTGGCAGGAATAATGAAGTCCCAGCGAGCTGGCTAACAGGGTAGAAAGCGTGAGAGGCACTGCGCGCCGTCACAGGGTTTATTTTATTTTACTTTATTTATTTTATTTTATTGGTGGTACTGGGGTTCCTGGAAGCCCTTCTACCTCTGGGCTACACTCCCAGACCTATTGTATGTATTTTTTTAAATTTGGAAACAGGGTCTCTTAAGCCACCACGCCCGGCTGTCATCACAGGGTTTATAAACTTTGTTTTCCACTCTTATTTTTTAATTTGTTGCATTTTTTAAAGACCTTTATTCGTGTGTTTTTTACTCTTTCTGTGATGACTTTGACCCGAGGAGAATGCGGTAAAACAGGCACTCTCGTGCTAATGGGAGCATAAATTTGTCCAACCATTCAGGAACAACTGTTGCAATAGGTGGCAAAGGCCCGAAAAGTGTTTTGCCCTTGGCCTTTAATTTCTCCTGAATCTACGACAACAAAAATGATCAGAACTACGAAAAAAAATCTCATATCCAAATATATTCCCCACAATCACATTTATACACAAAAAAGCTCAAAAAATCCAAATACTTAATGATAAGCCAGTAGCTAAGCAAGTTAAGGCAAACTTACACAGTGAAATAGCATGTGGCCACCAAAACATAAGTTTACATTACAAATTCTGTCAGTGTTAAAACTGCCACGCTACACTTGGCAGAGAGCACCCCTGGGTTCAATCCCCAGTACTAAAAAAAAAAAAAAAAAATGCTGCGCTACAGTGTTAAATGGGGGGGGGGGGACAAAAAACCCTCTCTGCTTGTTTTATCTCTAAAATATGACTGAAGATCGGAGTGTGGTGGCACACACATGTAATCTTATATTTAACAGGGTGAGGCAGGTGGATCCCAGACCAGCCTCAGCAACTTAGTGAGGCCCTCTGCAACTTAGTGAGACCCCGTTTCAAAATAAAAAAGTATAAAATAAAATGGGGCTGGGGGTATAGCTCAGAGGTAGCATGCCCCTGAGTTCAATCCCTAATACCACAAAATAAAATTTAAATTAGGTAATTAAATTAAACGCGGCTAATAGGAATAATCCTTTCTTCATAGGGTTGTTATAAAGAACATTAGCATGAAAGTACTAGAGTTAGGAAGCACCGAGTGTTGGCCAGATGAAGCTGCTGTTATCATCCTTCTTGTATAATGAAGCAATTTGCAGGGCGTGGTAGTTCACACCTGTAATTGCAGTACTCAGGAGGCTGAGACAAGGAAGATCACAGGTTCAAGAGCAGCCTCGGCAACTACTTTGCAAGACCCTGTTTCAAAATGGGAGTGTAGCTTGGAGGTAAAATGCCCTGAGTTCCATTCCCTAGTATAAAAAAAAAAAAAGTTATGTAGATAAGACAATTAGAGCAGAGAGTGGGAGACATAAGTGACGAGAGGCCCAGAGCAGGGGGCAGAGCTGGGCTGAACCTGGGTGTGTCACCCGAGTCCCTTGTCCTTCACCTATGCACACCTGCCTGACAGAAATAGGCCAGAGGGAAAGGGACGTCAGATAGAAAAGAAGTTCGCAGCTTCACAAATATTGAGTTTGGGGTCTGTTGTTCAAACACCTGTCAAAAGGTCAAATCATTGTGTTGAGTGTATTCCTACTAGTACTTTTAAAAGAAAGAATAAGCATGTCGCAACACCGTTCTGCAGAATCAAATGATGACCGATACCTACTTGAAGGGAAGAGAAACAAGGAGAGGATGCAAACATCTGTGGGAAATAAATCTCGAGTGGAGAGAAGAGGATGAAGAGGACAAGGGGAGAGAGGACTCAGAAAGTCACAATCACAATAGCCAAAATATGGAACCAACCTAGGTCTCCATCAACAGATGATGAATGGATTGCAAAATTATGAGAAACTCACACAATGGAATTCTACTCGGCAATAAAAAAGAACAAAATCAAGCCATTCGCAAGAAGATGGAGAGACCTGGAGAACATTATGTTAAGTGAGATCAGCCAAGCACAGAAAGAGAAGGGACATATGTTTTCTCTAATATGCCCAAACTAGGGAGTATTGGGGATACCAGAGGGACTCCAGATAATGGAGGGGAAACCTCAGCAAAGCTAGAAAGGAAGGGTAGGAGAGGATCAAGGCTGAGGTTGATTCATGGAGGAGATACATTCAAATATGTGTAAACATGTGAATATAACATTGTTAACTGGACACTCAGTATTAGGAGGGAGGGAAAAGGGAAAGCGGGGGTGAGAGGGTACCAAGTACTGTGTGAATATATGCCATTGTCAATATGATTCACATTATGATGTGAGACCATAATGCACCAATAAAGTAAAATAAAATAAAAGTCATCACTTAAGAAGACCAGGTGGGGAAAGTTGGTGCAATCCTAGCCCCCACATTCCTGAGGGAACTTCATACAAGACCAGGAGGAAGGAGGGGAAGCCCACGAGGTCAGGGGAGGGATGAATGGAAGATAAACGCCCTTAGGACAGGAAGACAGCAGCAAAATAACTGAATCATCACAGGGGTAGTTGAGATTTCAAGGGTAACAGAACAACCCTCCTGCCTGTGCCTCCGTAACTGGGAGGCTGAGAAGGGAGGACCCAATTTGAAGCCAGCCTCAGCAACATAGCGAGACCCTATTTCAAAATAAAAAATAACAAAGATCAGGGGGTGTAGGTCAGAGGCAGAGCAGCCCTGGGTTCCATCCCCAGTGCAAGAAAGAAAGGAAGGAAGGAAAGAAAGAAGGAAAGAAGGACAGTCCGTAAGAAATGATCATCCATCTATCAGCTCAAGATTGGCATGTGACTCAGGATGTCAGAACACCATCTATGTATCTTTTAGATTTCATATGTATAAATATAAATATTATATATAAATATATATTAGAAATAGGTATAAAGTAAGTGGCCTAAGAAATAATTCTTGAGGGAATTCAGCGAGGAGATAGATCTCACTACCCCTTATTATTTTAAAATATTAATATCTAACCAGTTATTCATTCTAAAGATGACACTTTATCTAATTTTGCATAACATGCAATAGGTCATCCCAGGAACTCTAAGGATTCAGGAGGTCTTTTTATTACAGTTTGAAACATAGATTCTGACCCAGGTTTGAATCCCAACTCCAGTACTTACTAGCAATAGGATCTTGAGCAAATAATTTAACTTCTTTAAGCTTCAATTTCCTTATCTGTGAAACAAGAAGAAACTAATGCCCAACATACCACAATGAAGATTTTTCAAAGATAAAATATGTATAGTAGTGGTGGCACACATCTTTAGTCCCAATACTTGGGAGGCTGACACTGGAGGATCACAGGCTCCAGTACGGCCTTAGCCATTTAGTGAGACTCTCATTAACTTAGCAAGCTCCTGTTTTAAAATAAAAAATAAAAAATAATGAAGGGGGGTAGAATGGCCCTGGGTTCAATCCCCAGTAACACACACACACACACACACACACACACACACACACACACACACACGTGTAATAAAGTACATAACAGTGCCTGGCACAAAGAAAGCACCCCTCGAGGGTGAGCTCTAGTTGTTTATAGCAACACATTACAAAGGCTCTACGTGCTTTAAGGACAGTAACTGTGTCCTTTGGTTTTTTATTTGTTTGGTTACTTTTTTTGGCATACACAATGCCTAGCGCAATTCTAGGCACATAAGAAGCAGGCCTTAGCCAATTTATTGTGAGATGACAGAAAAAAGGAATGCAGGGAAGGAAAGACAGGGAGAATTTTATCACACAAGACAACAGGAAGTTGCAAATGAACTTTAATCCTGATAAAAGACTTAAGTAGAAAGCCTTTATGTACCTTTTTTCACTTCTTTAGTTCATTCGTTCATTCCAAAACTACAGTGAAGGCTTAGCCTATGATGGAGCTAAAGAGACAGAAATAGACAAATGGTACAGAATCTTTAGCCTCACATCGCTTACAGTACAGCAGGGGAGGCAGGCATTAGGATCCTAAATCCTGAGCCGTTTTTTGGGCTTTGTTTTGTTTTTTAATGTAGGTTCTTTAGAGTCAAGGAGCTCTGGGTAATAATTCAGATCTGAGTCTAGAAGAGAAAAGATTGAGTTGCCCGAGATCACAGAGTCAGTCATGCCAAAACCGTGGGGTGGGGGCTTGAATCTTTTGCCCCTCGGGATCGTTTGGGTGTAGACCAGGCTGGAGTTGCACTTCGCCTTGTTTGGCCTTTGTCTGTGGCTGGCATTTATTGTATCTGTTGTCTTTGAGGTCATTTGTCCCATGATGGAGGATTATGTCTGCCTCATTCTTCACAGAATCCGTGGTAAAAGTTTCTACGACAGGGATGTCCAATAAGGTAGGCACAGCCACAAGTAGTTTCTAAAGACTTGAAACGGGACTAGTCTAAACTGAGATTTGTGCAATAATTATAAAATGGACACCAGATTTTGAAGACAGTTAAGAAAAAAACTCATTAATATTTTACATTGATTACATATGTAATGTTTTAATATACTGGGCTAAATAAAATATATTGTTAAAATTAATTTTATCCTTTTTTTTATTTTTCTTTTTTTTATTTTTTATTTGCGGGTCTGGGCATGGAACCCAGGGACATTTGATCTCTGAGCTACACCCCCTGCCCTATTTTTTTTTTTATTCTTTATTTTGAAACGGGGTCTCACTGAGTTGCAGAGGGCCTCACTAAGTAGCTGAGGCTGTCTGCGAACCGCAATCCTCGGGTCTCAGCCTCCCGAATGCTGGGATTACAAGCGTGCGCCACCACGCCCAGCTTTTTTTTTTTCTTTTTCTTTCTAATGTAGTTACTAGGAAAATTTAAATTACATACTTAGTTCACACTATGGCTCATATTAGATTTCTATGAGAGAGACAAGATGTCCCATAAATTTTTGCAGGATAAATGAATAAATAAGCAATCATAAAGGCCTATAGGGGTCCAGAAAGGCTAAAACCAGCCTGTTTCTTATAGAATAAAGCCTGACCACATGTTTCTTTACTAATTAGGCAGTCCCTAAAGCCACTGGAATAATACACCCCAGGTTCCTAGGCAGCTAAGCCACCAGTAATAGGGTTCTGTAAAGCATGAGCTCTCAAAATACCCTATATCTTCCCCTGTTTAAAAAAAAAAAAAAAGGAAGGAAAAGAAGTGCCAGCCATGTGTGGAAAAGCAAAGAAGATTACAATCTTATTACAAGATTAAAACTTCATAACAGAGTACATCCAAGCAGGCCAGACCGAAAAGGGTATGGAGAACATGCATTATATTAAACCATGAGTTATTTTATGCAGGCCTGAGACTGTGAGAAGGAAATGAGAAGGAAAATTACAGAGGCAATAGAAGAAAACGGAATTTTATAGCATTTGGAGATAATCTTTGAAGAAAAATGCTAAAAGTAATGCTTCTGATGAAAAGAAAAAATGCCCAAGGAGCCAATAATTTTCTAAGCTGTCTGAAATTACCCAAAATATCTATGTCTGGAAGAAAACAAGAAAAGAAGGAAGGGAAGGAGAGAGAGAAAAAAAAGAAAGAAAGAAAAACACCTCACAAACTGGGAACTCGAGTTCCAAAGCAGCAACGCCTATGCTCTCTAGCTGGCAGGATGGTAGATGTTTTGATTTTTTTTCATCGTGCTCTTATCCATTTCCCCAAATGTCTATGAGATTCTACTTTGCAATCAGAAATAAAATGCAATAAATTGAAAAGGAAAAAGGAAGGAGAGAAGCTTAGCATAGTGATAGAATGACAAGTCAGAAAGAGACTAAGGGATCTGGAACCAAAAAAAAAAACCATCGGGTGGCTGGGCAGAGTGTGACACACAGAAAACCGAGAAGATCAAATAGCTGCAGGAATGATGGAGTGGGGACCAGCAGGGAGTGGGCCAATGAAAGACCACATGCCAGAAGCCGGGACTCCACCTCGGAGGCACGAGGTGACAGAGCTAAGGGAACAAGACGAATGAACTGACTTTCAAAGCTAAAATGATGATGGGTGCACCCGGGGGCAGCCCAGGCCTAAACAGGAAAGAAAGGTCCTGAAAAAGGCTCCAAGTCCATCAGGTTCTTTTCCTGAGGTCGAAAGAGAAAGCAAGGGGGTGGCCAGCTGGTTGTACGTGCAAGACATTAAGCTGGTCAAACACTAAAACCTGCTTCGTGCAAGGAAATGTGTGGAGGCGGTGGTCTCTTTCTGATGCCGGAGCCGGTACATGGGATCAGAGAGAGTCATTCATTCTACACATGTTTACTGGGAACTTACTCTGCTGAGGGGACTGGGAAGGAAAGGACTAAAACAGGAAGCCCAGAGTCCAGCCACAATCCCTAGCTGCTAGGTTTCTCGTACCTAGGAGCTGAATGAACAAAATGCATGTTGTCTGATAGCAACCAAGTTCTCAAAACATCTTTTTATTTTTTACTTATTTTTATTTATTTATTTATTTATTTATTTATTTATTTATTTATTTATTATTTTGGTGCTGGGATTAAACCCAGGGGTATTCTACCTCTGAGCTACGCCCCAGCCCTATTTTCTATTTTGAAACAGGTTCTCGCTAAGTTGCTGAGGGCCTGGATAAATTGTCCAGGCTTGCCTTGAACCTGCAATCCTTCTGTTTCAGTCCCTCAAGTTCTGGTGAGCACCACCACATCCAGCTGAATGGAGACATTTTTTAAAGGTTCTGAGCCAGACATGGTAGGGCATGCTTGTAATCCTGGCATTTGGGAGGCTGAGACAGGAGGATCACAGTTCACGGACAGCC
Organism: Muscardinus avellanarius; assembly: GCF_963383645.1. Lineage (NCBI taxonomy): Eukaryota > Metazoa > Chordata > Mammalia > Rodentia > Gliridae > Muscardinus > Muscardinus avellanarius. The sequence goes on from NC_137788.1 coordinate 54,717,666, forward strand.
TCAGCTACTTAGTGAGGCCCTTTTAAACTCAGTGAGACCTTGTTTTTTAAAAAAATTAAGAATAAAAAAATAGGGCTGGGGGTGTAGCTCAGAGGTAGAATGCCCCTGGGTCCCATTCCCAGTACCAAAATATTAAAAATTAAAAAATCTGGTGCCTCATATATATTAGACAATCATTAAAATTTCTATCCCAAAGGGTTGGGGATATCTGGGGAAGAGGTGAATAATATGTAAGGTCTCTATAGCATCGCCGTCCACTTGCTATTGGATGTTCTTTCTTTTTAACTACAAAGAAGAAAAATCAGAGTTCAGAAGACCAAGTTTTCAGTCATGTCCCTGTAAACTCAAGTCAGACGAAGGTGAAAAGTACACTTAGGTAGGTACACAAGACCTAAAATCCACCCACTTTCTAAATGGTACTGCCAGTGTAATTATGTTCATTGGCATACATACCTTTAGTCCACATTTTTACAATGCAACTTTTTAATAAGTACCTTTCAAGTATACCCAGAATTTCCTTCCTGTACATTGTTTACCTGACATCTTTGGCAAATCTGCATTTTGTTTACACCATAAAAGCTGCATAGATAAAAGTTCAACAGTGGATGGATCTCTATCTTATAATCATCCACAGATTTATTTATGTATTTATTTGCTTAAGTACAGGGGTTGAACCCAGGGGCATTCGACCTCTGAGCTACACCTCCAGCCCTTTTTATCTTCAAACAGGATCTTGTTGAATTGCCGAGACTGTCCTCAAACCTGTAATCCTCCTGTCTCAGCCTCCCAAGTACCACCGTACCTGGCTTCATCCACAGATTTAATAACAGAGCACCCTGAGGATGAAAATTTTGGAAAACTTAGGGCATTTGGGGTGGAGACATTTGGAGAAAGAATGGGAGTCCACTTGGGACAGTATGACAGTATGTCACACCTTCTAGAGATGACCTGAAGCTATAACTTTAACACCAAAATAGCCACGTCTTCCTTTTGTATACCAATTTAACTCATTTGTTTTTATTTAAAGAAGAATTTTGTCCACTAAGTGGTTAAAACTTAAGGTTATCCATCCAAGGAGTAGAAAATGAAGGTTCTCAGTTTGATGGACAACAGCTCAGAGATCCCTGATGTCCCAAAATATTAGGTTTCTCTTCTAATAATGTTGGAAATATTGCCTACTGTCATGATTAATCTGAGCCACAGCACAAGCTGATTGCAGGTGACACAGTCACAGAGCACTGCCCGTGTTGGTTTCCACACACCGTCAAATCTGCTACAAATGCAGGGGTGAACGGGAGAGAACTGTGATACCAGGTTTCCCGGTGGCTAATAGATTGTGACATGAAAGAAGGAAACCTTTATTTTAATTCAAAAAACAAAAGCCAAATAGCAAAACTTATGTACGTGCTGAACGTGTTTTTTTTTTTTTTTTCCTTCCTCAAGTGGAAAACATTGACTTGCTAGCAACTCTTGGCTGGCATCAAGGGAAAGTGGACGTATTTGCAGATGTGGAGGAAGACATACAAAACATTTTTCAAATCAAAGGCTTGAATTATTGCACTGGGTTCATGAAGTTTCACAGGCATCTAGACTCACCATTGTCTTCACCCTGGAACAAGCTGCCCTTTTCTTTCCAGAGAGAAAACAACCCCATGTGGCTTACAATCAGATCTGTATGTATCAGGGAGCTATCTATATTTTGAAAATTCTTTGCATTGTCTGCAGAAGGGTGTGCTGTTGAGACCCGACAATGGCAACATTGATTTTAAGATTTTTGAATTTTGGTTGTGCAGAGCAAACAGAGAAAGAAAACTGCCGGCTTTCAGAACTATAACAACAGTGCTCTTACATAAACTCGCTTCTCTCCTGGCTGTTTTACATAGCCGAAGATCAATACTGCTCATTCAGCCAATGTTATTAACCCCATTTATCAGCTTCTTTCTTGGGGCAAAAAAAAAAAAAAGAAAAGGAAAAAAAAAAGAATTGAAAGGATCTTGCCGACAAAGTTATGTCATCTTCCGCTTGTTCTGTCTCGGGGTGGATAATTCACTTTGTTGTGCGCCCCAACAATTGGGCCTTGTTTATGAACTTACATTTATTAAGTGAAAGTATTTGGAAACTGATGGTACATTCAAGCTCGGTTGCCATGGGCAGTAATCATGGCGGAAAGTCATGACCTCCGGTTATGTAGCGAGTGACTAATTGAAATGATACAAATTACTCCGATTCTCTGTCCACCAATTTAGAGCCTGGTTCTGGTCAAGGGTCAAATGAGCTCCTATTCATGAAACCATGTTTGAAGTCGCTGCTGCCATTGCGAAGGGTCTGGGGTGCCCATTCCTACTGCTATGGATCCATCACATCCCATGGCTGGACCATAAAGCCGGATGTTGCAAAGCCTACCTTAGCCAGCACATCAAAAGCTTCCTGTTGTCACTCGGTTTGTGCTGCTTGTCAACAGCACTGGACATGGTTTGCTAAACTTTACTGGCTAGAAATAAATGTTGTATTCAGAAGCCACTTAGGGAATCCATTCTCTTTAGCCTGCAAATTCATCGGCTCTCTGATGCGCCCACGGCAGAGAAGACCGAATGCCATAAGCTCAGTATTGAATGATTCTCAACTTACCAGCCCCCGTCAGGTGTCATCCTTTCCAGTGTCTCTCCGCCCCAGCGCACATGCACATACCTGCCAAATAAATAAGATAAATTAAAAGCCCAAAAGGTATATAGCATGCAAGTTCTTTCTGCAAAGCATAATCAGGATGATTATCCCTGCTTGAGAAATGACACTAAATGTTAATCTAATTGAATCTGGGAAATGTGGCAATAAAAAGTTAATAATTTACAGAGAAATTGTTCTTCAGAAAATTCTAAGTGAATGCCCACTAAATGAATTTCAGGAACTTTGCTCAGAGGCTTGTAGGATATGTCACAAATGCAACAGCTTATTTTGAATATGTTTCTCACACTACCCAAACTATTTGCTTTAAAGAAGCATGCTGACACATGTGTGTACCTCTTTGTCTCAAAATACCTGGAAACATATGTACCTTCTCCTTCTGTGCTTGGCTGATCTACTTAACAAAATGTTCTCCAGGGCTTTCCATCTTCTTGCAAATGATATAATTTTGTTCTTCTTTATGGCAGAATAGAATTCCATTGTGTGAATTTCCCAAAGTTTTGCTATCCATTCATCTGTTGATGGAGATCTGGGTTGGTTCCATATTTTGGCTATTACAAATTGTGCTGCTATGCCCAAACTAGGAAACACAGAGGATACCAGTGGGACTCCAGATAATGGAGGGGAAATATCAGCAAAGTTTGAATGGAAAGATAGGAGAGGAGGAAGGCTGATCTTAATTAATGAGAGTCTACATCTGAATATGTGTAAAATTATGAATATGACATGGTTAACCTCATATAAAAATATGAGGAAGCAACTTGAGTGTTTAAGCTTCAGCCTAAAGATTGACTTTGGGAAGGGTACCCCAACACTGTTTCCCAAATCAGATTTCTCCATAGTTGACATGCAAGGAAAAAGCCTCATTAATTTCCACCAAGTTATTTCTATTATTATTTATTGTTATTGTTACTGATATTGCATGTGGTATTGGGAACTGAACCCAGGGGCATTCTAGTTCCAAGCAACACTTCCAGCTCTATTTTATTTTTAATTTAATTTTGTTGTTGTTGATCTGAAACAGGGTCTCCCTAAGTAGCTGAGAGTCTCACTACTTGGTGAGACTGCCCTAGACCTGTGATTCTCCTGTATAAACCTCTCAAGTACTGGGACTACAGGCATGTACCACCACACCCAGCAATTTCTACTTCTTTTAATAGAAGGGTTTCATATGGGACTGTAAAGATGATACAAGATTTGCAAAGCAAAGAGGTACAAGGTTAAGTTAGAATCCACTGTAGCCAATCCAAGCTATCACCCCTGCAGATATTGTCTAACTTAGAATATTTTCCATCTCAAGTCTCAGCAATTTGAGAGGAAGGAAGAATCTTGCTAAATCCGGACCTATATTCAGATTCCAGCTCAGCCACTTACTTTGAACTATGGGCAAATAATTTAGTTTCTGTTGACATCTGTTTTCTCAAACTCTAGGGGTAGTGTTTTAACACAATAACTAGCATAGAATAAGTGTCTTTATCAATGAAACTTCTATGATGACATAAAGAAAAGATGCTTGCCAAAAACAGTACTGAATGAAATCCAGAGCTGCTGGGTGTGGTGGTACACGCTTGTAAGCCCAGCATTTGGGAGGCTGAGACAGGAGGATCTCAGTTCATGGACAGCCTCAGCTGCTACTTAGTGAGGCGCTTTGCAACTCTCTGAGACCCTGTTTCAAAATCAAGAATAAAAAACAGGGCTGGGGTATAGCTTGGAAGTAGAATGCTCCTGGGTTCCATCCCCAGCACCTAAAAAAAAAAAAAAAAAAAAAAAAAAAAAAAATCCAGAGCCTAAGAAAGACAACTTTCAGTTAAACATCTGATACGCTGATTGACTGGGTAGCTTACTATTAGTATAACAATTGTCAAAATTCACAAATACTTATTCCACTGCAAAGGCTCTAATTCTTAGAAATAAATTTCATTTTTATTCACTTACTCATCAAACAGAACTAGGCCCTGGAAATACAACAGCAAGCAAAGCCAACATGTTTCTCCGCCCTCATCCCTGACACCTTCGCAGGTGCAGAAGTTCTCAAACCAAGTACGCCCACCAGGGTGGCAAGTGGCTTCAGAGGTTACAGCGACTTCAGAGGTCACAGCATGGGCATACTCTGCCCAGTTACATGCTGAGGGGTCTTTACCACTTACTATGAACTAGAGAAAGCAAGAAAGGTTTTGCGTCAGGGTTTTTCTTCCCCAGCTCTTTCCCACTCTAGGGCGGTGCTCTCCAGGCCGAGGGTAGAAAGGCGCACTGAAGGTTCTGACCAGGCCCAACCTCACTCCCTGGTCTTCTTTCAAGCTGGGCTGCAGGCTGGTCCACTGACCTCTGCTTTTCCTCCTGCCATCCCCTTCCCTATTGCAACCGTGCTGCCTTTCCCTAGCCTTCTTCTCAAAACATCCCAGCTATTTCCATCCTTCAGCCTCAGTTCCCATGTCACCTCCCCTATGAAGCCTTTCCCAACTCCCCAAAGATGTCTTTCCTTCCTGGGGGTTTTTCAGACATAGGAAATCAGTAATACAGTGTCTCTAGCGCTCTGGCATTTGACTCCAAGGTATGCCCTTTAGGCACACCCCTGTGTCTTATAACTACAAATAGACCATAAGCTTCCTGAGGGCATGATCTAGTCTCATGCCTAAGCTCTGAACACAGTGCCCTGCAAATTAGGGGAACTGAATAAATGTTTGCTAATGATTATGAGAGTCTCATCTCCAACATGGATTTTTCAAATGATCATCTTCAAGGAACTGGGAACTAAATCACCAGAAATAGAAGTGATTCTCTTGATTTTGAAAGAAACCAACCAACAGTATCAACCAGTCACACAATGCATCACAGCTAGGGTGTGGCTCAGTGGTAGAGTGCCCGAGGTCCTAGTTTCCATCCCCAACCCGACAAAATAAATGAACCTGCTCTAAACATCACAGTAGTCTTCAGTACATATATATTT
>NC_137788.1:54728294-54790794 GCF_963383645.1 Muscardinus avellanarius
AAACTTGCAGACACCCACAAGAATTCATCATGGAAACCTTTCCCCTTGTCACGTTCAGCTGCTGAAGAGTGGGCATACTCTTGAATATGAGTATCAATTTAAAAGAAAAAAAGAAGGGACCAGGTTCTGAACCAGCTCCAGGGGTCCCTTCACCCCCACCGCAGCTACAGGCTGACATCCTGGGAATTTAAACTTTGGGGTGGGGGAGACTTGTGTCTCTACAGCATGAAGTTTGGAAGATTTTGTTAAATTTTATTTTCATCCTGAAAGTCAACTATTTTCCCTTAACAAATAAGACGTATCTGCAACATGAGACTAATTCAATCTGTTAAGTAAATGGGGGAAAAAAAAAAAAAAGCAGAGCAGGAAAGAGTCGTAAAGTGAATACTATTTGATTAGGTCCAAACCCATGGTATCAACCGGTTTTACTCATTTAACCCGTCTCCTCCTCGTCATCCGCCCATCATTTAGCTGCAGGGTGGATGTGTTCACACTGAACTATTAATCTGTTTCAAAATGCCATAACATTTCCATGAAGAACTTCCTAATTTTTTTTTTCAGAAATTAAATGTCTGTTTAAAGTTCATTCCCTCCCGCTGTAACTAATTGAAATGAGATTTGGTTTATCTTTATGACATAGAAATGGGATTGAGTTTCATAATAATAACAATAATGATAACTTGATAAATTTTAGGAGTGGTAGTTAATAATTACACTAATATGGGGGAGATTAGGCCTATCTATTGCCACCTAACGAGACCCCCCATCATCTGCAGAGAAATGGGCATGCCTATCACAGGATCTAAACACCAGTTCTGGTTTTATGGGTGTTTTTTTTTAAGCATATATTGAATCTTAGAGCAGCATCATAAATCAGTGGGGTCTCAAAACAAGTATTTCCCCTACGATTAAAGAAATATTAGAATATATTGGACAACATTGCAGTTACGATGGGAAGATTTTGGCCTGGGGAAAATACGAGGAGGAGGCTCTTTCTTAGAGTATTTTTTCCCCCTCAGTACACTCAAGAGTGAGTTAAGCTGCAGCATTTCTAAAGTTACAATAAAATTTCCCAAACACCATTTCATTTGACCCTTTGAGAGTGGATAGCACTATTATTCACACTTTGCAGATAAAGGTGTTGAGGTCCAGGGAGATGGAAGATTTGTTAGTGTCAGTCTTGACATCGCAAGCCAGGTCTGATGGCCCCCGTCGCCCGTTCGCTTGGATTATGTGGACTGAGTTCTGAAGCCCATATAGAAATCAGCTGTCCTTTAAACACCGAGCCAAGCCGACTTGCCACCGTCCCCAGGGCTTACCTGACCCAGAAGATAATCCAGAGATACCAGCTTCCAAATGGCTTAAGGCTACACCCTGTTCTTTCTTATTATCGCCATCCTTTCTACAGCTAACAGCCCTTCTCTCCTGAGCACCTAGCGGAAGAAGAGGCAGTGCAGTTTTCCACCTCCATTTGGCAGGTAATGTGCATGGCTACAGGCTCTGTGTGATGTGACCTCCACTTCCCTCTCCAGGCGGCTTCTCTTATCCTCTGTGTCAAGCAACCACAACCCCCAGTTCTCTCTCACCCATGCGGTTTCCTCTGCTTAAGAATCCCCTTTCCCATCCCAGCCCAACCCATTTTGCCAGGAATTCATTGGGTCTTAGCTTCAATCACATTTCTCAAAGGCCTTCCCCAGCACCTCCACCTGCCGGCACACCATGATTACCCTACCAAAGGCAGCAAATTATGCTCTGCAGATCTCCAAACCACCTCAACTTGGCTTCCTTTCCCTCCTAAAACATATCCCCATCTAACAAACTATGAAACTTAATTACTACTTTTTTTTTTTTTTTTTTTTTGGTGGTACTGGGATTCCTGGAAGCCCTTCTACCTCCGGGCTACACTCCCAGAACCATTTTTACATTTTTATGTGGAAACAGGGTCTCCTAAGCCAGCGCGTGTGGCTGGCTTCGAACCTGCGCGATCCTCCTGTCTCTGCCTCCCAAGCGCAGGGATTACAAGCGTACGCCACCACGCCCGGCAGTTAATTACTACTTCTAAACGCGTGTGCTTTTAGTTGCAATTTTTATTGTTCTATTTACTGTGCATTATGTGTCTCTCCTCCCTGAAATGTGAGCTTCAGGAGGGGAGAGGCACTTATTGTTATTGACCACTCACTGTGAGAGGTGTTTGCCCTATAGACGGTGTTTAATAAAGTTTGGTTGAAGCCAGGCATGGTGGTGCACACCTATGCTCCCAGTACTTGGGAGGCTGAGACGGGAAAATTGCAGATTTGAGGCCACTCTCGGTGACTTAGCAAGGCACTCAGCAATTTAGTGAGTTTCTGTTTCAAAATAATAAAAAGGGCTGGGGGTGTGACTCAGAGGTAGAATGCCCCTGGGTTCGGCCCCCAGTACCAGTCAATAAATACATTTTTGTGGAACTGAATTGGATCAATTTTTAGAGTCTAGATTTCTGTTATCACATATTAAAAAATGTCTGTTTTAGGTACCAAAGACGACAGGTGCATTAACTAGATGTGACAGGTGATCTGAATTGCCCCCTGGCTTCCCACAGCCCAACTGTCAGGGCCTCATCCCACACTCTGCCCGGCTTAGAACCCATAGTGGGGAAAAAAAAAAAAAAAGGCATGGTCCTTGTCCCTTCATCAGAGGGAGAGTTGCAAGTCTGTCCTTGTCCTGAGGGAGACTGGCCCTTTGCTAATTTCCTAACAAGAAGAAGAAATAGCTTATTCACCTCAGAAACTGCGGAAAGGCCTGAAAACCTGAGAATTCACCTGGCCCGATTTTCAGAACTGCACAGAGGTGACACTTGTTAAGTCTCCGACACTCCAGAGAGAGCCTGCTGAACAAATACGTCATGCTGCTTTGAACACAAGCAAAGTAGGAATCAGATTTCATCTCCTCGTGATGTCCCACGCCACGGTGACGCGGCAGCCTCCTCTTGACAGTCTCTGTCCCATCACCAGCGATCAGCACTGAGGGCCCCCAGCTGTGAAGGCCAAGCAGAGACACGCGCAATGCACAGTACTTCAGGCCTGACTTAGGTCTTCTGTCAATGCGTTTCAAGGCTCACGCATTCCACACGAGCGTCCAACTCTGTGATGAGTAGGAAGAACAGGGATTTAGAGTGCAATAAATGCAAAAGAAACAAATAAACAAACAGGGAAAAATAAAGCGATGCTAAAATTATCGTGTGAGGCCCTGCTGTGAGAAGCTGCCCTCCCTCCTCCATCACCAGTGCAAAGGCCGCGCTTCATTCTCCTCACCTTTTGCCCGAATCACCCAGCAACCTCGCCGTTGCTCTTCATACCGCCAATCTACAATCCAAACTGCAGGTGCAGGAGTCTTCCTGAAACGCCTGCATGGACTGTTGGCATTTCAATGAAAAGTCAATGTCTTCTTAACTCTCCCAGGAAAACTTCAGAGCATGAGCCCCAAGGCGCTCCAGGACCTGGCCCCTGACCTGCCGCTGCGTGGGGTTGCCCGCAGAGGCCCGGTTGTTGCACGTGCTGTTCCCTCTGCTTTCCTGCATGGTCACCTGCTCAGCCCCTCACCTCGATGTGTGTGCGCCAGAGAGCTTTTATTGATGGAGGTCCATCCTACTTCGAATTACTTGCATCAGACAAATATTTCTTTCATTCGCCAAGTATTGTTGGTTGCATGCTTAGTACCTGTGTGGTAGTTGTTGAAATTTAGTGGCTGTGGAGTTGGGTGCAGTGGTGAGTGGCTATAATTCTAGCTCCTTGGGAGGCTGAGGCAAGAGGTTTTGAAGCCAGCCTGGGAAACTCAAGGAGCCCTTGCCTCAAAATAAAGTAATGGAGAGGGGGTTCTGGGGGAGAATCTCAGTGGTGATAGAGCACTTTGCCCAGTACCATGATAGTGTTAGTAATAATAATGATGATGATGAACAGCTATAGACTATTTGCCATCCTGCCCTTGCTGTGTGTGCTGGCCTGTGTCAGGAAGTGACCCTGAGTGACTTCCATGGCTGGATATGAATGGCCCTGCCACTTCACCTGAACTCTTTTTTTTTTTTTTTACTTTTTTTTTTTTTTGGTGGTACTGGGGTTCCTGGAAGCCCTTCTACCTCCGGGCTACACTCCCAGACCTATTTATACATTTTTATTTGGAACGGGGTCTCCTAAGCCAGCACGTGCGGCTGGCTTCGAACCTGTGCGATCCTCCTGTCTCTGCCTCCCAAGCGCGGGGATTACAAGCGTGCGCCACCACGCCCAGCTCACCAGAACTCTTGAAATACTCACTTCAGAATGACCCCTTTTTGGGTGCCTGTCAAAACCAATGTCCATGCCATGAGAAGCCCAAATCCCAGGGAGAAGCCACATGTAGGTAACTTTGTGTTCAGTCCCGGCTCAACCCATTCTTTGGGTCCTCTAGCCAGAGCCAGACAATTGGGGGGAATAAATGTTTCCAGCCTCTAGCCACTCAGTTCTTCCCCAGTGAGATCCCCCCAGACTTCAGAAAGCAGAAACAATTTGTTCCTGCTACGGTATGTAGAATTCCAAGGTGGCGCCAAACTCTTCCCAGCACCACGACTGGATACATCACGTGTGATCTCATCCCTAAATGGGGCGAGCATTGATAGGGTATGGCTCCCACAGTTAAGTGACGTCATTTGGAAAGGTTAAGATCCCAAATCGGATGATTCTGAATGAGTGAAAAAAGAGATTATCCAGGATGGACCTCGCTTAGTCAGGCAAAAACCCTTAAAAGAGGGGTGGACCTTCTCGGGGGGATATGTCCTTCTGCCAGCTTTGAAACAGGACGCCTTCCTGTTGAGAAAGGCCATGGGACCATGAAGGTGCAGATTCCAGTCACATAATCACAAAGGACTGGATTCTGCCATAAACCACATGAACCTGGAAGAGACGCAGCCCAGCCTACAGCCCATTGCAGCTCGAGAGGCTCTGAACAGAGGACCCAGCTGAGCTCCGCCAGACCCCGCACTCCCTGATAATAGATGTATATTTGTTTAAGAGGTGAATGTGTGATCATTTGTTACACAGCTATAGAAAATTAATACATATGATTCCCAATTTACTATGGTTCGACACACACACACACACACACACACACACACACACACACATTTTCTTTTTTTCCTTATGATGGTTTGAAAGCAACATAGATCTAGTAGAAACCGCCCTTTGAGTTTTTATCTTTCCAGGCTATTGATACATGGTGTAATCCTCTCTCGTGATGCTGAGTGCCGCAGGGATCATCCCCGGGTGATCAGAAGTGAACAACTCATACTGTACAGTGCTGTGTTGCTAAGCTACGAGGAGGTTTGCTAGGCTGGGAGTAGCAGGTGCATTTCCGTATTTCCAGTGTATGATGGGTTCCTCGGGACATCATCCTATGGAACAGAGGAGTGTCCTCCACCTGCGGGGCCCTGTCGGAACACCCGACCCACCAAATCTGTGCGCTTAACAAGATGGTTATTTCATCCCACTAAGTCTGGGGTTGTCTGTTATGCCGTAATAGATAACAAACAGGAAACCAGAAAAAAGACAAGAATCCTGACCCCATTGCATTCTTCCCCTAGTAAAGGGGAGAGGAACAATAAAAGAACCAGGCAAAGCCTGGGGGATGCTGGATGGGAACAGCGTAGGAGATAAGTAAGCGAAAAAGGGAGTGGTGCTTGTTGGGGGCGGCTTCAGTTCAGACTGAAATGTTCAGTCTGGGTGTTTAAACTTAACTGTGGATGGTGAGAATCACCAGGCAAGCAGGAGGGATACCGAGCACTGCACCAGAGCGGGACTCTGGAGATCCCTGGCTATGCATTCATTACCCCATCTGGGCACCAGGGATTTATTTGGGTCTCTTGAACCCAGTAAGAATAAAATGTCCTGAAATGTATGTATGTAGTCTCACTCCTCATTCATTGATTCCTCAACCCTCTGCTAGATGAAGACTCGTTGCAACCCTGCCATTTTAGACCAGTGGAGACACATAGCTCCTTGAGTCTTCCCAGAGACTCTCCCACCCAGGGCTGGCCCGTGCAGCTGAGGATGTGATCCCTGTCATGAAGAGCCCTGGGTGGCAGCAGTGACAAGTCTCATGAGTCCTGTTGTATTTCTCTCTCCCACTGGACCGGGGCTTTGGGAGTAGAAAATATAAAGGATCAGATGATCAGAAAGCTTCTGGGGGAGCCGGGTACGGAGGCTCATGCCTGGAATCCTAGTACTTGGGAGGCTGAGACAAGAGGATTACAGGTTGGAGGCTAGCCTCAGCAACTTAGCGAGACCTTGTTTCAAAACAAAAACTAAAAATGACTGGGGGGGTGAAGCTTGGAGGTAGAATGCCTCTGAGTTCAATCCCTAGTACAAAAAGAAAGAAAGAAAGAAAGAAAGAAAGAGAAAGGAAGTGAGAGAGAGAGAGATATGAAGGAAGGAAAGAAGGAAGGAAGGAAGAAGAAAAAAGAAAAAAAGAAAAAGCAAGCAAGCAGGCTAGCTTCTGGGGTGAGGAAACAATCCTGAAGGTTGGGTAGCACCATTAGGGGACCTTATTCACCTCTGATCGCCCCCTAGCGCCCGGCACAAGGAATGGGACCGTGTGGACCCTGAGCCAGCCAGATGCACTCACTGATGAGGGCTTTGCTCTCTGACCCAGCCGCAGCCCAGCACCCGCCAACACCTCAACCTTTGCTAGATAGTCAGAGACGACAGGGGGAATAAGCCCCGCCAGCTGCCTTTGGTGACTTGACATCGTGGCTTGGGTTGGTAAGTGCAGGGAGGCCTGGCTCCAGGAGAAAGAGCTGCTCTGGAGAAGCAAGCCGGTCTGGAGGGAGGTTTGCTTTCTGTGAGAACTCGATTGTGTCCTTCCCCCCAAAAGCCTCCATTGTTCAAAGAAGACAGCTTTGGTTTGGGGTTTGGAAGCCAGAGCGAGTGAGGTTCAAATCCTGGCTTTATCTTAAAAATCAATATGATCTAGTAAGTTAATTCATCTCCCTGCATCTCAGTTTTCCCATCTGTAAAATGGGAACAAGAAGCCTCTCCTGTTGGATACTTGTCCTAAGGATTTATAAACCAAACGCTAATGTGCAAAATGTATAAATCGTGTTATCCCACAAACTTATGGATACACGAAATGGCACATTATCTTATTAAATTAAATTCAACCCCAAAGCCTTTAGCCTACTAGGCTAAAAAGAAATCCAATCTTTGCCATTGGGGGGGGGGGCTTCTCTTCCCACCCCTATTTCCATAAGGGCCCAGAAAGTTTCCTTTAGGACGCAACTCACACTCTGGCTGACTTACCCTTCAAGGTCAGTGAAGAAGAACCCTCTGCCACTTTTTAGCCCTGTCAATCCCCTGGAGACAGGAAATGCTATTTGCTTCCTGCTTGGAATTGGGGCCAATGAAAACAGCAGAAACTAAAACCAAGCCAGAGTCTCAGTGAATCACCTTGCTCCATCCACACAGCCTCTGACACTCCCCTGACACGACACCTGCCAATTATCTTTACATTTATTCAACAGTTACTTGCAAGTCCCTACTACCGGCCTGACCACATTTTTCACCTAGGGATTCTCAACTTTAGCACTGTTGACATTTTGGATTACTTTTATTATTGGGAGTCGGGGCGACAGGACACTCCATGCATTATATGATGTCTCCCGGCTTCTTTATCCTTTACCCACCAAGAGCCAGCAGCAGCCTCCACCCCAGGCATGAGGACCAAAAGGCACCTCCTGCCCACACCAGTGTTTCCTGGGGAAAGCCTGGCCCTGGTTTAGAATTCCTGAGTGAAGTAAACAAGAGAAAATCCTTGCCCACATGGAGCTTCCGTTCTGGTGGGAGAGACAGACAATAAATACATATAGTTACAGCCTAATTCCGTGCATGGACGGACGGCAGGGACTGATCGGTCCTTTCTCCGATGCTTATCTGGGTAAGTAAGAGCCCAGAACTGTTCTGCAGCCAGTAGCCTACACACCGGGCCCGGGTAGAAAGACATTTCACTGATAAGCAAAAATCAGAGAAATGGAAATGGAATTATCTGAAGTAACATCAGAAAGAAATAGGATTATCATTTAAATAACCATATTGAAGGATCACTATTCATCTCTTTTGGACAAATTCTTATGCATGGAAAAATAATCTCATCAACAGAAGTACGGAACGTCCACACGCTGAAGGGAAAAATGTCTCCTGCCTTCTCTCCAGCTCTGGGCTATTCTTTTGGACACTAAGGAATAAATTTGGAGACTGTCCTCATCCTATGAAGCTTTAAATTATGAAATAAGGAAAACTCACATAATAATAAGGAATTATTGTGAACATCACTGAGATGTTTATCATAATGGCAAGTGCAGTAAAACTTGGTTTGAAATAACTGGATTTTAAAGTCCCTCCATGTACATAGTATGATTTATTAAACCAGAGCAATGATGGGCGTGGTGGCGCACGCTTGTAATCCCCGCGCTTGGGAGGTGAAGACAGGAGGATCGTGCTGGTTCGAAGCCAGCCGCGCTGGCTTAAGAGACCCTGTTTCCAAATTAAAAAAAAATAAATAAATAGGTCTGGGAGTGTAGCCCGGAGGTAGAAGGGTTTCCAGAAACCCCAGTACCACCAAAAAAAAAAAAAAAAAAGCTAACCATAAAATGAATCAAAATCAAGTGTCGGTGGCTGTGTTGAAACTAGCTCTCCCTTCTACATGGGCCCCAGTTTTGTACGGCATTCCGGGACTCCTTGTGCTGCGGGACATTTCCCTTCTCTCTTTTCTGTCTCTCTCAATATTGCTGAGAAACCCCTGTGCCTACAGTGCGCGGCAATAGAACTTGACCTTCCTGTGTTATCAGCACAACGCTTTCCTATGGATCTGCTGTTTCTGCTCCCTCCTCACTAGCTCACCAAAACCATCCAATCTAAACCCAAGTGCAGCTGGACGTGGCGGCGCACGCTTGTAATCCCAGTATTCCGGAGGCTGAGACCAGAGGATCGCGGTTCGCAGACAGCCTCAGCTACTTAGTGAGGCCCTCCACTACTTAGTGAGAACCTGTTTCAAAATAAAGAATTAAAAATAGGGCAGGGGGGTGTAGCTTGAAGGTCAAATGCCCCTGGGTTCCATCTCCAGGCCCACAAAAAAACATTTTATATATATATAATAAATAAACCCAAATGCAGCAGGACCACAGGGCAATGCCATGCTACAAGTGGTCACTTGGGTGTCCAGAGTAGGTTTCTATTGCCTTTGTCCTCTTCCTTCCAAAAGTTACGATGGAACGAGAGCCCTACCTTTAAGGGCTCTGATGGAGAAGCCCAGGGCCACTGACAACACATCCCTCGAGCCCTAGGCCTCAGGGTGCCTTGGACAGGCACTGGCATAGTGGCTAAGGGCCTCAGAATATCTAAGACTCAAAATTCTGGATTCATCACTTACTAGTTTGTAACCTTGAGGAAGAGGTATGTGATATTTGCTAGGAGTATTAAGTAAAATACTTTAAACCAACACTTAATAGATGCTCAATAAATGTGAGCTGTTTTGACTAGTGGCTATTATTAAAAGCCTATGCCTCCCCACAAGTTTGCATCTGAATCAAGAAGACCTGGAGCAAAACCATGATGTCTGTCTCAGCTTCTTGTGTACTGGGATCACAGGCATACAGCACCATGCCTGGCTGCTCGGAGGCACTGAATGCTCTTTCCCCTACTTCGGAGGTCAGCAAACTTTCTGCAAAGGCCAGAAAGTAAATATTTAGGCTCTATGGGCCATTCAGTCTCTATTACAGTTGCTCGGTTCTGCTGTGGTAGCACAAAAGGAGCCTTAGACAATATGTGAAGTAATGAATGGGTCTGTGTTCCAATAAAACCCTAGGCATGAACACTGCAGTTTGAATTTTACATGATGCTCACGTGTCATGAAAGATTACTCTTCTTTGATTTTTTTTTTTTTTTTTTTTTTTTTTTTTGCAGTACTGGGGATGGAACCCAGGGGCATTCTACCTCCGAGCGACACCCTCAGCCTTATTTTTATTCTTTATTTTGAAACAGGGTCTCACTGAGTTGCAAAGGGCCTCACTAAGTAGCTGAGGCGCTCCTCGAACCACAATCCTCCTGTCTCAGCCTCCCAAATGCTGCGATTACAAGCGTAGGCTACCACACTTGGCTTTTTGGAAATACTTTCTAACTACTTAAAAGGGTAAGGCCAGGTGTGGTGGCACACGCTTGTAATCCCCACACTTGGGAGGCAGAGACAGGAGAATCGCACAGGTTGGAAGTTGGCTGCGCTGGCTTAAGAGACCCTGTTTCCAAATAATAATATAAAATAGGTTTGGGAGTGTAGCCCGGAGGTAGAAGGGCTTCAGGATCCCCAGTACCACCAAAAAAAAAAAAGGGGGGGGGGGTAAACACTAGAGCTCTGGGTATATTTCAGTGGTTGAGGGTTTACCTAACATGCATGACACTGTGGGTTCAATCCCCAGTATGGAATAAAATAAAATAAAATAATTTACTAAGTGTCAAGACCACTCCAATCTCATGAGCAGTTCTAAAACACAGTCCTCTGGATTTGGCCCAGGGCGTAGTTTTCCCCTCTCAGCTCCACACCAAGCGGCCTCACAAGCTCCAAATCCCTTAACCCCCGTCCCCAACAAGGCAGAAGGAAGGGGATTCTGGAGATGGTAGAATTCCAGGCTCTGACCAGTTACAGGAGATCAAACCTTCCGCTACTTCTGAAGTCCTGTCTGTGGGCGATGGTTTGTCTCCCCCAAAAGCCTTCCCCACAAGCCAGGCGTGATGGCGCTCACTTGTAACCCCAGCATTTGAGAAGCTGAGACAGGAGAATCCCAGTTTGTGGACAGCCTCAGCTACTTAGTGAGGCCCTCTGCAACGTAGTGAGACCCTGTTTCAAAATAAAGAATAAAAAATAGGGCTGGGGTGTAGCTCGGAGGTAGAATGCCCCTGGGTCTCATTCCTAGTACTGCAAAAAAAAAAAAAAAAATCCTCCCCCCACTTGTGGAAACCCACTGATCCCTGCCATCCACCCTGTCTTTCTCACTGGCTTCCAGATAAGTTCTAGATGATTTTAGGATTAAGTTAGGTGCCAAATAATAAAGTCGGCCCATTCCGAGAGGGCAATTATCTCATCTGTTAATGAAAGAGCGGTCACATATCACAGCAAAATCTCATCTGGTATATTCATTACAGGCAAAATTAAGATAAGTGAAACTTGCCTTAGCCCCTTATTAAGTCAGACAAATGACTACATATATTTTCCAGATAAGAGGCTGTTTAGAGGAACAGATCTCTATATTTTACAAATGTACTTTCCATTTTCTTCTTAGCAGGGAGATTCCGCAAAACTCGCCCTGCTGTAAATCACAGTGGCTCTCGTTGTTTTTTCTGTCTCCAAATGAGACATCGCCCGACATCTAACATGTGGCAAGATCTGAGAAAAGTTTCTACAAATTGGTAAAATTCTTTCGACATGAATATGTAATGTAATCTTCTTGTTAAATAAGAATAGATAATTTTCCCCCAAATGAATGCAATAAAGGGGCATAGAGAAAGAATAAATAATTCCAATACTGTTCTTTTAATTCTGCTTGTAATTTTCCAAATTCCAGACTGATGGCAACATAGTGGGCCTATTCTACTACGCACTGTTTGAAAATGGTCATGCTCCTTAGGGAAATACACAGGGCAGCAGTTCTAAAGAGCCCCAAAGTGCAGTAAACTCGCCTCATTTTATGGCAAAAAATATTATTTTGTGTTATTCACCTATCTAGCCAGCTAGACATAGATAAATAGAAAGATTGATGAATAGATAGATAGATTTTAGTTTGACCCCTATATTCAACCTCAGGCTATACCTCAGCACTTTATTATTATTATTATTATTATTATTATTATTATTAATTTATTTATTTTGTGGTACTGGGGATGGAACTCAGGGGCATTCTACCACCGAGCTACATCCTCAGCCCTATTTTTTATTCTTTATTTTGAAACAGGGTCTCACTGAGTTGCAAAGGACCTCGCTAAGTAGCTGAGGCCGTCCGTGAACCTCCATCCTCCTATCTCAACCTCTCAAAAGCTGGGATTACAAGCGTGCACTGCCACACCCGGCTTTTATTATTTCATTAAACAGGGTCTCACTAAGTTGCTGAGCCTGGCCTTGAACCGTTGATCCTTCTGTCTCAGCCCTCCTCCCCCAAGTACTAGGATTACAGGTGTGCACCACCAGGTCCAGCTCGTCTACATTATTTATGCCTGCCTTTAACAAACATTTATTGAGCACCCACTCCGGGGCCAAGCCATGAGCTACATGCAGTAAGGAACCCTGTAAAAGCACAGCCCTTGTCCTTAGGGAACTCAGTTTAATTAGGGGGGTGATGATAATGACAGCAATCATTATATTAAGCACATAGTCACTAGTTACATGGCTGGCATTTTGCTAAATGATCTAGTTACAGGATCTCACTGAATGCTCCCCTGCCCTAATAATATATGAGATGGTTTGGTTTTTTTTAGGATTCCCATTTTACAGATGAAGAAGCTGAGGCAGGAGGGGATCTATTTCAACGGGTGAGCACTCACCTAGCATGGAAGAAGGCCCAGCTTCAATTCCCAGTACACACAAAAAAAGAGAAAATAACTGAGGTCTAGGTAGGCTCGCTAACGGGCCCGTGGTTATGGTGAGTAGGTAGATCTAAGATATGAACCTAACGAGACCGACTCCCGAGCTTGCTGTACTAGAGGTTGTATACCAACAGCCATACAGTGCTGAACGCAATGCATGTCCTAGAGAGGAACAGGCACATTGCCACAACCCTTAGAGACAGGAGCCTGTGAGCCCAGGACTTGGGAGGCCGGGACTAGAGGACCACAGGTTCATGGCCAGCCTCAGCAACTTAGTGAAACCAAAAGCTTCTGGGTTTAATCCCTAGTAGCAAAATTAAAAGAGGAGGAGGAGGAGGAGGAGGAGGAGGAGGAAAGATAAAGGTATGTTTGTGTGAGGGGAGTAACTATTTTTCCTTTCAGTACCAGGGATTAAACTCAGGAGTGTTCTACTGCAATATGCCCCCAGTCCTTTAAGTATTTGGTTTTTTTTTTTTTTTTTTTTTTTGCAGTACTGGGGATAGAACCCAGAGACATTCTACTTCTGAGCTATACCCCCAGCCCTATTTTTTTTATTCTTTATTTTGAAACAGGGTCTCCCTAGTTGTGGAGGGCCTCACTAAGTAGCTGAGGCTGGCCATGAACCGCGATGCCCTTTGACAGGGTCTCACTAAGTTGCCCAGGCTGGCCTCAAACTTGTAGTCCTCTTGCCTCGGCCTCCCAAGCCGCTGGGATTACAGGTGTGCGCTACTGCACCTGGCTGAGAGGTAACCATTGACTAAATCAGTCAAAGGTGACTCCGTGGAGCTAGAATAGAAGAAATTTGAAAACCAAGAGACAGAAGTAAGAAATTCCAGGTCAAGGCAACGATACAAACAATGGCACAAAACTGGGAAATCATAGGGCAGATTTGTAAAAAAAAAAAAAGCAATCCAGTTTTGTGCCAAATGTATGCATCATTGGGTGAAGCAGGAGTTAGACAGACAGTGAGGGTCTACTCCCAGAACATTAGAAGTGAATGTTTACATGGCGTTCAGAGGGAACAAGACTATGAGACAGCGATGATCTTCATTTTACAAAAAAATATATATACATCAATTTATATATGTAAATTTATTATATATTATATATATATATATATCTCATAGTTTAGAATGGGAGAGTTGCCCACTCAAGGGCACGCAGCCAGCAAGCTTCATATCTCATTAACTTATTTGAAAGACATTCATTAACATAGATATTGTGCCAGGCGCTACAGGTAACCAGGAACCACAGAGAGGTGGCCACTGCCTTCGCGATGGCACCAGCCTAGGAAGGAGAGGCAAGTTATGAGCGGGTGTTTCGATCCAGCGTGGCCACGGAGAAGGACAAGGAGCCTGAGTGCCCAAGAACCCACGGGGACCGGGAAGGCTCAGGGGTGAAGTGACGTTTACACCTGAAGGAAGCACAGGAGTTTTCTGAATGACGGGGGAGGGGGGGTAGAGCATTCCAAGTGCGCGTGGAGGCGCAGGGAGAGAGGGACCAGGCAGCTTCTGGCGCCCCCACCTCCCCGCGCAGTGACAGCTGGACAGGTTGGAGCTACCAGGTTCTGAGGACTGAGGTGAGGGAGGGGGGGTTCCCTGAGGGTTTTCAAGAGGGTATTGGGGAGTAGAGAGGGAGGACATGGTTAGATTCAGATATCAAAATCCGAGACTTGGGAGGCTGAGATAGAAGGATTGTAGGTTTAAGACCAGCCTCAGCAACTTAGCAAGACCCTCTTTCAAAATGAAAAATAAAAAGAACTGGGAGGTAGAATGTTCCTGGGTCCAATCCAAGAAAGGAAGGGAGGGAGGGAGGGAGGGAGCGAGGGAGACAGGATTAGATACCACAGGACAGGACAGGGCCAGACTGAGTTTCAGGGACACAAACCCAAGACTGACCGGAATACTGTGGCTTCATCATTTCTTACTCTTTCTGGGACGGCAGCAGGGACTCCCTGAGTTTCAGAGAAAATGAGTGACACCAACAGAATCATGTAAACTGGATGTAATCCCAGTATTTGAGAGGCTGAGAGGAGAAGCACAGGTCCAAGTCCAGAAGTATGCAATGACTTAGCAAGACTCTGTTTTGAATTGTTTTTTTAAAAGGGGGGTGTGAGCTGAGCGTGGTGGCTCATGCTTGTAATCCCAGCATTTGGGAGGCTGAGACAGGAGGATCCAGGTTCCCAGGCAGCCTCAGCTACTTAGTGAGGCCCTCTGCAACTCAGTGAGACCCTGTTTCCAAATAAAGGATACAAAATAGGGCTGGGAGTGTAGCTAGGAAGTAGAATGCCCCTGAGATTAGTTCCTACTAGAAGAAGGAAGGAAGGAAGGAAGGAAGGAAGGAAGGAAGGAAGGAAGGAAGGAAGGAGAGAGGGAAGGAAAGGAAGAAAGAAGATGGAAGGGAAGGGAAGGGAAGGGAAGGGAAGGGAAGGGAAGGGAAGGGAAGGGAAGGGAAGGGAAGGGAAGGGAAGCACCAGGCGTAGTGACACACACTTGTAATCCCAGCATTTGGGAGGCTGTGACAGGAGGATCGCAGTTCACAGTCAGCTACTTAGTGAGGCCCTTTGCAATTCAGTGAGATCCTGTTTCAAAATAAATAATAAAGCACGCTTGTAATCCCCGCGCTTGGGAGGCTGAGACAGGAGGATCGCACAGGTTCAAAGCCAGCCTTACCTACTTAGTGAGGCTCTCAGCAACTTAGTGAGGCCCTGTTTCCAAATAAAATAGAAAAAAGGTCTGGGAGTATAGCCCGGAGGTAGAAAGCCCCTGGGTTCCACCCCCAGTACCACAAACACAGACAAAAAGAATAAAAAAAAAAAAAAAAAAACCTAAGCCGGTAGTGGCGGCACACGCTTGTAATCCCCGTGCTTGGAAGGCGGAGACAGGAGGACCGCACAGGTTCGAAGCCAGCCTTGCTGGCTTAAGAGGCCCTGTTTCCAAATAAAAAAATTTTAAATTGGTCTGGGAATGTAGCCCGGAGGTAGAAGGGTTTCCAGGAACCCAGTACCACCAACAAAACAAAACCTAGGACTGGGGGCAGAGGTCGGAGGTAGAATGCCCCTGGGCTCCATCCCCAGTACCACAAAAAAGGGGGGGGGTAGTTCTGAGGTAGAGCATCCCTATGTTCAATCCCCAGTACCACAGAAACAAAAACAAACAAAACCAGAACGATGTATTGACAAGACTCACTTTTTTTCTTCTTCAATTTCTCAGACATTCAGTAAGGACTTCTGAGCGCCTACTATATCCCAGGAGCTGTGCAGTAGTTTTCTTTGGGCTGGGAAGGATTGGGGGTCATTAGCAGAGTTGCAAACACATTTTGAAAGTCCACTCTCTAATATCCCTTAAGACCTGATGTGAAAGGCCTCACTCGTAAGGCTTCCCCACCTCCCACCGTCCAGGGCTACTACAGCTTTCCCTGTAATGGCCACTTCGTCTGTACCATTGTTAAACAGTCTTGTGTTCTTAGAATCACTCACTAACTGGTGCGCATTCATCTCAAGTGCTCCTGGGGCTCTCTTCCACATTTTGGTTCGAGTCTTGGAGTGCCCGTTGTGCTTCTGGACACACAGAAAACGATTGGAGGAGGGCTGAGCAACTAGACAGATGGATGAACAGGACCAGAGTATAAGGAGCCTTTGAATGACTGCTGCAATGTTGCGCCTTAGCATGTCTAGTGCCAACTTCCCTCATTATTCTCTGAACATCTATACATCTATTTTTCTTTCTTTTTTCTTTTTGGTGGTACTGGGGTTCCTGGAAACCCTTCTACCTCTGGGTTACACTCCCAGACCTATTTCATACTTTTTTATTTTTGGAAACAGGGTCTCTTACGCCAGCGCGCCTGGCTTCGAACCAGCGCGATCCACCTGTCTCCGCCTCCCAAGCGCGGGGATTACAAGCATGCGCCACCACGCCCGGCTAGTTACATCTGTTTTTCTAATGTACAAAATTTTAAAAGTCAGCCCTTGTACGTACCATAACATCTTCCTCCATTCATTACGACTTCTTGCCTCTAATATGGTACACTGAAGGTCTGATGACTCGGTTTATAAACACCACGGAGGTCAGTGCTAAAAGTGCAAGATGATGCAGGAGAAAACTGTTAATGTTTACAAAGCACCTACTTTGTGTAAGGCAGGTGTTTTGTCCCTGCAGATAAGCACCTGTCTTCTACAGGGAAACAGAAACAGGTATGAAGCACTCCTGAGGTGCCAGGAGATGTGCTAGGAATTGCATTTGCAGCAAGGACTTCATGTGTAAGCTTTACAGTGAAGACGTGATAGGGATTTCTTCTACCGCTCACATTTGCACTTGGCTACTGAATAAAACCAGATCAGCGAAGTGGAGAGTAGGTTCACCTCGTGTGCACCAAGCTGGTCACTCACCATGCAGTGGTGATGGGGAATGAAAAGCCTTGTTCCTCAGATTGTTGGTCTAGAAGTAGAGCAACATCCCACAGCCGTAGGGAGCAGCTGGATCACCTGACTTGCTTTCTATTCTGTTGTGAACTGTTCATAGATATGGACTGTGCTGCTGATTGTTTGTTTGTTTGTTTGTTTGTTTGTTTGTTTTTGGTGGTACTGGGGTTCCTGGAAGCCCTCCTACCTCTGGGCTACACCTCCAGACCTATTTTATGCTTTTTTATTTTTGGAAACAGAGTCTCTTAAGCCAGCCCAGCTGGCTTTGAACAACTGCGCGATCCTCCTGTCTCTGCCTCCCAAGCTCGGGGATTACAAGCATGCGCCATCATGCCCAGCAGCTGCTGATTATTTTAAAAGTAAGAAACTGCTGGGTGCAATGGCGCACACCTGAAATCCCAGGACTTGGGAGACTGAGACAGGAGGATTGCGAGTTCCAGGCCAGCTTCAGCAACTTAGTGAGACCCCGTTCCAAAATAAAAAATAAAAAGGTCTAGGGGTGTAGCTCAGAGAGAGAATGTCTCTGGGTTCAATCCCTAGTACCCAAAAGAGAAAAATATCAAAAAGAAAACAAAAGGAAAGACAAAAGAAGAAGAGGAAGGAGGAGGAGGAGGAAGAGGAGGGGGAGAAGGAGGAGGAGGAGGGATTAGGTAAGGGTCCAACCTTATTCTTTTCCATGTAATTATTATGTTTCAACAATATTTAGTTAAAATATTATTATTTCTACCACCAAATGTTCGTGGAAACCTTGTCAAAAATAACTTGACAATATAGGGAAGAATTTAGCTCTAGGCTTTTATTTAACTCCAATGGTTTATATATCTGCCTTTAGAACAGTACTACACTGTTTCAATTATTGTAGCTTTATATGGTTTGAAATCAGAAAATATATATCTTCTAGCTTTGTTCTTTTTCAAGATCATTTTGGGTATCTAGAGTCCATATTCCATATTAGATAGAGTTTTTTTCTGAAAAATAAATATATAAATATATGATATTTCACCTAAAAAAAATAGAAAAAAATATTCTCTGGTAAGAAAGAAAGTAAAAAGAAATATTGAAATGTTATCTTTAAGTCATCAAAAGCTTGGTATCAGACAAATGAAACTGTTATGTGAGATTATCATTTTTAATTTTGGATAAATTGCTATAATACTAGATGTCAACCACTAAGCCAAGCATGGGAGGGAGGGATGGGGAGAGAATGGGGTGGGGATCGGGTGGGGGCTGACTGGGCGATGTGTGCATGTATGTCTACAAAAGTTTGTGTCCCGCTATGATGTATGAATACAGTGCACCAATAAAAAAAAAGGAAAAAAAAGAAATATATATTTTTAAATCCAAGTGTGGGAAACCAGGCATGGTGGTACATGCCTATAATCCCAGTACTTGTGAGGCTTAGACAGGAGCATCACAGGTTCTCAAGATCAACCTCAGCAATTTTTTGTGTGTATGTGATACTGGGGATTGAACCCAGAGACAGTCTACCTTCAAGCTACACCCCTAGCCCGATTTTATTTCTTGTTTGGACACAAGGTCTCATTAGGTTGCTGAAGCCTCAGGAAGTTTCCAGGACTGGCTTTGAACCTGCAGTCTTCCTGTTTCAACCTCCCAAGTACTAGGATTATATGTACACGTCACGGTCTCCAGCTCAGCCTCAGCAATTGAACAACAGCCTCAGCAACTTAGAGTAACCCTGTTTCAAAATACAAAAGCAAAGAAAGCTGGGGGAGTGATGTAGCTCCGAGGTAGGATACCCCTGATTTCAATCCCCAGTACCACCAAAAAAAAAAAAAAAAAAAAAAAGGAAAGAAAAAAAATCAAGGTGTGAGCAGGGTTGCTCCCTCCCAGAGGCTCTGGAGAATCCACTTCCCACCCTCCTCCTGGCTCCCAGGCTGCGAGCATCCTGGGCATTCCTGGGCATCATTCCACTCTGTCTCTGTCTCCACAGTTGTTCTCTCCTGTACCTGCCTCCCTCTGTTTCTTAGTAGTATGTGCCATCAGATGTAGGACCTATCTGGCTATACCAGGACCAGATTTGGGGAGGGGGTAGTGGGGATGGAACACAGGGGCGTCTGAGCTATATCCCCAGCCCTATTTTTTATTCTTTATTTTGGAACAGGGTCTAAGTTGCAGAGGGCTTCACTAAGTATCTGAGGCTACTGTCTCAGCCTGTCTCAGCCTCCGAATGCTGGGATTAGGGCATGGCGGTGCACGCTTGTAATCCTAATACTTGGGAGGCTGAGACAGGAGGATCACAGGTTCCAAGCCAGCCTCAGCTACTTAGATGAGACTCTCCGCAACTTAGTGAGACCCTGTTTCAAAATAAAAAATAAAAAATAGGGCTGGGGGCATAGTTTGGAGGTAGAATGCCCTGGGTTCAATCCCTAGTACTGCAAAGATAAAATAAGGTTGTATTCATGGGTCTTGGGTGGGCACATCTTTTGGGCATAAGTGGCGCCAGTCAAGCCATGATGATACTTACTGCTATTCTTTTTCTATCACAAACTTTAAGATAGAAAATTCCACAAGAGCTGGGCATGGTGGCTCACGCTTGTAATCCCCGCACTTGGGAGGCAGAGACAGGAGGATCGCTCAGGTTCGAAGCCAGCCACACGCGCTGGCTTAGGAGACCCTGTTTCCAAATAAAAATGTAAAAATAGGTCTGGGAGTGTAGCCCAGAGGTAGAAGGGCTTCCAGAAACCCCAGTACCACCAAAAAAAAAAAAAAGGAAAGAAAGAAAGAAAGAAAGAAAGAAAGAAAGAAAATTCCACAAGAAAAATGCAGATAATTATTATAAATCTGAAACTCTCTAGGTCCTAATCCCTTTTTCCCCTGAAACAATGATTTTGTGATAAAAACCTGTATGTTCAATAAATAAATAATTCATATAAGTGAAAAAACAGCCTATTTTCTTAGGATGGTGACTAGTTGTGTGGGTGAATTAATACCTATAAGGCACTCAAAATAATTTCTCACACATGTTATGTAGTATATGAGTTAGCTAAGTAATAAAATAAAAAGTGTGTTCTGGAAGGACAAAAGGTATTATTGCCTTGTCCCATTGTACAAATGAGGGAATAGGAAGTTCAGTGAGGTTCAGTTACCAGCCTTCTACTTTTCTTTAAATTGTCCCATACCAGCCGGGCATGGTGGCACATGCTTGTAATCCTAGTACTTGGGAGGCTGAGACAGGAGGATCACAGGTTCAAGGTCAGCCTCAGCTACTTAGTGAGACCCTGTTTCAAAATAAAGAATAAAAAATAGGGCTAGGGGTGTAGCTCAGAGGTAGAATGGCCCTGGGTTCAACCCCCAGTACCACTAAAAAAAATTGTCCCACAACCCCAATTTATAGTGAAATATATACCCATACTATAATAAATATATTATTATGAAATTTTATTGTAAAAATACTAGTTCCTTTTTTTCTACAGGGAATTGACCCTCTAGGACATTCTACCTCTGAGTTATATCCCCAACCCTTTTTATTTTTTATTTTTGAATGGTCTAAGTTGCTGAAGCTAGCCTTGAACCCGTGTTTTTTTCTGTCTCAGCCTCCCAAGCACTGGAATTACATGCATTTGGCACGAGGCTTGGCTACACAGCTGTCTTCAAGGTGTTCTACTGAGAAGTAAGCATTTGCTGGGAGCTGCACTCTATGGGAAAGCTCAAGCTGTATCAGCCAAGACCTGACAGAGGTCAAGGAGGTAACAGGAAAAACGTGCACAAACATGAAGACAAATAATAATAGAAATAGAGAGTCCCTGGCATTTGAAGAAGGTGACCAGGTCTGTGATGGTAGGAACTTTGATTAGGAGAAGGAGAATATTAATGGAAAGATGGAGGAGAGGAGCCACTAGATGAATACTTGGAATCAGTATTTATTGAAGACGACAATGGGGAAATTCCTGTTCCAAGGACACATTTTATGGCAAAGCAGAGAGCGGCCTTGACAGAGATTCTTTGGTCTCTGAGGAGGAAGGTGTGGAGCAACTTGAGGGACCGTGTGCAGTAAATCACCAGGACCAGATGGTATTCATCCGTTGGTTCTGAAGGAGACCGAGTGGGAAATCACGAATTCAATGACAGGGATGTATAATAGATGTGTAACAACAAACAGCCCAGATCCCTGAAGATTGTGAGCCATTAATATGGCATCAAGTATGTGCATGTGTGCGTGTGCGTGTGTGTGTGTGTGTGTGTTTCGTGCATATTTTAGAGCTATCCTAGGGAGGGTGCTTGATTTTCTTTTTCTATTTTTTAAAACATCACAACCAAGAAATATTTTTTGATGATACAAAGGACAGAGGAGTTTTACACAGTGGAAGAACATCAAAAGACAAGAAACCAAATTCAAGAGATGTTTAGTAACATACAAGTCCCAGTTATTTCGCAGGTACTCTGGGAGATGCTGGGAGTGAACAATGAATAAGCATTGCCCTCTTTCTAAAGGGAAGGCTTGCAGACTACTGATGTCATTTCCATGGCCCTGATATTGGCTTTAAATGGCAGTTGAATCACATCATCCAGCATCAGCAGGGGATACAAGGAACACCTGGTAACTTTCCCCTTCCTAAAAAAGCCATGAGGAAAGTTTCAGTTTGTTCAACAAAATCTTGGGGCCTGGAAATCAGGGATGGCCTTTCACTGCCATACCATAGACACCAGTTCCTGGATCCTTAGCGGTATCTGGTAACAATGGTAATGCCAGAGTAGCTGTCGTGTATCGTCTGCCATGCCCTTTCTCAGCCCTTCACCTATATCACCTTGTTTATAACAGTTAACACATAGTGAACCTAGAATTTGAAGCCCTTAAGGTCTAACTGCAAAGTCTCTGCTTCTAAACATCACTCGATGTTGCCTCTCTGCCTGTATGTTTTACTTATAAAATTTCACAGAGCAACTGCTGTCCTTGTCATAGGTGATTCTCCCCTGCCTAATTAAAGAATGGTATTCCCAAACCCCCAAATTCATTTCATGTCCCACCAATGCAGTGTAGCCAGAGAAATGCTGCAGATGAAGTGAATAACCACATTCTCTTTGACTTTGAGCAATTCAAAGCAAATGAAGCCAGGCCTGGTAGCAGGCACCTGTAATCCTAGTACTTGGGAGACAGAGACAGGAGGATCACAAGTTCAAGACTAGGATCAGCAACTTAAAGAGACCCTGATTCAAAATTTAAAATTTTTATTTTTTATTTTTATTTTTGGTGGTACTGGGGTTCCTGGAAGCCCTTCTACCTCTGGGCTACACTCCCAGACCTATTTTTATTTGGAAACAGGGTCTCTAAACCAGCACAGCTGGCTTCGAACCTGCGCGATCCTCCTGTCTCTGCCTCCGAAGCGCGGGGATTACAAGCGTGCACCACCACGCCCGGCAAAATTTACAACTTTTAAAAAGGGCTGTGGGTTAATTAGAATGGCAATCATTAAAAACATAAGCAAGAATAAATGCTGGTGAGGATGCGGAGAAGTTGGAGCTCTGATCCATTGTTGGTGGGACTGAAAATTAGTGCAACCACTTTGGAAAACAGTTTGGAGGGTCCTCAGAAGAATGGGAATGAACCTACCATCTCACCCAGATATACCACTCCTGGATATCTACCCAAAAGAACTAAAACCAGACTACCATAGTAATACATGCATATCTATGTTTATAGCAGCATAATTTATTGCCAAACTATGAAACCACTCATCAATAGATGAATCGATTGTAACACTATGGGATATCTACACAATGGAATTCTACTCAACCATAAAGAAGAAAAAAATATGTCATTTGCAGGGAAATGGATGAAACTGGAGAACATTATGCTAAATGAGATAGTCAGTCACAAAAAGTGGAAGATAGCATGTTCTCCCTCATATGCAACATCTAGGGAGACACTGGGACACAGAAGACACTAGGACTCCAGACAAAGAGGGGAAAACCTTAGTGGAGTGAAGGAGGGGACCTAACTGTGGGAGGAAGACTTGAAGAGGGAAATATCTCAATGGACATGATGTGCGTACAGAAACTTATCAAAGCCAAGCACTATGTTGAGCCTGGGAAGATGAGGAGGGAGAGGGCATGGAGTGGGAACTGAAGGAGGGCTCAACAGGTACTGTGTGCATGCATGCCTCCAGCACCCTGAACTGCATCAAGATGTAGGATTATGCCGGGTGTGGTGGCACACGCTTGCAACCCCAGCGCTTGGGAGGCAGAGACAGGAGGATCACACAGGTTCGAAGTCAGCCTCAGCTACTTACTGAGGCCCTCAGCAACTTAGTGAGACCCTGTTTCCAAATAAAGTATAAAATAATGTACTTTATTATACTC
Organism: Muscardinus avellanarius; assembly: GCF_963383645.1. Classification (NCBI taxonomy): domain Eukaryota; kingdom Metazoa; phylum Chordata; class Mammalia; order Rodentia; family Gliridae; genus Muscardinus; species Muscardinus avellanarius. The sequence goes on from NC_137788.1 coordinate 54,751,659, forward strand.
CAGGAGTACATCCCAGAGGAAGAAAAGCCCCTGGGTTACATCCCCAGTACCACACACACACACAAAAAAAAAAAGATTAAAAAGATGTATGATTATAATGCACCAATAAAAAAGTAAATAAAGTAAAAAAGGAGGGGCTAGAATATAACTCAGAGATATAATGTCCTTAGGTTACCCCCCAAAAAAATTAAAAAATAAACGAAAGCTCTGGTATTGCCATCTCCATGTATAGAAAAGGCAGCCCAGACCTCTTTTAAATTGTCTTGGACCATTTCAAGATGCTTTTAACATGGGGACAAGTATGTCTCTTCCTCTAACCAAGTTCTTCACTTAGTAATTTTTGCTCACATTGAATTATCAGAAAAGAATATCAAGAGTTAAAAAGTTTTTTCTTCTATTGATTTGAAATCTGACCACCTAAAACTTGGTCCCACCAATTCTAGTCCCAGCCCTTGAGGACAGAATATTCAAGTGATTCTTCACCCACCAATGTCCTTCACCCGCCAATCCAGAAAACCCAATCCAAGTTGGCCTAAGCAAAAAGGGACTTCAGAAGCTTATGTAGTAGAAAAGGCCAAGGATTGTTCTCTCTCCTGGCACAGCTTGATCCGGGGACAAAACAATGTCACTGGAGGGGGGGGGGGCTGTCTCAGCATTGCTCCCTCCACGTGGCCCCACACTTCCTTGAAGTAAGATGAAGCAGCCCCAGACCTTACATCTTCTCTTGAATAAAGTTCAGCAGGAAAAGTGAATTTCTTCCCCAGAAATTTTAACCTCCCAAACTTTCTTCTGTTTTATTGCCACTGATTGGGCGGCAGGCTCCATCTTCCCACAACTACTTGGCAAGAGCATGCGTGGTACATGGGTGAGCGGAGCTTACGTCACCGCAGGCCTCTGGAGATGGATGGAGAGGGTAGGCCTGGTCACCGGGAGAAAGGTTCATGGGCAGAGAATGGGATCAAGAGAGGCTGGAAAGGAAAAGGCAAGAGATGTCCATTAGTCATGCATCGTTCATAGTTACAAACCACCTGGCAGAACATCACACACGCGCCGCTGGCCTTGGAACGGCCCCGTGCTAAGGAAAGGGGTCCAGGTAGAGGAGAATGTGACAGGTGTGCCTGCCATGCATCACGGGGTGCAAGCATGAAAAGGAACCACGAGCGTTGCTCCCCACTGTCCTCCTCTGTGCAGCTTCGCCTGTGTCCCAGAGGCAGAATGAGTCACTCCCTTCACAGAGCTCCTATTAACACAGCTCACACGATTCATGTTGCAGGCTTATGAAAGTCCTGACTGTGGATCCAACCTTAAAGATGAGGACCATCCTGTACCTCTGAGAAAATGCCCATGGAAAGGCATGCAAACGCTGCTGTTTGAATAAATTATTCTGAGAGCATGGAAGAGGATGCCTGTTGCAACCCTCTGGGCATGGGGTCAGTGCACCTTTCCTCCACAGATTCCCAAAGCCTGTGATACTTTCCCCAGGCAGGTGCTGGAACAATCCAGGGGAGCAGTGGTAGCCTTGGTTGCAATGGAGGAGGTTTTGAATAAAAGTGAGCCAGGTGCAGTGGCACATGCCTGTAATTCCAGGATGTGAAAGGCTGAAATAGGAGGATCACAGGTCCGTGGCCAGCCTAAGCAACTTAGTGAAACCCTGTTTCAAATTTTAAAAAAATAATAGCCAGGTGCGATGGAATGCTTGTAATCTCAGTACTTGTGAGGCTGAGACAGGAGGATCGCAGGTTTGTGGTCAGCTTCAGCTACTTAATGAGACCCTCTGCAATTCAGTGAGACCCTGTTTGAAAAATAATAGAAACAGGGGGTATATATATATATTTTTTTAAATAGAACTGGGGGGTGTAGCTCAAAGGTAGAATGCCCCTGGGTTCAATCCCCAGTACCAAAATAAAATAAAATATAAAATAAAAGGTTGGGTGTTGCTCAGGGGTAAAATGCCTCTGGGTTCCAGTAAAATGCCTTCAGGCAATAATAATAATAATAATAATAATAATAATAATAATAATAATGCCGTTTATAGGGGTGCTGAGAACTTTATTGAAAGGAGGGAGTTAGCCAATAAGTTTGGGCATGTATGCATCTTTATGGATTTCAGTATCCACACCCATAAAATCCACAGAAAAAAAAGTGACTTCTGATGCTCTGGTCCCCTGGGGCCTGGATGCTAACCCAACAAGGCAGAGCAAGAAGAATGGAAGGTTCTGAAAGTTAGGGGTCATTAGACTTGGAATTATAGTGGTTGCAAATCTAGACAGTAAGGTCAAGAGGTCAGAAATGTCCGCATTAGCAGTGAGAGCCCCAGCACTCTAGAGTGGGTGGGGACTGAACTTAGGATGGACCTCACTCACTTTTATATTTTGCCAGGGGTGCCGGGAAGGGGAGGAAGGATGGAGACGAGACAGGAGACACGGGCCTGGACTGTGGCCAACAGAAGTCTCAATCCTTGCTTCAGTCGAGGGGAGAGGAAGAGATGTGACAGTGGCTATTTCCAAAGCCCCCTGGGCAGGGCTCTAGGGCTCCAAGGATGAAGGATGCAGATACTCCATCACGAGTTCCACATGCTATTGCTGAGCAGCAAGGATTGGTTCACCCCGTCTCATGGGTTATTTAAGGTGGAGGCAATATTTTCAGAATGTGGGAAGCTCGTCAGATAAAAGGTATGCAAATAAAGGCACACTTAGGCAGGTACAGTGGTGCAAGCCTGAAATCCCAGGACTTGGGAGGCTGAGACAGGAGGATCTTCTACTCAAGGCCAGCTTCAGCAACTCAGAAAGATGCTCAGAAACTCAGCAAGACCCCGACTGGAAAATAAAAATAAAAAGGGCTGGGGATGTAGCTCAGAGGTAGAATGCCCCTGGGTTCAGTCCCCATTGCAAATAATAAATAAATAAATAAATAAACAAATAAATAAATCACATATTTAACTGAGAAAATATTTGTTTACTAATCTTTCAAAACATAATATCATGCTAACAGGATAAAGATAATATAAACCTTATTCTTTGCCCCCCCTTTTTTTTGCATGTTTGGGGATGGAACCCAGAGGCATTTGACCTTCAAGCTACACCCCCTGCCCTATTTTTTTTATTATTTTATTTTGAAACAGGGTCTCACTGAGTTGCAGAGGGCCTCACTAAGTAGCTGAGGCTGTCCGTGAACTGCAATCCTCCGGTCTCAGCCTCCCGAATGCTGGGATTACAACCGTGCGCCACCACACCCGGCTTTTCTTTGCCTTTTAAATAGAGAGTTAAACCAGGGAAGTAAACATAAACATGGAAGCCATGGTAAGCCCAAGCCCAGGCCCATACCCCTGGGACCAGTGGCCCACTGGTTGCCACCTGCAGGAATACAACCAGAGCCACGCCTTGTGTCCCACTTCCTCTGCCACCCATCCCAGGCAGCAAGTGTCATCCTCGGGGTGTGAAATAGCAAAGAATGATGCTCATGCTTTTCTTACTGCCTCCGAAAGACAATCATTATTCCTGGAATGACAATTTGCAAGCTCAACCTAATCACAGCCAAATTGATTAAGAGATGCATAATCTGAGGATTAGCATGCGGGCAAGTGCTGCTTAACTCAGCCACCAAGGATTCAAAAGAGGAAACAGCTGCACTCTTCAGGAAGTTGTTTGGAATAAAAGAGTGGGTTTGGCCAGTAAAATCCAACCTCGGTAAATCCTTTAGCAGCATCTCCTCATTTGAACTCCCAAGCTGCAGATTTGGAGAGAATCAGATGCTCTGCAGATGTGGCTCCCAGGTCTGATGCAGTGGGCAGAGATTCCAGACTGGTTCCATCCCTCCTAACCAGATCTTCTTGGCCTCAGGTATCCTACCCGCAAGATCTGGATGAGAATTATAGGGGTTGTGAACAGTAAGTGAGCAGCCATACAGAACGTCTAGCACGCAACTCGGGAACTCAGGGTTTTCAACCAGTGTTTGATTCCTTCCTTTCTTTCCTTGTCTTCTAGGATTTTCTTATAGACTTTTTAAAGCTGCATTTTATGCCACTAAACTATGTAAGGTAAGCAAAAGCAGTATTCATTCTTTTTTAGAAAAAGAAAATCTCCTTCTTTTGTTATATTTCAGGTCATATAAGTACCCTTACCAAAGAGCCCAACCACAGTGACAAAACCAGTGTGAATATTTGCATGGGTTCTCCCTATATGTTAAAAAAAAATCATTCTTTCTTTGGTACTGGGGCATTCTACTTCCAATCTACAAAGCCCAACCCTTTTTATTTGTTTTGTTTTTGTTTTAACTTTGAAACAGGGTTTCACTAAGTTGCTGAGGGTCTCACTAAATTGCTGAGGCTGGCCTCAAATCTGTGATCTTCCTGTTTCCGCTTCCTAAATACTAGGATTACAGGCATGCACCACCGTGCCTGGCTTAAAGAGTCATTCTTTTAAAAGGCTGATGAGGGAGTGAGGAGGAAGATGTAGGAGATAAAACTTTAGGGATATCTATTATGTGATAGGCACTTAGTAGACATGTTATATAATATTATCTCCTTTAATAAAGATGGCTGGATCTTGGTCCTTATATAACAATAAACCTCACTTCTGCTGTTTACTTGCTGCATAACTTTGGGCAGGCGACTTGACCTCACTGTACCTTAATTCTGACACTTGTAAAATGAGGAGAATAATTGTACTTACCTCTTAGAGTTGTTAGAATTACTTAACACATATGAAACTCTTAGGACAATGCCTAGTACATTGGTTGTTAACAATCATAATATAATGAAAGTAACAATAATAACACTTAAAAGCCCTTCAAGAGTGGCTATTGCTCAGTAGGTACTATCCGCTAATGCTAAGATAAACTAAAATAGCCAGGCGCAGTGGTGCACACCTGTAATCCTAGTGCTTGGGAAGCCGAGAAGGAGGATCGCAGTCAAGGACAGTTTCAAAATGAAAAATAAAATAGGGGTGGGGGTAGAGCTTAGAGGTAGAGGGCCTCTGGGTTCAACCCCCAGTACCACACACAAAAAAGCAAAAGTTTATTTTTTGTAGAAAGTATTCTCTTTTATTAAGTTTATTTTATATAGTTGTGTCTATGTCAAGCAGAGATAAATGAACATCCTTTCTGACTTCACTTTACAGATTTTCAAATCAGAAGATAACAAATGTCTTGCCTCTTTATACTAAATCTCCTTTTGGGCCCACAGTGAATTGGATAAATGCTCTGATATTAGACCATTAGGCAGGGTCGCCAATGAAGGCAATTCTTCAAGTCCATCTCCTCCCTCTCTCCCTTGCCTCTCATCCAACACCAGTCAGCATCTCCAGGACTCCTGGAAGTGTGTTCCTATCGACTTCTCCAGGTCCCAGCCTCTGGTCCCTTTCCTACCAGTCCAGCCCTGGCCCTGCCACTCCTCGCAGCATACCTGAGGTTCAGCTCAGCAATGCCCCGCCCTCGCCACGCCTTCCCTCCAGGTCACTAACTTGACCTCTGCCTCTTTCTGCTTCTGGGCTAATCTATCCCAAACCTTGGAGGTAGAGAGCGGTTCAGTAAGTAGATTGACTGAACTAGGACAATGGTCTGCAAAAATCTTTATACCTAAGAAACTGTGTGCTCTTCAGGGTTGGCTCATGGCAAATATTGACTCTTTTGTCATTTCTCCTTGTGGCTTCAATTAGAGAGGAATAATGCATGTTTTTTAAACAACTTCAACCTGTGACCACAGAACTAGTTCTGGGTCACCGTGGTTATAGATAGTGAAGCAGGAATCTCATGGCACTGACAAGATAGGAGGGGAGAATTGACAAGGTGCTTAGAATAATGCTGGCCTGATGGTCTTCACACTTCACAAAAGAAAAGATACAAATGGCTAATAAACACATGAAAAAAATGTTCAACATCATTAGCCATCAGAGAGATGCAAATCAAAACTACACTGAGATTCCATCTAACCCCAATCAGAATGGCAGTCATCAAGAAGTCAAACAATACATGCTGGTGAGGATGTGGGAAAATTGGAACTCTTCTACACTGTTGGTAGAACTGCAAATTAGGTCAGCCACTATGGCGATCAGTGTGGAGATTTCTCAGAAAACTAGGAATGGTTCACCATATCATCCGGCTATACCACTCCTGGGTATCTTTCCAAAGGGGCCAAAATCAGAGAACTACAGTAATATATGCATATCCATGTTCACAGCAGCACAATTTACAATAGCTAAACTGTGGAACCAACCTAAGTGTCCATCAACAGATGAATGGATTACAAAATTAGGGAATATTCACACAATGGAAACCTACTCAGAAATAGAGAACAAAATTACCAATTGCAAGAAAATGGAAGGACCTGGCGAACATTATGTTAAGTGAGATTAGCCAGTCACAGAAGGTAAAGGGTCATGCGTCTTCTCGCATGTGTGGAAGCTAGGGAGTAACAGGGATACCACAGAGACTCCAGATAGAGTCTCCACCTCAGTGGAGCCAGGGAGGTGGGCTAGGGGGAAAGGAGGAGGAAGAGTGAAGTGCACTGAAGGAATTACTACCATCGGCTATGTGTCCATATGTGAAAATACCAACGTCAATCTCTACTCTGTATGGGGAAGAGGGCGATGGGAAGGCGTGGGCCTTCCCACCAAGTGCTGTGTGCATGTGTGCCATTGTCAACATGATTTACATTATGATCTAAGACTATAATGCATGAATAAAAGCATATTAAAAAAAAAGAAGTGGGTCTTCAGCAGGCCATGGTAGCATACCTATAACTCTAGTACCTGGGAGTATGGGACAGGAGGATCGCAGTTTCAAGGTCATCCTCAGGGACTTAGCAAGACTTTTAGCAACCTAGCAAGAACCTGTTTTAAAAACACAAAAGCTTTTTTAAGAAGGGTTGGAGTTGTAGCTCAGAAATAGAATGCTCCTGGGATCAATCCTCAGCACCACACACACACACACACACACACACACACACACACACACACACATCTTTACAAACGATAAGTAACTCCTCTACCAAAGTGCTCACATTCCCAGGTGCTGTCACAAATACAAAATGCATGTCAAATTGATCCTTTGCCCTCAAAGGGCTTATAATCAAGTGTGCAGTGAAAGACACATGAACGAATTCAGACTGTTCTAATGCTAGATTGGTAGTACTGAAAAAGCGCCTCTGTAATTCTGAGAAGAGAATGATTAGTTGGAACTAGAATGAAAAAAAGAACATAATGAAAAGTTCTCCAAGTACAAAAATACTATAAAATTCACTTTAACCAAGTGAATGACTCCCCCCCAAGTTTATAATTTTATACATATTTCATGTGGGCTACAGAATACTTTGGCTATGCTATACTATATCCTATATTCTTATGAATACTATTAAAAAATACAGTCACATGAGCAGCAAAGCTGTAATTCAGCATTTCAACACGATGAGCTTTCAAGGAATTATGGAATTTTAGAGCAGATTCCAATCATTTCTGAACTCAAATGGAGACAACTTCCTCGACTTCCCTTTCTAGAAAGCTAAAGAGTATCTAATATATTAAAAGTATGGCTTGTTTGTTTTAGTTTTAAAAACATTTACCTAGTCTGTGGATTTTCTAGATTCCTTTCCTTCTGGAAAGCTGCCTCATTTCTGGCTTTTTTAATGTGATACACTTGGAAGAGTCCTTGACATCTAGTGAGTGTTTGGGGCTGTTTCTACTGTTGCTGCTGCTATTGCTGTTAGTATCATTACTGTTACTACCAACGTGCCTCCTCCTGCCATTATTGTTACTATCTCCACTATTATTACTCCCACCACTTCATGTTACTACGTGTGTGTGTGTGTGTGTGTGTGTGTGTGTGTGTGTGTGTGTGTGCAGTGCTGGGGAGTGAATCTGGGGTGTACCTCTGAGTTACACCCTCAGCCCTTTTTATTTTTTATTTTGAAACAGGGTCTTATTAAGTTGCTGAGGGCCTTGCTGTGTTGATGAGGCTGGCCTTGAGCATTTGGTCCTCCAGCCTCCCAAATACTGGGATTACTGGGTTGCCACATGCTTGGCTACTATTTGTTCTTCACTCATTAACATGCTCTTAGATCTAAAGGGCTAGGAACTTACCTAGACCAGGGGTTCTTACCATGGAGTCTAAAAATCTTTGACAACGTGAGCTTGGATGGAGAAAAGTTTACATCTTTGTTTTCACTGACTTCTATAGAAATTTAACATTTTCTTCCATTACAAATGTAACAACCAACCACTGTGACATTAACAGCCCCCTGCAACTTTACTACCAGGAGGAATCACAGATATTCTCATATCACTGCAGAAATAGCCTTTTTGTTTCTCAATACTTATCACAACTAGATCTTGTTATTTAAGCACTAATAAAGAAGTATACATAGCTGGGTGTGGGGACACATGCCTGTAAGCCCAGTGCTTGGGAGTCTGAGACAAGAGGAACGCAGATCCAAGGCCAGTCTCAACAACATAGCAAGACGCTCAGCAACCTAGCAAGACCCTTTTTATTAACAAAAAATAAAAAGGTCTGGGGGGGCAGAGGTTAGCTCCGACGTAGACTACCCCTGAATTCAATCTCCAGTACCACACATACACACACTAGAAATAAAAATTTAAAAATTTAAAAGTATATACATTACTCTACCACATATTTGGAGTTTTTCTATTTTCACAACCACACATATCACTGGTTTCCTTTGTAGCCTTCTGTGTTGTGTTTAATTCATTTAAAAACATGTGGTGAGAAGGGTTCTGTAGGTACCAGACTGCCACAAGGTACCAGACACTAAAAAGCTTGGGACCCCCTGCCCCAGCAACCTCACAAGCCCTCGCTTCTGCTGTCTCCCGCCGAAAACATCTTTCTGGTGTCCCATCCCCACAGCCCTCCCCTGGGTGCCCTCCCTCCCTCTCCTGCTCAGAGCGCTAGGATTATTACACTTCTACCCTGACCCTGATCCTAGTCAAGCTTTTAAACTCCCTTTCCTGACTTGTAGATGGAAATAACAGTAGTATGGTCACAAGGATTAAGCACATTATTATGGAAATCAAATGCTTGATGTGATATCTAGAAGAGACACCCTCAAAGTATTTTTGGTTCCAGGACCCTTTTGTACTCAAAACATTTAGAGAACCCAACAAAGTTTTTATTTATGAGGTGGGTGGTATCTATAGATATTTATGAGACTTCTTTTTTCTTTTGCAGTGCTGGGGATGAAGCCAGGGTCTTGCATGTACCAGGCAACAGCTCTGCCACTGAGCTATATCCCCAGCCCTTAATGTTTCTTCACTGTTTTAAAATAATAATTATGCCAAAGACAGTGGTGTGTGCCTATAATCTCAGTCCACGGGAGACTGAGACAGGAAGATCACAGGTTTGAGATCAGACTCTGTAATTTAGTAATAACTTCAGCAACTTAGTGAGACCCTATTTCAAAATTTAAAAAGGGCTGGGGTTTTAGCTTGGAGGTATAATGTCCCTGGGTTCCATCCTCAGTACCAAACAACAACAATCATGATAATAATAAACCTGTTATTATAATAATATAAACCTATTATAGAAATTACATATTTTTGAGGTACTTGGGATGGAACTCAGGGGCATTCGACCTCCAAGCTACACCCCCTGCCCTATATTTTATTCTTTATTTTGAAACTGGGTCTCACTGAGTTGCAGAGGGCCTCACTAAGTAGCTGAGGCTGTCCGCAAAATGAGATCCTCCTGTCTCAGCCTCCCAAATGCTGAGATTACAAGCGTGCGCCACCATGCCTGGCTCCTATTTTTTTTTAATTCTTTATTTTTGAAGCAGTGTCTCACAGAGTTTTGAAGGGCCTTGTTAAGTAGCCGAGGCTGTCTGCAAACCGCCATCCTCCAGTCTCAGCCTCCTGAATGCTGGGATTACAAGTGTGCGCCACCACGCCCGGCTATAAATTACATATTGATGTAAATAACATTTTTATGGAAAAACAGTGAGAAGACTGGCATTATTTTCCACTTTTATAAGTCTTTCTAGTGTCTGGCTTTAATTGCAGTATGTTGTTTGGATTTACATGTATGAAAAAAACTGGTTATCACACAGATACATAGTTGGAAAATAGATGAATATTTTAATAGTGTTTTCCAATACCTATGAATAGTTTCCTTTTTTACTCTATTATTTTAACCAGAAGTGGCTGGTTAGTTGGGTTAGTTGAGATGTGAAGTCTAAAACAATATCAATAAACTTTTATACTCAGTTGCATTAGGACATATTGATCTATCTTTTGCCTGTGATGATCTTTTACCCACCTAAGATTTCACACCATCATGCACTGGCCACCTGCAAAGTGCTTGGTTCACTGAATTATGCAGATATGTTAACACATTTCATTATACAATATGGGGAGGGGGGAGCATTTACTATCAGCAGTGGCAGGACCTCACCCCAGGAAAGTGTCTATCTAGGTTTGGGGAAGCTGACAAGTTCACAGTGGCGGCTACAAGTTCTCCAAAAGTCTAATGTTCAAATGAAAGTTCAGACTGTATCCTGGTAACAATTACTACCCATTGCTTTTCCTTGAAGTGACTAGTTGGCTTTATTCATTTTGAAGAAAACATCTGCCATATACCCAAGCATGAATAAACTCAGCATGCCAGTCAGTAGTTCTTTCAAGTAAAAAAGTGTGCCATACAAAAGAAATATCTACTCACCCATACATGTGTATTTCCCCAAGACAACAGTAACGTCCCCTAGACCTCACAAAAACCAGGCTGTCATGTTGAAGGTGGGGCTTGGTTGCTAAGGAGGGGTTCCTGGGAGTATGGCCTTGGGGACCATATAAGCTTCCCCCTCTCCTTACTTACTTTCTCTCTCTTGCTTCCTGCCTCGTATGTGATAGCAGAGCATTTGCTCTCTCCCTCTCTCTGCTTCCTGCTGCCACGCCTGAGCTCCACAGACCTGACCTGTCATGGACTGTGTAGGAGGCAGCCTGCAGCAACCTGCCTAGAACTTTTCTTTCTCTGAGCTAATGCAACAGGAAAACCACAAAGAATAAACTCTTCTACACCTGTAACAGTGCTTTCCACCAGACTCTTACCAGGAAAGCACCTGATATATGTTCTTTTCCCTGTCCCAACCACAAACTGTCACCTGATGACCCAATATGCTAATGAAGCACTGAAAACTGCAACAGTGTGACCCAATCAGTATCTATCTACACTAGTCCTCAATTAGGTCCTCTACGAACTGAACCTCTCCTGTCCTCACCCCATAAAATGCCCACCCTGCACTGTACGGGTGGCTCTCTCTGTTCTGCCAAGAAAGAGTCCCTCCCAGGCTTGCATGAAAGCTTTCTCCTTTTGCTATTGAGCTGTGTCTCTCGTCCTCCTTTTTACTAAGAGACTTAAAACCCTGAGTTTCCAAAACTGAGCAAATAAATCTTCCTTTCTCTAAGTTGTAAGTGGCTATTGTTTTGGATTGCAGCACTGAGCGTGTTGATGGAGATGACAGCCTTCGGTGTGCATCAGGAGTGCTTATGAGTGCTTCCCGTGATGTCATGTAGAACATTTAATGGCTACTCAAGAGCCTAGGTTTAATAAGATTCATATTTTTTGCCACTTCATCAAAACACTCTGAAGTGGAAGTTGGCATTTTTCCCCCATGAATGTACGAAATGACCAACACAGTGATACATTTTTAGCAGCATAATCTGTTCCTCCTACTCTGATTTATGTTAAGGAGTCGAAAGTTTTGTCCACCATTGTTTTTACCAGTGATGACACAATAAAAAATAGTAATAGTGGCCAGCCACTGTGGCGCACATCTGTAATTCCAGCCACCGTGGCGCACATCTGTAATTCCAGTATTTGGGAGGCTGAGGCAAGAGGACTGCAGGTTTGAGACAAGTGCACAGAAACTTAGTGGGACCCTATTCCAAAATAAAAAATAAAATAAGGCTGGGGGTGTAGCACAGAGGTAAAAGGCCCCTGGGTTCAATCCACAGTCCTGTAGTAATAATAAAAATAATGTATTAATATTCTTATGAAAGCATTTTTGCCTTTGTAGGTCTCCTGAACAAGGCTCAGGTACGCTGGGGAATAATGAACTTTGCCTTGAGAATCTTTTGCATGCATCATAATGCAGGCTTAATAAATGTCAGCTATCGCCATCCTTAGCTGTGGCGACTATACTTCCCTAACTAAAAATCTAGATTATATCTGCTGTGGTCTACACATTAATAAGTAATGAAAAATGGAGATTCTCACTCCCCAAATCATTTTTATTCTTTCTCATTTTTGCCTTATATTATAAGCATACCCAGCACGCACTCAGGGAATAGGCCTAATCCCCCTACAATCCTATTTATCTAAGCCAGTATCCACAGTAGCTCAGTGTTCTATACAAAGCAGGTGCTTAATAAATAGTCCTTAGATAAATAATAAACAGTCCTTAGAAAAATAAATCCTTAAAAAAACTTAAAGTCAGTCCATTTGTGACTTGCCAGAAACTCTGGTAGAAGAACAGAGACTAAAGCGGCAGATGATTATTTTTATTTGCTTCTAAAACAGGTGTTTTAACTATGGTACTACTGTGTAGCAAATTAAATATATGCCAGGCACAGTAGTGCAAGCCTGTGATCCCAGCTACTCAGGAGGCTGAGGCAGGAGGATCTCAAGGTTGAGGCCAGTCTTGGCAATTTAGTGAGACCCTGCCTCAAAATAAACTTTTTTAAAGGGCTGAGGATATAGCTCAGTGGTACATTGCTTATCAAGCATGCATAAGGCTCTAGGCTCAATCCCCCATATAGCAAAAAAAAAAAAAAAAAAAAAAAAAAAAAAAGAAAAAAAGAAAGAAAATGAAAACTGTGTAGTAACCAACTAAAGCTACATTTTTGGGAAAATGACAAGGACTTTTTTCCTTATTAAAGAAGATAATATGGGCTGAGGTTATAGATTAGACGTCCTGGGTTCAATTCCTAGAAACACACACACACACACACACACACACACACACACACACACACACATTTAAAAAGATAACATAAACCTGGGCATAGTGGAGCACATACACACACACACACACACACACACACACACACACACACACACTTAAAAAGATAACATAAACCTGGGTATAGTGGAGCACATCTATAATCCCAGTACTTGGGAGACTGAGACAGAAGGATCACAAATTCAAGGCCAGCCTCAGCAACTTTGTGAGACCTTGTTTCAAAATAAAATAGGGAAGCTGGGTATGGTGGCACACACTTGTAATCCCAGCGTTTGGAAGACTGAGACAGGAGGATCATGGATTGTGGATCGCGGACAGCCTCAGCTACTTAATGAGGCCCTTTGCAACTCAGTGAGACCCTCTTTCAAAATAAAGAATAAAAATAGGACTAAGGGTGTAGCTTGGAGGTAGAATGCCCTGGGTTCCATTCTCAGTATCACACACAAAAAAAAATAAATTAAAAACAAAATAAATGAAATAAGGCTGGTGTGCAACTCAGAGGTAGAATGCCCCTGGGTTCAATTCCCTGTACAAATATATAATTGTAGCCGGGCGTAGTGGCACATGCTTGTAATCCCCGCACTTGGGAGGCGGAGACAGGAGGATCACGCAGGTTCGAAGCCAGCCTCGCTGGCTTAAGAGACCCTGTTTCCAATAAAAATATTTAAAAAATAGGTCTGGGAGTGTAGCCCAGAAGTAGAAAGGCTTCCAGGAACCCCAGTACCACCAAAAAACAAAACAAAACAAATATATAATTGTAAAATATGCAGACAAAAAAAGAAAAAAATTACTAATATTTTCATTATCTAGAAATAACCTTTATTGAAATTTTAATATTTGTCTTTTTTAGGGTTAGGGTTAGGGTTAGTTTAGATTTTTTACATCCTGTTTTGTTGCCTTTTTTTTCCCTCTAATGCCCTGTAATGATGCCCTGTATTCTCCTATACTCATCTCTAACATAACTTAAGAGGTACCTGTCATATATCATATGGATGCAGTCAGAAATAAACAGTCGAGTGGGGCTTGTTTGGATTTTGCTTTTCCCCACATAATCCCTGTCCCATCTCACCACTGGCCAGGACAATGAAGGATCACGAGGGGCACAGAAGGCAGCCAGGGGTGAACTCTGAGCTCCAGGGCCAAGACCGTCCTGAAAACAAGAAGGAAATAAAAATTGAGAACACCCCCAAATAAGAGATTATAAGAGGCATCCAGAGAGAAATACGCCTGGATGATGTAGCCGAGAAGAAAGGCTTCCCCTCTTGGGAGACTGCCTGGTAAGGTGCAGCGGGCGTGGGGCTGGCTGCTCAGACCCCCCCATTCAAAATCCACTTCGAAGCTACGCAGAATGAAAGCACAGAGACATGAAGAGTTGAAGTATAAAGAGCTCTATTACCACGGACCTGCAAGGGACATTGAGATGGAGGTTAAGGGCACTCTGGGCTAAATTCCCAATTGCAGTTCTTTGAAAGCTAAGACCCAATCTTGAACTTTCTCCTTAACTTCAAAGATACCCTGTTCAGTCTGTTGAATAGAAAAGAAGTGTCCAACAGAGACCTCCTGCAAAGAGACAGAGAAAGACAACAATCGTCAGAGGGAGATTGCTAAGAAGTAGGAGATGAAGAGCCCCAAAGAAAACGACAGAGGCAGGGTGTGGGGGTGTACCTCTGTATCCCCAGTGCTTGGGAGGCTGACACAGAAGGATTGATCACAGGTTGGAGGCCAGCCTCAGCAACTTAGACTCTTAGTAACTTAGCAACACCTTGTTTCAAAAATAAAGGGGGTATATCTTGGAGGTAGAATGCCCCTGGGTTCAAGAGAGAGAAAGAGAGAGAGAGCTTTCCTCCCTGTCTCTGCACCCCTCCTCTAAGAATATACCTATATTCTAATTTAGATAATAAATCAGAAGTCTGGGAGCAAGAAGTAATTTCTGAACTGTGGTAAGGTGGAAGAGGTCATTTCTTTACTCAACATGGTTCAGTGCCTTAACTAAGATTCAGAGAGTTCCCACTTCTCGGCTCTTGCAATAAAGTATTGAAAAAAAATCTAACTCCCCTCAGACTAGCATTCCACATCCTAAATTTATATTTAATGTATGCTCCTCAGCTCCGTGATTATTCCAAGGCCATCCATCCAACTAAATCTGTCCACTCCATCCAAGCCAACCTGACCACAAATCCTTGAACACATGGTGCCTGAATTCCGCCTCCAAGTACCACCTGAGCCGTTCCCCAGGCACGTGCCTCCTTTCCACCATTAGTTCCTTTCCAGATCCAAAGGCACCTGCCTCTCCACCCGCAAATGCTGCTTAAACAACCCTACTCTGTTTTAATCATTCATTTATTCCAGTTCACTTAAAGATCATCGTTTATTCATATTATCATTGACAGCTTTCTCTCAAGTAGCTTTATTTGGGTCTTGTTTATTCTTTGACTGGAGTGTAAGTTTCTTGAGGGCAGGCACCATGGCTTCGTATTTTTTATTTCAAGAAAATGGAAAGTAGCTGGGCATGGTGGTGTGGGCCTATAATCCCAGCTACTCGGGAGAATAAGGCAGGAGGATTGCAAGTTCAAGGCCAGCCTGAACCATTTAGCCAGACCCTGTCTCAAAATAAAAGATTAAAAGGGCTGTAAATATGACTCAGTGGTAGAACGCCTTAGGAGTCGAGCACCAGAGACACATACACACAAAATAAAAAAGAGGTAGAAAAGACAAAAAAAGAAAGGGAAAAGGAAGAAAAGGGGGCAATAGCATAAGAAGAAAGGCTGGCCAGGCGTGTTGGAGCATGCCTCTAATCCCAGTAATGGGAGGCTAAGGCAGGAGGATCATAGGTTCGAGGCCAACCTCAGCAACTTAGTGAGACCCTGTTTCAAAATAAAAACAAAAAAGAGCTTGGGATATAGCTTGGAGGTAGAATGCCTGTGGATTCAATCCACAGCAGTACCCAAAATAGAAAGACAGAAGAGAAGGAAGGAAGGAAGGAAGGAAGGGAGGAAGGGGAAGGGAGGGGAGGGGAAGGGGAAGGGGAAGGAGAAGGAAAGAGAGAGAGAGAGAGAGAGAGAGAGAGAGAGAGAGAGAGAGAGAGAGAGAGAGAGAAAGGAGAAATAAGGAATATAATGGGATAGAGCTGCTTCCTAAGTCCTATCAACGTAAACAAGTCTAATGCTAATGATTACTCAGTTTACAACTGCAGTTTCCAACCCTCCCCATCCCCGTCACCACACGATTTTCTCCAGTTCTCCCTTTCTGGCTGCTATGGCTGGTGGTGAGCAATTCTAAATCCAGTGGCCCCCCTATTCAAAACCGCACTCACCTTATTCCCTTTGCCCTGCTCCACTTTTTCATACACTTAGCACCTTCTCGCACACTACAGCAATTTGTTTACCTGTCGTGTCTATCTTGTTATTGTTTCTCCGCCCCATCCAACTCCAACTCCTAGCAAGCTCCCGGGCGGCAGAGGCCTTCATCCATTCTGGTCACAAATGTCGCTCTGGCCCCGCAGGCTGTGAGCCGGGGAGCAGAGCTCTCTGTAGGTGTCACATATGCACTCTGGGGCTTTCAAGAATGCCTGCAAGAGTCACAGTGATCAGCGGGAAGATATTCCCTCAATAGTGCTGTATACCAGCTTTAAAAAAAATATATATATATATACTAGGGATTGAACCCAAAGACATTCTACCTCAGCACTACACCCCTAACCCCATTTTATTTTTATTTAGTTGTTTATTTTTTGGTGGTACTGGGGATGGAACCCTTTTACCCCTGGGCTACACTCCCAGACCTATTTTATATTTTTTATTTGGAAACAGGGTCTCTTAAGCCAGAGAGGGGCTTCGAACCTGCGCGATCCTCCTGTCTCCGCCTCCCAAGCGCGGGGATTACAAGAGTGCGCCACCACGCCCGGCCCTATTTAGTCTCACTAACTTGCCAAGGCTGACCTCAAATCTGTGATCCTCCTGTCTCAGTCTCCCAAGTACTTGGGATTGTAGGCATGTGCCACCATGTCTGGCTGCGTTCCAGCATTACTGACCACCTAAAGGGGGGCCGATTTGGGCCCTAACCAGATGAGATAAACTGCTGTTCCAGAACTGGGAAGAGCTTCACAGAGGATATGGCCGGCATAGCTGTCCCTGCAGGCCCCCCGAGGGGCTAGGTTTTAACCAAGTGAAATGGCGATAAGGGGCGACAGGTGGTCAATCTGGCTTAGGGACCTTAATTGCTCCCTCCCCACTTGCAGTGAAAGCCACAAGGTGCCTATAAAGGGCCTGGCTGTCCCGGAACTCTCTCAGGCAAGTCTCACATTTCCTGCAGAACCTCGCTCCAGCTGGCGAGGACGTGGTGGAGGCACCGTGTTTGTGATTCAGCCCACACCAGCCCTGTCTCTTTGGACAAGGCATCCATTCCATCGGCCGCTGTGGTCCTCAGCTCATTGTCCTTGGTTTTCTTTGGCTCCGCCCCATTTCTTGCTTGTCTAGGAAAGAGCTGTAGGAAGCCTTTAAATGACCTGGCAGGAAGAGCCTGGGAACTTGTCTTGCCTCCATCTCAGCAGTTCCTCTCCGGGTGCCCAGAGCAGCCAGCTCAGCAAATATGGATTCACATACCGGCTCTGCCACCTCCTAGAGGACTGGCCTCAAGAAAAAGTCGGCTCTGAACCCAGTTTTCCTACTCTTGGATACAGGTGATGGACTTTAGGCCACGCCGCCCGACCTGGGGCACCTGGCATGGACGAGAACAGCAGAAGCAGGGCGGCCCTCTCCTCTTCTCTGTCCAGCTCCCTGACCTTCCTCTCAAGTGGGTCACAAGACCCTGCGCCAGAGGGGTCCTCCCTATGTCTGCAGGAAAGGAGCGTCCTTACCTCTGAAGACACAGAAGAATCAGGATGCTTAGCCGGCATCGTAACTTGGGCCCCAAAGGGGAACCCGTAAGAGGGGCTCCTGAGAGGTCTTGAGGTCACCGGGGGCATGACCTTGGAGGGAACACCGGGACCCCGTCCCTTCTCTTCCTCTCTTTTGCTTTCTGGGTCTGAAGTGAGCCCATCCCCCACTGTGATAGACTGGCTGCCTCCCACGCCCCAGAGCAACGGGGCCAACTGACATGGACGGAAACCTCCGAGTCTGTGAGCCAAAACAACCTTTCTCTCTTTATTAGTTGATTATATAAGGCATTTGTTATGGTGACAGGAGACTGACACACCATCTAAGTGGGCTTTGCGAAGTTCTCCCCACCTGATTGTTATTAAACTGCACCCTCTTGTCCTCCACTCCTCTTTCTGCACAGCTGTCCATAAAAATTCACAGTTCTCTCTTTTTCTTTGGGTCTTTCTTTCTGAAGGCCTCCATGTCATGGACAACTTGTATTAAATTTGTATTCTTTTGTCTTATTCATCTGTCTTTTGTTAAAATAGAGTTCTCAGCCATGAACCCAGCAATGGATAAGAAAAAAATCTTTTTTCTATACATTAAACTTCCTTCTTAAGTTTATTGTGCACACAGGCCTGTTTCTTCATCTCCAAAGCAAAACTAATTTAACCTGAAGGTTAAAATGTTGGGTCTGTGTCCTACACACTAGTTCAGTCTCAAAAAACTAACCATAAACTGGGCACAGTGACAAACACCTGTAATCCCAGTACTTGGGAGGCTGAGACAGGAGGATCGCAGGTTCAAGGCCAGCCTTAGCAACTCAGAAAGGTCCTCAGAAACTTTACAAGATTCTGTTTTCAAATAAAAAATAAAATAGGGCTAGGGGTATAGCTCAGAGTTAGAATGTCCCTAGGTTCAGTCCCCAGAATAATAATAATGATATTGTTATATACAGAATAATAATGATAATAATATTTCGAAATTGAAGAAATCTAAATAAACTATGAATTTAGTTAATGTTAAAAAAAAATGCAAAGATCTTTGGGGAAAAAAAAAAAAAGTCCTGTCTTACGGAAGCTGGGACACAAACCGGAATACCAAAATGATTTGTTCTCTAGACTTCCCCCTCTTGGCATAAAACCTATGTCTCAGTCGAGAACCAGCCTGCTGGGTGTCTGCCACTGACAGCGCAAATGCCTGCCCGTCACAGTTCTGACGTCATGATTCATGTACTCTCCCGGCTCGTTTTGATGGCCCGCCATTGCTCGTGACAGATGATTCTTCTGTGTATTGTCTGCTTTACCTTTTCAAAACGTTTCCGAGGTTCACAGATAAGTCATCTGATGTGTATGCGCTGTCTCTCCGACAGTAAATCCAGTCAGTGCTACTGTACTCTGCACCCCGGCCAATGGAGGATCCTTTCTAGAACACACAAACCAATTCTGTTTGAATACCACGATCAGCTATAACAATAACCAACATGCAGATAGATAAAAACCAGAAGGAGATGTGAATGGACAGCTTGTTATCTGACTTTTAAGGCGCAAAAGACTTTTAAAAGTTCTAACACCTTTCGACATTTTTACAGAACTGAAATTTTGAAATAAAAAGTTAACAGGCTGGAGTGAAGCTCATTTGTAGCCTCTGCGTAGCAGGCACAAGGTCCTGGGTTCAATCACTAGCAAGGGGGGGAAAAAAGTCAAAGAATAAAAAAGAAAGAATCAAGCCGGGCGTGGTGGCGCACGCTTGTAATCCCCGCACTTGGGAGGCGGAGACAGGAGGATTGCGCAGGTTCAAAGCCAGCTGTGCTGGCTTAAGAGACCTGTTTCCAAATAAAAGATATAAAATAGGTGTGGGAGTGTAGCCCAGAGGTAGAAGGGCTTCCAGGAACCCCAGTACCACCAAAATAAATAAATAAATAAATAAATAAATAAATAAATAAAGGAAGAATCCTAATATCAAACCAAATATGTTTTCTCTGTTTAAATACTTTTATTGGTGCGTTGTAATCTCCATTATGGAAGCTCATATTGATAGGGACATACATGCATTCATAGATATTTTCTTTAGTAAGTTCTTTGAACAAATTGTAGGAGACAATAGATTTCTTTTCCCATCCATTACTAGGTTCACATAACAAGACAGATTAAAGAGAAAAGCATGCAAATTACTTAACATAAGTTTCATATGATACAGAGCTTTCCTAAATGAAGATCTAAAGAAATAGGGAGGCTTGTATTTTATGCTGAGTTTGAGGCCTGGACAAGGGAGTGACTCAGTGATAATAAGCCAGGGGGACTCAGCAAGCCTGTTTGTTCATCCTCCTGCATCCTTTCTTCAGGGATGAGGATGTTTCTCTCCTCCAGGTAGAAGGAGGGCACCCTCCAATAAGAATCTATCCTGTAGGAGAAGTTCAGAGAGCGACCAAATGAGCCAGGTTTGGTAGCGCACACTTGTGATCCCAGTACTTGGGAGGTTGAGATAGGAGGATGGCAGGTTTGAGGACAGCCTCGACAACGTAGAGAGGCTCTCGGCAACCTAGTGAGACCCTGTATCAAGGTAAAAATTAAAATAGGGCTAGGGATGTGGCTTAGAGGTAGAACTCCCCTGGGTTCAATCCCTAGTACCATAAAAGAGAGAGAGAGAGAGAGAGAGAGAGAGAGAGAGAGAGAGAGAGAGAGAGAGAAGAGAACCAATAGAGGTTTTTTTGTTTTTTGGGGGGTTTTTGGTTTTTTTTTTTTTTTTTGGTTTTTTTTTTTTTTGGCCATACTTTGAACACTGTGTGTGTGTGTGTGTGTGTGTGTGTGTGTGTGTGTGTGTGTGTGTGTGCTCCAGCCCCTAATCAGTCTTTGGAAAGGATCTAGCCTTTCCTGTAAAGCAGAGCTTCTGCAGTGCAGGCTCTGGACCACCAGCGTCAGCATTATCAGGAAGTCTGCTGGAAACGCAGATGTCCCTGCAGCCTGCCCTGGTTCACTGGTCCAGAAATGCCGGGGGTGGGCCCAGAAGCCTGGAAAAACCAACCCTCCAGGTGACTGCTGCACACACTAAAGTCTAAGGGCTGCTGTTCTAAAGCCTCGGGAAACACAGTGGATAGAGGAACGTGCTCCATAATTCCACAGGGATGCAATCAGACAAAAGGAGGGTGTGGGAAATTCTATGTGATCAATTCTCCATTTTCTTCAACAAATACATGACTTAAGGGGAGAAAAAAGGAAGGAAGAGTATGAAAGGTTAAAGGAGACTTAAGACACATCACAGCCAAATCAATGCGCGGATCTTATTTGAATCTTGTTTCAATCAAACCAACTGTAAAAAGATGTTTTGAGACAATTAGGAAAAGTCGAACATGATATTAAGGAATTATTGTTTGTTTTATTGTGTGTGAATATTGTAAGATGATTATGACTTTTAAACGACCTTTAAAATCCTTATCTGTTAGAGAAATTTTCAAAATTATTTTAACAGATCTAGGCATGGTGACACACGCTTGTAATCCCATTACTTGAGAGGCTGAGACAGGAGGATCACAGTTCACAGCCAGCCTCAGCTACTTAGCGAGGCCCTTTGCAACTTAGTGAGACTTGTTTCAAAATAAAAAATAAAAATAGGGCTGGGGTTATAGCTCAGAGGTAGAATGTCCCTGGGTTTAATCCTCAGTATGGCAAAAGAAAAAATTTTAACAGACAAAGCAAATATGGCAATATATTAACAACTATAAAACCTAGGTGATTTCAGTATTTGGGAGACAGGAAGATCACAGGTTCACAGTAAGCCTTAGCAATTTAGTGAGGCCCTCCACAACTTAGTGAGACCTTGTTTCCAAATAAAAAATAAGATAGGGTGGGGTCCGGGCCCCCTGGCCCCGACCCTGGGCGGGTGGGCAGGTGCTGACGGGGCGCCCCAGGCGACCCCCCTCTCCACCTAGAAGGACCCCGTGGTCCGGGCCCCAGGCCCCGACCCTGGGCGGGTGGGCAGGCGCTGGCGGAGCACCCCTAGGTGAACCCCTCTCCACCCTGAAGGACCCTGTAAAAAAGAAAAAGAAAAAAGGAAAATATCGGAGAGGGGTCAAGGAGGTAGCGGATGCCAGGATACTGGAGATGCAGACAAAACTTATCCAAATGGACTGGAATTATTGGAAAAATTCTCCGCTAAGGAGGTCTGCTTCTTCTCTACATTGTTAAGAATCTTGGACATCACCTGTAAGGAGAGAGACTTTAGTGGAGACCAAGGAGAAAGGTGGTGCTGAAAGCAGTCTCCGCATTGGCGGTGGAGACTTGTATTCAGGAGAAGCAGAAATCGGAGCCTACCAACCTTATTTTTATTTATTTATTTTTTTTTTGGAGAAATTACACCAAAGGTTGAATGCTACCGTCGCGCATGCTTAGGAAGACTGGACAGCATTCAGAGTGGAAAAAGAGCTTGGGAAAGATTTGAAATGGTGGAGGCAGTGGCAATGGCAGTGGCCAGTACTCAGGGGAGGCAGAGATCTGATGCATTACACCTGGAACCTTTGAAGTAATGACCCCAGAGGCAGAATACTACCACCACCACGCACCCTCGAGAACGTGGGACAAATAGTTGGGCGAAGAGGGTGCTCGGATTAGAGCCTGCCTAGGGGTGAGGCCGGCGACGGACACAGCAAAGCTGGGATCGGAGTCTGCTGTGAGGCAAGGCCGGTGCTGGGGCCTCCAAGGCCGGGATCGGAGCCTGCCAAGGGGTTAGGCCAGTGCCAGGGCCAGCGTGGCTGGGATCGGAGCCTGCTGTGAGGCAAGGCCGGTGCTGGGGCCTCCGAGGCCGGGATCGGAGCCTGCCGAGGGGTTAGGCCGGTGCTGGGGCCAGCGAGGCCGGGATCGGAGCCTGCCGTGAGGCAAGGCCGGTGCTGGGGCCTCCCAGGCCAGGATCAGAGCCTGCTGAGAGGTTAGGCCGGTGCTGGGGCCACTGGCCGACATCGGAGTCTTCCGTGAGGCAAGGCCACTACTGAGGCCTCCGAGGCCTGGATCGGAGCCTGCTGAGGGGTTAGGCCGATGCCGGGGCCATCAGCTAACATCGGAGCCTGCTGTGAGGAAGGCCGGAGCTGGGGCCTCTGAGGCCGGGATCGGAGCCAGCTGAGGGGTTAGGCCAGTGTCAGGGCCAGTGAGGCCAGAACCGGGGCCTCCCATGAGGCAAGGCCGCTGCTTGAGCCAGCAAGGTCTGGATCAGTCCACCGGGTAGCCAGGCCACAACTTGGGCCATCAAGAGTGGGATCAGTATTTGCAACACGGCATGCACGGAGAAATATCGCAGAAAATTAAAACCAGATGCTTCCCCTAATCAGTAATAACTAGGAGGAAAGGGGCAACAGGAAGTGGTTGAACTATAGAAAGGGCCCTACAGTGAAGTAATTAAGGTGACCAATCAGAGGGTATGGAATAGGGGAGGATGGAGCCTCTTTAAAAAGCAGGAAGTACATAAACATATGTATCAAAGTTAATCACCAAACAAGCATGGGATGGGGGGGGTGGGATGGGGACTGGAGGAGGGCTAATTGGATGATGTGTGCTTGTATATCCTCTCAAGTCTTATATTCCAATGTGATGTATGATTACAATGCACCAATAAAAATAAACTAAAAAAACACAAAATAAAGAATAAAAGCCAAAAAAAAATAAGATAGGGTTGGGAGTGTGGCTCAGTCTCTAACAACACACACACACACACACACACACACACACACACACACACACACACACAACACCTGAGTGATTAAAAATTGAAATCTGAGCTGGGCGTGGTGGCGCACGCTTGTAATCCCAGCATTCGGGAGGCTGAGACTGGAGGATCGTGGTTCGAGGACAGCCTCAGCTACTTAGTGAGGCCCTCTGCAACTCAGTGAGACCTGGTTTCAAAATAAAGAGCAAAAAATAGGGCAGGGGGTGTAGCAACTCAGAGGTTGGATGCCCCTGGGTTCCATCCCCAGACCCGCAAAAAAAAAAAAAAAAAAAAAAAAATGAAATCTGTTAATACTATTATTTCTATTTTTCTATTCTTTAGTACAATTTAAAGCAAACAAAAAAATTCAAAACTCCAAACCATTAGTGTCTTTTTTAGAAATGTACCTTAAGAACACCAGGCATGGTGGTGCACCCTGTAATCCCAGTACTTGGAAGGCTGAGACAGAAGGATTACAGGTTTAAGGTCAGCCTCAGCAAGTAGTGAAGCTCTCTCATCAACCCAGTGAGACTCTGTTTCAAAACAAAAATAAAAATGAAATAGGGCTGGGGTTATAGCTCAGAAGGAGAATGCCTCTGAGCTATCTTCTGACACACCAAAAAAAAAAAAAAAAAAAGAAAGAAATTTACTTTAAGTAAATATTCAGTCTAGAAAACATTTATAAAGATCTTCATTATAGCATTATTTATAATAGTAAACTGTTAAGACTAATCCAAATGTCCAAAAAAAAAGAGAGAAAGGTATAATAACTTATAAGACTTTCATGTAATAGAATATGATATTGCTATGCCGGGTGTGGTGGCGCAAGCTTGTAATCCCTGCGCTTGGGAGGCTGAGACAGGAGGATCGCGCAGGTTCGAAGCCAGCCTCAGCTACTTATTGAGGCTCTCAGCAACTTGGTGAGACCCTGTTTCCAAATAAAATATAAAATGGGTCTGGGAGTATAGCCTGAGGTAGAAAGCCTCTGGGTTCCACCCCCAGTACCATAAAAAAAAGAATATGATATTGCTACTTAAAATGTTACAAAGAGCAATCAATATACAAAACACAGTGGGTTTTGTTGTTGTTTGTTTGTTTTTGTTTTATAAAAATGAAAGATATTCCAGGAAAAAAGACTAAAAGGAACTAAATCATAACGTTAAGCATAGTTGTTCCTAAATATTTGGATATGGTTCATATGTATTTTTTTTCTTTTTTTAATTTTTTTTTCGGGTCTGGGGATGGAACCCAGGGGCATTTGACCTCCGAGCTACATCCCCTGCCCTATTTTTTATTCTTCATTTTGAAACCGGGTCTCACTGAGTTGCAGAGGGCCTCACTAAGTAGCTGAGGCTGTCCGCAAACCGCCTCCCGAATGCTGGGATTACAAGCGTGCACCACCATGCCCGGCTATATGTATTTTTTCTCTGTAACTTTCCATATTACCTATATTGCCTTTGCACCTTTTAGTATGATTAAAATATTTTAGTAAAAACAAAATATTTCATCATAATGTATAAAAATGAAATTCTATACAATAAAATTAAGATCTTCATAGGGAAGAAAAAGCAATATCTTTTCCTCAGCCCACGCAAGGTTCATGGCATACACTCTTGTAGCCAAAGATAGATTTGAAATCCACTTCCTCTGCCTCTGCCACTGGACAGCACACGGTAAACTAAAATTAAATGCTGGTGCCTCTGGGGCAATTGTTGAGAATAATAGAACTATAGTGTAATTACAAAAAGCAAGAGTAAATAACACCAACATTAAAGGAATTTTACATGACATAGGAAGCTTACAAATGAAGAGAAAGAAATGAGGAAGACTATATATATTTGTAATTAAGTTTGGTGAAGAATGGACAGTCACATACATGCTTGAACAAAAAGGGGGCAGGCCTAACGGAGATCACATGGGGGAAATTAGTAGGTTCACAGTCAATGCTGTGTCTCTGGGTCCTCATTCCTTTCCTCCCGGCTCAGGGCAGGAAAGCTGCCACAGGAGGGTCTTCACTGGAGAAGGAGGAAGATTTTTGTATGATCCAGAGAAGAGAGGCAGGAGAAGTCAGAGAGACCCTTCTGCCCTGTTGCTGTCTCCCTGTCCTCAAGTTGGCAGGCTCAGTAGGTCAACTTTTCACACTTTGGGATACTGTGAGCCTGACGCTTTCTTTTTTTTTTAAGCCTAAAAACCAACTGGTACAGCATGGCACACCTGTAATCCCAATGTTTGGAGGGCTGAGATAGAAGAATCACAGGTTCAAGGCCAGCTTCAACAACTGTGCAAAGCTCTCAGCAACTTAGCAAGACCCTGTTCCAAAATAAGAAAGAAAAACTGGTCTGAGGGTGTTGTGTAGAGATAGAGCACCCAGTATAAAAAATAATTAAAAATAAATAAAAGCTCAAGAACCATCTTAATAATGAGTTATCACTTGATGAAAAAATAATTCAACCCTACTTAGGGGAACACACTTACTTGATAGTCATTACATACGTCTTTATGTCCATGTTCATATTCGTTTTCTAGCATTCAATATTATTTATGAGTGATTAGCAGCAAGCAAAAATCCCTGTCGTCATGAAGCTTCATTTAAATGGAGGAGGCTAATAAAAAATAAATTGTAAATTGTAATATGTAATATATATATATATATATATATATATATATATATATTACTTGTAATGTGCCAGGCGCAGAGACTAAGACAGATGGCTCGCAGGTTCTAAGCCAGTGTGCAGTAGCTTAGTGTTTCAAAATGAAAGCTAAGGCTGGGGGTGTAGCTCCAAGGTTGGATGTCCTCAGGTTAAATCCCTAGTACCACATATAAAATTTAAAATGCTTATACTATACCAAACGATAAGTGTTACGAATAAAACTGAGGGCCTCGCTGAGAGGTCACGTTTAAGGAGTAGCTGAAGGTGTGAGAGGTGCCCCGCCATCTGGGGAAAGAATATTCAGGCAGAGGAAACAGCAAGCGCAAATGTCCCGCCTGGGATTCATACCTCGTCTCCCCATCTGACAGCAATTTCTTCGGAAGAGTCATATTAAGTACCTGCCTCTGTTGCCACAAACCTGACCACAAAACCTAGAATAGGAGGACTCGGAAAACATTCATTACTGATCAGATGCAAAGATTGAAAACTACTTAGAATCTGTAATTTTTTTTTCTTAAAAGAACCCATTATCACTGTATCTTTTGTTGCTTTATAAAGGTGTGTGTGTGTGTGTGTGTGTGTGTGTGTGTTTTGCTGAGAATTACACCCAGAGGGGCTTTCTACTTTTAAGTTACAGCTCCAGCCCCTTTTATTTTGAAACAGGATATTGCTAATTGCTGAGGCTAGTTGTAGACCTGCGATCCTCCTGTCTCAGCCTCCCAAGTACTGGGATTAAAGGTGAGCACTACCACACCTGGCTATGAAGAACCTTTGAATATAAAGTGTGCTAGATCTCAGGAGATAAAAATATTTCCTTCTCCGGGGATACTCAAGCAGACTGAACCATCAGTGGGTAGGGATATTCTAAATGTGGTACAAGTGTCAGATGAATTACTGGCCGGAGGATCCATTACACTCTCTTCCATCATTCAATATTCAACAAATATTATTGAGCAATGAACAAGACCAAAATCCCAATTCTTCTGAATTAACAATCTTGTCAGCATCCTAATAGCTGCTATAAACCTACTAGATTGGCAAAGAGCCAGTGCTAGTTGAAAAGCCCTTCCTTAGGAGTGAGCAGTTTGTAAAGTCAGCCTGGTGACCCTCAACTTCTTAAAAAGAAATCTTGGAGCCTGGCATGGTGGTGCATGCTGGAAGATCTCAGGTTTGAGGCCAGCCTCGGCAATGTAGCAAGATCCTTGGCAATTTAGTGAAACCTTGTTTTAAAATAAAAATTTTTTTTAAAGATAGAATGCCCCTGGGTTCAATTCCTAGTAGCAGCCCCCCAAAAGTTACACAATTAAATTGTTGATAGAAAGGAGGATCAGGCATAGTCACAGATGATAGTCACAGATTAAAAATGCATTTACATTTAATTTGTTTCTCTTGTTTTACATTAAACATGAGCCAGAAGCAATAGTATTGATTCAAGTTGAATACTGACTATAAGGAAATTACCAAAAGGAATATTAATCTTTATTTGCTCATAAAAATCCATTTCTTAAGCCGGGTGTGGTGGCACACGCTTGTAATCCTCACTCTTAGGAGGCGGAAACAGGAGGATCGCGCAGGTTCGAAGCCAGACGCGCTGGCTTAAGAGACCCTGTTTCCAAATGAAAAAGTATAAAAAAAAAATAGGCCTGGGAGTGTAGCCTGGAGGTAGAAGGGTTTCCAGGAACCCCAGTACCACACACAAAAAAAATCCATTTCTTAAGACTAACCACATAGTCCCCATAAGAGAGCACATTACTTTAAAACTTTTGAGTAAAGTAAACAAACAAACAAAAAAAACAATAAAACCTAAGTCAGGCATGGTGGTGCATGCTTGTAACCCCAGTAGTTGGGAGGCTGAGACAGAAGGATCATAAAGGTTCAAAGCCAGCCTCAGCTACTTAGTGAGGCTCTCAGCAATTTAGTGAGACCCTATTTCCAAAAAACTAGGTATGGGAGTGTCACCTGGAGGTGGAAAGCTCCTGGATTCTATCCCTATTACCACAAAAAATTTTTTTCATGAAAAAATATTTGCAAACAAATGCCTAGGATTCTTTCAGCACCACAAAACAAAGAAAAACTTTAACAAATGCATAGGGTTAACTAACAATTAAAAATGAATGTTCAAAGAGTAAATGGACCAAATATCTATAAGGATTAAAGTGATCTATGTTCACCATGAGTATATGTATTAAAATGAAACCAAGTAGCATTAATAAGCAGGTCCTCCCTAAATAAAGGAACTCTGAAGAAAGCTTCCCTTTTCTCACCTAGTAGTCCAGGGAAGGGACTTAGGGCAGAGGCAGCTCTGCTTCACACAGCCCCTGAAAGACCCAGGCTGATGACAGCCGTGCCATATGCAACATACAGCTTCCTAGCCAAACACGGTAGTACACACCTGTAATTCCAGTACTTGAGAGGCTAAGACAGGTGGGTCACAGGTTCAAGTACAGCCTCAGCAAGCAGTGAGACACTCATCCACCTAGTGAGACTCGGTTTCAAAATGAAATCAAACTGAGAGTGCAATTAGAGGTAGAATGCCCCTGGATTCAAACCCAGTAACACACACACACACACACACACACACACACACACACACACACACACACAGCTTCCGAGGGGCCCTGGGCATCACCGCCCATCCAGGCACAGAGGGAAGAAAGATCGCAGGAGGCATGACGGGAAGGTTCTGTGGGCTAGACTTGAAAGGGATACACGTTCCACATCCCATAATCACAGGTAATCACAGAAGCCAAAAGATACCGTCAAGCTCTGGATCCAGAAAGAAGAGAATGGACTTCTCCGACTATTGACAACATCTCTACTAATGGGATTGCAAATGAATCCCAGATCCTGGAAGTGGTCTCCTTACTAGAATATCTCTGCCAGTGTTTAGCCTCCATTTCAGTTATCATACAAGAAAGGAACTTGCTCCATTATAGTTCACAATTTATGAGTGGATTATGTTCTACAAGTTCACTGGTGAGCTTACTAAAATTTGCTTTCTGATGAAGGAGGAAGTGGAGGAGGAGGAGAAGGAGGAGGGAGATGAAGAGAAGAGAAAGAAGAGGAGACTAACCCATGAGTATTATCTATTTTATATAGCCCAATGCTATGAAACTTGCAGAGAGCCAACATGGTAATACGTGTCTGTACTTGGGAGTACTCAAGTACTTGGGAGGCTGAGACAGGAGGATTACAGGTTTGAGGACAGGCTCAGCAACTATGTGAGACTGACTTTATTTATTTATTTATTTATTTATTTATTTATTTATTCTGGGAATAGATCCCAGGGGTATTCTACCTCTGAGCTCCACCCCCAGCCCAACTTTATTTTTTATTTTGATATGGGTCTCACAGCTGGCACACACTTGTAATCCCTGTACTTGGGAAGAGGTTCAAAGCCAGCCTCAACAATTTATTTAGGAAGGCTCTCAGCAACCTAGTGAGACTCTGTTTCCAAATATATAAAATAGGGCTGGGGATGTAGCTTGGAGGTAGAATGCATCTGGGTTCCATCTCCAGTGTGAAAGAAAGAAAGAAAAAAAGAAAGAAAGAAAGAAAGAAAGAAAGAAAGAAAGAAAGAAAGAAAGAAAGAAAGAAAGAGAGAAAGAAAGAGAGAGAGAAAGAGAGAGAGAGAGAAAGAGAGAGAGAAAGAAAGAAAAGGGAGGGAGGGAGGGATGGAGGGAGGAAGGAAGGGAGGGAGGGAGGGGGGGAGGGAGGGAGGAAAAGAAATGGGGCCTCACTAAGTTGCTGATGCTGGTGGCAAAGCTGCCATCCTCTAGTCTCAGCCTCCGGAGTACTGGGATTAAAGGTATCTGCCACCATGCCCAGCTGAGACTCTGTTTTAAAACTCTGTTTAAAAATAAATAAATAAATAAATAAATAAATAAATAAATAAATAAAAATAGAGCTGGGGGTATATCTCAGAGGTGGAGTGCCCCTGGGTTTAATCCTCATTTTTTTAAAAAAAAATAGGATGAGTTTTAGGCACCGCATTTCTCCCCTACTTCTGGGTGGGGCGGGGAGGTGGTGAGGGGGAGTTTGAGCTGATAATGCAAGTTTTTTCCATCCAGCACTTTCCTTCAGTCTTTCCCTTGTCACTTCTTTCCCCAGGTGCCTTTGCCTTCACTTTCTGCCGAGCATCCCGCCCCACCTTTGCATTTCTCAGGCATCTGCTTCGGCCATGCTCTTCTCTGCATCTGAAGCAGGGGGTGTGTAGTATTGAAAGTACTTTCACAGATAAACTCATCGCCACGGCTCACACACCCTGAGGAGTTTACTGTACACCCGAATGGTGTTCCCTGAATTTCATTTCACTGATTTGTGAAAAGGAACCGATCCTGTCATTGACCCCATCGAGTTGCTGGAAGGGTAAATGAGGAAACCCCTAGGACGGGCTTCACACCTTCCCCACTGCAAGTGTTAGCTATTGTTTTCCTAATCTGTTTGTTCTCACTTGCTGTGCGGGCAAAGGTGTAAAGGGCTTATTATCCCTGGGCT
This sequence comes from Muscardinus avellanarius, assembly GCF_963383645.1. Lineage (NCBI taxonomy): Eukaryota > Metazoa > Chordata > Mammalia > Rodentia > Gliridae > Muscardinus > Muscardinus avellanarius. The sequence continues at coordinate 54,782,315 of NC_137788.1, forward strand.
CTTGTTCCCTCCCCCTCAGCAAACTTTCATCCCGCCTACTCAGCCTGTAGCAAGCCACACTTTTTGAATGTTGACCTTAGTTCTCAATGCTAAGATGCCGGAAGTGCTTGCTAAAGATGTAAATTCCCCGGCCCCACCGCCAGAAATCTCCATTCAGATGGAATAACATCACAGGGTTCCATCCACATTGAGATGTATGTAAATGGTGCTTCCGGGAGTTATACAAACTTGTAGTTTTGAAGTTTAAGCCCAGGAAATAGTATTTTCTATTTAAAAAAAAAATCCAGGTGATAGAGACAATCCTCTAGTTTTTGAGTGCTCTAGAGCGAATGTTTACACTGTGATAACCTGAGAAAGTTGTTGTCCGTCCCATGGACTGGTTCAGTGTCTAGAATTTGAACTTGAATATCAACAAAATGACGTTTTTAAAGCATGATCATACCAGGCGTGGTGGTGAATACCTGTAATCCTAGCACTTGGGAAGCCAGGATGGGAGGATCCCAGTTTTGAGGCCAGTCTCAACAATTTAGTGAGACCTCAGCAGTTTAGCAAGACCCTGTTTGAAAATAAAAAAATAAAACAGGGCCGGGGGTGTGGCTCAGAGGATGAATGCTCCTGGATTCAACCTCCAGTGAGCCCCACCGCAAAAAAAACAAAACAAAACAAAACAAAAAAACTGATCGCAGCTTTTCTATTCAGAACTTTTCTCAGTACCTGCATTCTCTGGAACTAGACTTTACCTGCCATTTCCTCTCAAAGGCTCCACGTGGCTCCTCAGGCATTTGCTCATTAATCCTCAGGACGGATCGGTGAGACAGGTGACAGACACTGGGCTTCTCATTACAGGTAGCTTGAGGCAGGAGCAGGGCTCCTGGCCCCCGGCAGGCTGATTCTGTGCCTAGATATGTCTCCCGCGTCTCCACAATTCTCATCTAGGTGCGCTGCATTCAGCCTCTGCTGTTTGTGGGGGAAATCTTCACCAGTTCCCATAAAGGAAAGATGATCAAAAAGGTGAATTTCAGTCATTTACTCAGTCCATTCATTCCCGAGGATGTATTAGCTACTACTCAACGGGTCTAATACTCTATGGAAGGAGGTAGGTGCTGGAATTTGAAATTCACTAAAGGGAAAGGAACGTACAGTGACTGAGCACTCACAGAAAGCAAGGGATTGACCGTTTAAGTAGACAGTTTTATTCCTGGCGACGATAGAGTGGTAACGACAGATTTCACCATTTTTACAATAACCCGTCCTTCACCTGTAGTTGGTAAATACTACAGTCAGACTTTGAGGTTTGAGCTGGGCCTGGTGGTGCACACCTGCAGTCCTAGTACATGGGAGGCCGGGGAAAGAAGATTGCAGATTTGAGGCTAACCGCAGCAATTTAGGGGGACCCTCACCAATTTGGTGAGACACGATTTAAAAAATAAAAAGGGACTGGGGAAGTAGCTCAGAGGTAGAATGTCCCTGAGTCCAATCCCCAATACCAAAAATACTAATAATGGTAATAATTGAGGTTTGTCTGATTCCATAATCCATACTTTTTTCCTAGTCCCTGCTCTTAAGGAACATGTAGCCCACTATAAAGAGAGCACACAGACGGCTTTTGTATAATAATAGCGGTGATGATGGCTAGCGTTCTGGAGCACTTGGCTGATTAGTGTGTTAATAATGATTAGCACCGACCACTGAGCTTCATTTCTATTCTTTCATGTAACCCTCAGAGCAGTTCTGTAAGCTAGATACCATTAACAAGCACCACTTAGAGGTGAAAAAGATCTGTGGCTGCCGGGCGTGGTGGCGCACCCTTGTAATCCCAGCGCTTGGGAGGCTGAGACAGGAGGATCTTGCACAGGTTCGAAGCCAGCCTCAGCTACTTAGCGAGACCCTGTTTCCAAATAAATTAGGCCTGAGGGTGTAGCCCGGAGGTAGAAAGCCCCTGGGTTCCACCCCTAGTGCCACAAAAATAAAATAAAATCTCCAGCTTAGAGAACTTGTTTAAGGGAAGAGGGAAGGCTGGAACACCACGCGGTTATGAGAGGAGTCACGCGCTGGTCCTGAGAGGCCCCGGAAGCAGATACAAGAGCCTCAGAGAGACAGCGGGGTTCACAACAAAGAAGCTTATGGACAGAGCGATCCAAGTGTCGCCACTGGAGTGAGAGGAATTCCCTTCTCCAGAGGTGGGGACATAGGCCAGTGGCCACTTCTGGAAGACACTGTGAAAAGCTATGCAGAGACTCCTGTTCTCTGTTTTGCCACGCCCACCTCAACTTCTACAGGTCTTGTCTTCACATTTCAACCTAAATACCACTTCCTCAGAGAGGTCCCTCTGGATGCCCACACTAAGACCCTGTGCCCCATTGTTCACTATCTTAACTCTCCTCATTTCTCCCACATATCTCTTATATGATTAGGGAATTAATCAGGGAATATTAGCTTGCATAGGTGGAAACTGTGACTCTTGTTCCTGGACGTGCCTACCTGCTGTTTCCGGTGCCTGCCACGGGCTAGATGCCTGACGAATCTTCTTGAATGGCGAATGCATGGCTCTCAGGTGTGGGGTCTCAGAACTGACCCAGCCGAAGACGGTATTAACTCCCTGCCATGGAACCGACTTGACCATCTCAGAGCTAGCTCCGCGTGTTCTTGGGGCCTTTCACCCGCCTGTTAAAGCACCCAGCTCACAGCTCTCTCATTCACACTCTGTCTTTTCCTTTGTTAGCAGCTCAGTGTCAAAGCCTCATCCCCAATAGTCCATTCTCATGCTGGAAACCGTGCAGCCAGGACCAGCATTCATTTCCAATACCCATGGCTTCTGTGCCCAATTCATTTCATGCCCGTCCCTGGGCTTTGGCCTGCCTATCTCCCTTGTCCATCTGTTTGGACAGCTACGTGCCTGCTTGTGGGTGGTTAGATCCTTGGCATGGGGTAGGATCTCTAAACAATGCAAGAGGTTTACATGGGCAAGCTTCTCTGCATACCCAGAGACATCTGTCTGGTGGAGATGGTCTTCTCTCTGGAAGCCAGGGTGACACAAGCCTCCTTTATACTTTGCTGTACCTGGAGACGTGTGGGTGCCCAAGCTAAAAAACAGAAACCCCAAAAGAAAACAAAACATGATCACAAAGCATTCACTTGACAAACATGATGGACAGCCCATTCTGATGAGTAGATGCTAGGGATACGTGACCTGCAAAATGTGCGGTGTGTTCAGCGTGGCATATATAGATAGGAAGTGATGGGGACATGGAGGAGAAATGAAGGTGCTCGACAGGCCTAGAGAGTCGTCGGGAAAATTCAGTATTATACACAGAAAAAACAGGTTTTATGTAAATTGTGCTATATTAGGCAACAGGAAAAACAAAAACAAATGAACCATGACAGAGAGAAGCAGCTAAATCCGGAACTTGAAGTGTAGACATGCCAATTCATGTCAAGCCAGCAAATGAGCCAGACTCAGTAAGGCCTATGCCAAGGAGATGCGGCCTCGTTCATTTAAGATGCGAGTAAAGCTGGGTGTGGTGGCACATGCCTGTAATCCCAGTACTTGGGAGGCTGAGACAGGAGGATGGCAGGTTCCCAGACAGCCTTAGCAACTTAGTGAGGCCATTTCAAAATAAAGAATAAAAAGTAGGGTTGAGGATGTACCTCAGAGATAGAATATCCCTGGGTTCAATCCCTGGTAACACACACACACACACACACACACACACACACACACACACAGATATAGTGAATATTTTCATCCCAATGTTTTAAGACAAAAATAAAATATGACAGTGTGAGCCTGGAGAAAGGTCAAGTGTGCTCTATAGTATGGCTTCTTCTAAAAATAGCATCAATACCTACGCACGTTCTCAGATGAATGTACATGCTTACACAAACAAACATACACACACACACACACACACACACACATGACAAAGCTCAATTGTCTGCAGTGGATAATGTCTATAGAATTCTAAGAAGTGAAGAGGCCAATTATTATAGAATGTATAATTTTGACCAAAAGAAAAATTTAGTGGGTGTTTTTGAATGAGCCAGGGACCTTTCAAATGTGAAATCCTCTCTATAAAAATATATGGTCCTTTTAGGATGACCAGGACAACAGGGCCACATGAATTCCAAGACTGATTAAAACTTCCTAAGTGGGAGAAATGGGTATGATTAAGGAGGCAAACTTTACCTCTAGTCTTTTCAGTCTTTTCTTTCTCTCTTTCCTTTTCTTTTTCTTTTCTTTTCTTTTCTTTTCTCTCTTTTTTTTTTTTTTTTTTTTTTTTTGGACACAGTTTGCCCAGGCTGGGCTCAAACTTTCAATCCTCCTGCTTCAGCCTCTCAAAAACTGAGATTATAGATGTGTGCACCTCTGCACCTAGCAAGAATATATTTTGAAGAAATATATTTTAGCTGGGCATGGTGGAGCATGCCTCTAATCTCAAGGCCAGCCTCAGCAATTTACCAAGTTCCTGAGCAATTTAGCAAGACCCTGTTTCAAAAGAAAAAGGGGAGGAAGACTGGGGGTGTAGTTCAAAGGTAGAATGCCCCTGAACTCAATCCCAGGTACAAGAAAGGAAGGAAGAGAGGGAGGGAGAGAAGAAGGAAGAAGGAAGGAAAGAAGGAAGGAAGGATTGGTTTTGTATTCTTGCCCATTATGCCTTTTTTTTTTTTTTTTTTTTTTTTTTGCAGCACGGGGGATGGAACTCAGGGGCATTCTACCTCTGAGCTACACCCCCAGCCCAATTTTTTATTATTTACTTTGAAAGAGGGTCACACTAAGTTACAGAGGGCCTCATTAAGTAGCTGAGGCTGGCCACAAACCTGCGATCCTCCTGTCTAAGCCTCCCAAATACTGGGATTACAAACATGTGCCACCACACCAGGCTTTATGCCAGATTTTATCCCCAGCGTGTCTTATCTTATATCTTCCTTTTATATTTTTGCCTTATCTTCTGAGATTGCTCTAACCATAACTTATTTATGGTTATAAAACAGAGAAATAAATTATTTATAAGATTCTATGTAGAGTTACTTATTTGCTTAGCTGACATGATTATCCCCTGTGCTACAGTAGTTCTTCAGTTTGAATTATCAAGCACATTTTCACAAGACATGATCGTGGAACAGGAGAATCGCATAGAGTGGTGTATGCGGCTCTATTAAAGTCTTTTCATAGGTGCACAGAGAGTGGCTCAGAGAAGTTTGGGGACTTGCCCAAGGTCATACAGCTGGTCAGAGCAGAGACCTAGAGCAAAGCCAAGGTTCCCTAGCTCCTAGATCAGGGCCTTTCTACCTTATGACCACGCATCCTTGGGTTCCCCTGTTTGAGCCCACCTGCACTGTACCCTAGAAAGCAGATGTGTATGCAAAGTAGATGATCAATAACTCTTTGAGGGTGAGGACAGCGGCGCTGTCTCTCTACATTCGATGTATTGATTTGTCTGTGCAGTTAATGTAATTCTCACCACGCCAAAATGTACTGTAGACTTATTATTCTATGCAGATCTTACCGAGAAACAAAAGTTAGTTAGAAAAGACTAGGGCTCAGGTTTTTGTCTGTTTGCATTTGGAAGGTTAGTTGTGACTCAATTTAAAAAATATTTTATTAGATACCTATTAGAAGCCATATGTTTACTGGAAGAATAAATAATCCCATATATTATTATATAATTATAAATGGTTATTATCACAATCCAGTGGGAAAATAAAACAGATAAAATAAAAAAAATGCGCCAGCATGGTGGATAAGTACACAATATGCATTCACCTCCATAAGGTTCTAGGGATAAAGAGGTGAACAAGGCAAAATGTTTTCTAATCTCAGGCTGGGCTCATAGCTTAGAGACACAGAACTTGCCATAGTGTGAGACACTGGGTTCAATGGCCAGCATTTAAAAAAAAAATTTAAGCCAGGCATGGTGGCACACATTTTTAATCCCAGCGCTTGGGAGGCTGAGATGGGAGGATCACACAGGTTCGAAGCCAAACTCAGCTACTTAGTGAGGCTCTCAGCAGCTTAGTGAGACCCTGTTTCCAAATAAAGTATAAAATAGGTCTGAGAGTGTAGCCTGGAGGTAGAAAAGCCCCTGGATTCCACACCGAGTACCATGGGGGTGGGAGGGTAGGGGGAACAGGAAAGAAAGTCAATAATCACTTGTGATTAACCTAATTATTCACTAACAGTGATTATCAAAGTGTTTATCAAACTTAGGGAGACCCTAATTCAAAATAAATAAAAAAATTAAATAGGGCTGGGGGTGTAGCTCAGAGGTAGAATGGCCCTGGTTCAATTCCAGTGCTTCCTCCTAATTTTTTTTTAAGTTTATTTGGCAACTGTGTTATTTGCTTCAGTTGAAGACACCTTTTCTTCCCAACATAGTAATAACTGTGTGTAAGGCTTTATTTTCACAAACACAAGCCTATCTGGTGGGTGTCATTATCTCAACTGTAAAGATGAGAAACAGCTCAGGAAGGCTGAGCAACTGTCCACAGAAGGGTATGTGTACAACTGCCGCTCAGCAGGACCGAGCCAGATCATCTGAGGAGGTGCTGGGGCACAGAGCTCAGGCAGGAAAGGCTTTGGGGAGTGGGGGCCAGTGATGCAGCCTGATGCATTCCTGTAATCGCAGTACTCAGAGGCTGAGCCAGGAAGCTCATAGGTTTGAGGCCAGTCACAGCAATTTAATAAGACCCTCAGCAACTTAGCAAGACCCTGTTTCAAAATAAAAAAAATAAAATAAAATAGAGCTGGGGGTGTAGCTGAAAGGTAGAACAGGTAGAGTATCCCCGGGTTCAATCCTCAGAGCCACAAAACAAAAAGGTTTGGGGCTAACTCAAGTCTGAAGATTAACTGTGTGACTATGTGACTTTGACCAACAAATGTATCTCACCTCTTAAATTTAATTTCCCCTTTCTCTAAAATGGGACTGATAATAGTTCCAATCTCAAAGCTTTTGGCGAAGATTAAATAAGGCAATGCCAGAAAATAACTCAGCACAGAGCAAGCGATGACCAGTAGCTATTATTATACGTCCATCCTTTTCCATGTCCGATTCAGATGAGACCATCTGAGATCATACTTTAAGTCAGCGTAGTGTCAACCCAGAAGGACTCAAAATCCAAGTTTAAAAGAAGCTGTTGAGGACAGATTTCCTACTATCTCCTACCACATGAGCTTTCCAGGACTTTCCCATTTAAAAACCTTCAACGTCTTCTTAATGAGCAGGAGCGCTCTAAAAGTATACTAAGTCAAATTCCAGCTCCCTATTGTTCTCAGAGTAATTGCCTATAAACCCTAATTATTCTCTTATCCAAGCCTGATTTTGTTCAGATGGGTTACATCGTGAAGGCCAAACGAAATGGCCACAGCTTTGCGGTCAATCAGCGCGGACTGGTTTGTATAACTTCAGTGAACAAGCAAGTGCTCGCCAAGTGGTCTGAATTAACCTTTACTTTGTGCCATCTCTAGGAGGAAATCATGGACACCGGTGTCCTTGCTGGCCTGAGAGGTGTCTGGCATCCAGAGACTTTTCCTGGCTGACCTTTTGGGGAATGTCCAACATGGAAAAAAAATGGAATCCAAAAGAAGACACAGATTCAGACTCCATCCTTCAGAGTCCGCAGCACACCAGTCATGGGAGTTAAATACATTCGTATCCGTCGGCTCTGCGCTCCATCGCGCGAAATATTAAAATGAAATTCAAGGAGAAAGGTTTGAAGCAATCCTCCCCATTCTTGAAAATCACCCTTAGCTGCTGGGAACGCTGATAATCCCTTTGTAGCTTACCCAGGGCGCATTCATCAGTGAGGCAGCTCAGTCAATTGTGGCTGTATTCACAGGTGACCATGCGGTCCGCCTGCCTTTCCAGAGATACAAGAAACAAAACCAAACGGACAGAGAGAAGCTGGCACCGCAAATTCACACGAGAGCGGCCCAGGCCAAGCTTCGGTTTTTAAGGACAGGAACATTCGGCCCTCAGCGACCCAGCCTCCAAATTTATAGGCTCCTCTGCGGATGCAGACCACGATTCTGAAAAATAAAAGGGGATCTCAGGCAGAAAAAGAGATTACAAATAAGGATCATTCGACAACAATAACCAAAAAATAAACCCTGGCAGCCACCATGCTCAGCCGGCACGGTGGGTGCCAGTCCGACTCCTCGATGCCCACTTCCATGGGTAGCCCAACAAATTATGTAGGTTCTTGAATGCAAGGGAGGCTGACCGCAGATGCAGGAGAACAGGCTGCATTTCAATGTGAAAAGCTGTTACTGAGAGAGCCCTGCTGGCAGGCACAAAAAGTACTTTTTACATATAAAAAGCATGTTTGGCAAATTCAGCTGTTTTGCTGCTAAGTTTTACAACGTTATAAACAAACAACAAATAACAGCCATCTCCCTATTTAGAAATGACCCCCCACACCCCCTGCTGGTCCCTGCAGCACGGTTAGATACTCTTAGAAATTGAGAGAAACCCAAGTGGAAA
>NC_137788.1:54793294-54920794 GCF_963383645.1 Muscardinus avellanarius
TTTTACATGGTTGAGCCATTTATTTAAGAATGTGCCACTGTATATGCCTGTATTTCAATAAAAGTGCTCTTTCTAGATAAGAATTAAAGCCTTTTACTCCAATCTGAATTTTTTATCTTCATCATTTTTCTCATACCAGTTCATATCAATATCAATTCATTTCTTTGTTGGCTTCTATTCATGACATTAACATATTCCACAGGTACCAGCTTGATCAAAATTTATTTATAGAAAAAATCTTTAACATATACACTTTTTTTTTTTTTTCCGGTACCAGGGATGGAACCCAGGGGCATCCTACTTCCAAGCTACACCCCCAACCTACTTTTTATTCTTTATTTTGAAACTGGGTCTCATTGAGTTGCAAAGGGCCTCACAAAAAGTAGCTGAGGCTGTTTGCAAACCATGATCCTCCTGTCTCAGCCTCCGGAATCCTGGGATTACAAACGTCTGCCATCACACCCAGCAACATACACACTATTATAATTATTATTTTTATAATAAAAAACGGAGTCCCCAAGAGTTTAAATAGCATAATGATTAAAGTACCTACATCATAAAAGTTTTTCAAGAACTAATAGCAGTTAATGTAGATGTAGTATCTGGTACACACCAGGCCCTCCATAAATGGTTGTTCTTGTTTATAGATGTTACAAAGAGTTCTCCTGAAAGATTTGGTATTAATTTAGTGATTTTTTTTGGGGGGGTGGTGGTACTGGGGTTCCTGGAAACCCTTCTAACTCCAGGCTACACTCCCAGACCTATTTTTATACTTTTTTATTTTGAAACAGGGTCTCTTAAGCCAGCGTGGCTGGCTTTGAACCTACGTGATCCTCCTGTCTCCACCTCCCAAGCACAGGGATTACAAGCGTGCGCCACCACGCCCGGCCAATTTAGTGAAATTTTTACTTTAACATCTTTAGATAGTTGTTCAAAATTTTTATGACAATATGTATTAAATATTAAACCCTTTACCCTCTTGTACTTAGGAAATATACCAGATATGAACAATTAGGCACATAAAAATGCGTACTAGGAGCCTGGCATGGTGGCACATGCTTGTATTCCCAACTTGAGAGGTTGAGACAGGAAAATCTCAGGTTCATGGCCAGCCTCAGGTATTTAGTGAGGCGCTCCATAACTCAGTGAGGCCCTGTTTCAAAATAAAGAATAAAAAAATAGGGATGGGGGTGAAGTTCAGAGGTAGAATGTCCCTGGAGTTCCATCCCCAGTACCATAAAAAAAAAAAAAAGATACCCACTCCTTCACGCTTCAAGGTTAAAAACCCAGATCCTTGTTTAAATAACCAGAAAAAAAAATTACTCTTGTATTCACTTCTAAGAAGCCACTTGAAAACAAGTATAATGGGTCTTAAGAGCATTATCCCAACAATCGCCTCTGTTGAACCAGAAGCCCTTCCTTTTTGCAAATTCCAAATCCCTACCAAAGGAGGCCAAAGGGGAGAGAATCAACAAACTTCCATACAGATGCACAGATAAACACCAATCTGATTCCATTTCCTGGAGGTCCTTGAACAAGCCTTAGGTGCCCCCTCCCACATCATGTGGCTGTGTACTTGACATTTCCACTTAGATAGAAATCCTTATTTAGAGCCCGGTGTGGTGGCGCACGCTTGTAATCCCCACAGGAGGGGATTACAGGAGGATTGTACAAAGCCAGCCTCAGCTACTTAGTGAGGTTCTCAGCAATTTAGTGAGACTCTGTTTCCAAATAAAACATAAAATAGGTCTGGGAGTATAGCGCGGAGGTGGAAAGCTTCTGGGTTCCACCCCCAATACCACCAAAAAAAAAAAAAAAAAAAAAATTAAAAACAAGAAAAATGGGGTTGGGATTATACCTCCAGAGGTAGAATGCCCCTGGGTTCAAAACCCAGTACCGCAAAAAATAAAAAATAAAAAAAAATAAAAAGGCAAAAAAGTAACAAATGCCCATGTATCGACTACCTTTTAGAAATATTAATATTTCATCATATTTGCTCAGCTATCTCCTTGGTAGTAAAGATCAAACCCTGGACCTTGCCTGCTAAGCACATGCTCTACTGTTGCTGCTCTTAAAAAAAAGAAAAAGAAAAAGAAAAAAGGGAAAGATATATATTTAGCTTGCAGTTTTGAAGGCTGAAAACGCAAGACCAGGCAGTCATACCTGCTTGGTCTCTGGTGAGAGTCTCCTTAACTGTGTCACATGATGGTGGCCAGCACCCGGGAAGAGTAGACAATTTTCTTATAACAACCCACTCTCAGGAGAACGAATTCATTTCAGAGATACTGTTTTGAATTTAGTAAATAGTAAATTCAATGATTTTATTATGTGTGTGTGTGTGTGTGTGTGTGTGTGTGTGTGTGTTGCTGGGGATGGAACCCAGGGGCATTCTACCTCGGAGTTACATCCCCAGCCCTAATTTTTATTCTTGATTTTGAAACAGGGTCTCACTGAGTTGCAAAGGGCCTCACTAAGTAACTGAGGCTGTCTGCGAACCCAGATCCTCCTGTCTCAGCCTCCCAAATGCTGGGATTACAAGTGTGCAACACTACACTCTGCGCAATGATTTTATTTCTACTGTGTGTGTGTGCGCGCACATATACAAGACACTAGGGATTGAACCCAGGTATGTTCTACCTGTGAGCTAAACTCTCAGCCGTTTATATTTTTTGTTTTGGAAACAGGGTCTTGCTAGGTTGCCAAGAGTCTGGCTGAAATGCTAAGCCTGTCCTTGAACCTGTGACCCCCCCTGTCTCAGCCTTCCAAGGACTGAAACTATAGGCATACACCACCACCCCTGACTAGAGATTTGACTTTTACTAGAGTTTGACTTTTATCTCAGTTAGGTTTGAGTTCAATTACATGTGGCAGAAAACCCAAAAAAGTAGTGATTTATAGAGAAATGGGAATTTCTCTTTTTTTGCACAAAAAAGAGATTTGGAGGAAACAGTTGAGACAATGAAGTTGATTTGGTGTATGGAAGATCAAGGCTAAGTTGTTTGGGATTCTCTTTGTGTTCCTTTACTAGTTTTTTCTTTGTTTTTTGTTTTTTGTGGGTTTTTTTGGTGGTACTGGGATTCCTGGAAGCCCTTCTACCTCTGGGCTACACTCCCAGACCTATTTTATTTTTGGAAACAGGGTCTCTTATGCCAGTGCGGCTGGCTTCAAACTGTGCAATCCTCCTGTCTCCGCCTCCCAAGCGCGGGGATTACAAGCGTGCGCTCCCACGCCCGGCCCTTTACTAGTTTTAATACAGCTCCTTTAGCTTTAATCATCCATGCCCAGTTCCCAGGAAAGAAGGAGAAGAAAAGCAATGGTAATAAATAAATAAGTGTATGTTAGCTGAGTGTGAGGGTGCACACCTGTAATTCTAGTACTGAGGATGCTGAGACAGAAGGATCAAAAATTGAAGGGGAGCCTCAACAACTTAACAAGGCCCTCAGCCACTCCATGAAAGCGTGTTTCAAAATAAAAAACAAAAAGGCCTTTGCAACTCCGTGAGACCCTGTTTTAAAACAAAGAACAAAAAAATAGGGCTAAGGGTTAAAGCTCAGAGGTAGAATGCCCCTGGGTTCAATCTCCAGGAACAACAACAACAACAACAAAAAGAGTGTATGTCAGCTAAGTCTTTCCTCCTTTTAAGGGTCTTTCCCAAGAACTCTACCCAGCACATAACATCCACTGATATCCTGTTTTTTAGAACCTGTCATAACCTATATCTGAAAGAGACCCCGAAAAATATAGGTTTTCATTTGGCTGTATTCCCACCACAATAAAAGTACAATTCTGCTATTATGGAAGGGGAGACTAGATATTAGAGATTGTTTTTTCTTTTTTATGTGTGTGTGTGTGTGTGTGTGTGTGTGTGTGTGTGTGTGTTTGTGTGTTAGAGAATGAATCCGGGGCATTCTGCCACTGAGCTAGACCTTCAGCCCTATTTTATTTTCTTATTTTAAAACAGGGTCTCATTAAGTTGCTGAGAATCCCTCTAAGTTGCTGAGGCTAGCTTCGAACTTGTGATCTTCCTGTCTCAGTCTCTCAAGTACTAGAATTATAGGCATGCACCACCATGCCTAGTTTTTTCTTTTCTACCTTAAATAGCATATGAATTTAAATGCTATTAGATGTCATATAAATAAGATCATACATATATGAAATTACACCTCGTGTTACTGCTATAATTTGCTTTGTTGCCGTTGTTCATCATAGTAATTTTGAGATTCACCTCCATAGATAGACATAACTTTAACTCCTTCATAACTTTTACTCCTTTGTATTGAAAGGCAGGAGGTTTATTCAGTTTAGGTACAATTATCTAAATTAAGTGCAGAGTATTGGGTGGGACTGATGCCTCGGCTTCCTTTCTCTTGTTGGGAAACGCGCCTCCGCTGAGGGTCTTTGAGACGCCAGCCTTTCTGCTTGGAATGCTGCTGGCCACGAGGCTCTTTCCAGGTCTCCACTGCATCATTCAGGTTGGAAAAGGCTGGTTTTCCCATATTCACTCTCCCTTTCTGTCATGTTGATAGAACGTTTAGCTGGGTACGTAATTATCCAAGGAAAATCGCACTTTTTTATTGCCAGATATAGCCCTGTGACTATGTTCTGATCAGTGAGATTTGAGGAAAATTATGTGTTCAAAATTTGGGGTTATTCTTTTCAAATGAATACATCTTTATAAAGTGATGCCCTCTTTCCTCCCCCTTCCCCTATCCCATGGCCTGGAGTGTGGACCTGGAACCTGGCCCTCTTACACCAGGTGCGTGGCTACATCCTTAGCCCTATTTTATTCATTCATTCATTCATTCATTCGTTCGTTTGTTTGTTTGTTTGTTTGTTTGTTTGTTTGTTCATTTATGTTGGTGGTAGTGGGGTTCCTGGAAACCCTTCTTCCTCCGGGCTACACTCCCAGACACCTATTTTTTATATTTTTATTTGGAAACAGGGTCTCCTAAGCCAGCGAGGCTGGCTTCGAACCTGCGCGATCCTCCTGTCTCTGCCTCTCAAGTGCAGGTTAGTGAAAGGGAAGGACTTAATGGATACAGAAAAGGGGGGAAGGATGGCATTTCAGGTACCAGCCATGACCCACAAGCGTGTATCACCTAGAAAAAGATCCTATTTACAGTTAGCGCACCCAAATGATTTGGGATACATGTATCACAATGGATGCACATAGAAGGACCAGGCATTCTCAAAGGTGTCTTTAAGTTTACAGGACTCCTTTAAAGGACTCTCACATAAGCAGTGTTATATACCCGGAGAAAAAGTTGCTTTCACCACTTCTGACCAGGTAGTATTCCAAATCTTCCTGCAGTGAAAGTATCAGTCCTAAAATCAATCAGGTACTAAGAAACAAAAGCTGCCTCTAGGCAGTGTTCAAGTGAACTCTCTAGAAGAGACTACCCCCTCCTCTGCTCAGCAACATATCTTGCAGCGCCGGACTGATTTATGTTTCCAGTGTCCTCCAAGATTCCATAACTTTAGGGTATCTACATAAATATGGCTTATGACAAATACATACTACCGCATAAGTATAATATAACCAGTAACATCATATGCATTTGCAAATAATGCTGATAAAGCTAATATTTATGTGCAAAGAAAGGTGACACAGAAATTTCCCCTTAATCTTAAAAGTGAATTGTCATTTTTCAGTACCTTCTCTAAAATAAGTTGCCAAGCCTCTGACGGTGTTCCTTTTTAACAGAGTACTGCTAAATTGAATTTATGCCCAGAAGTTATTTCTTCTTGCCTGCACAAAGAATTGTATAAACAGGATGGCACCTATTTTGAAATTAATATTATGTTGAGTCGCACCACTTGGATACGTATAAAAAAGAGCTGCAGAATCAAGCAAAGTTTCCAGGCTTCCCTGGGAGTAGCAGACAGGTGACAGGACTCTGCATTTTCGACTTTAGGAGGGCCAAGATAAGACATGGTTCTGAAGGAACCCGGTCCATTTCTTGATGAGTTTGTGCCATTTCAAAGACAGAACATTTCCTCTTGCACCTCGTACCGCAGTCTGCATGCTTTGTAGCGCCTGTCTTTCCTGTTATGTCATTCATACTCTGAAATGCTTCTTTTTATTTATTTTTTTTATTTTTTTTTTGTGGGACCCAGAGGCATTCTACCTCCGAGCTATACCCCCAGCCCTATTTTTTTTATTCTTTATTTTGAAACAGGGTCTTACTGAGTTGCGGAGGGCCTCACTAAGTAGCCGAGGCTGGCTGCCAACCATGATCCTCCTGTCTCAGCCTCCCAAATGCTGGGATTACAAGCGTGAGCCACCACGTCCAGCTTCTTTTGAAATTTTAAAAGTAGATACTTAGCTGGCTATGATAGTGCACACGCTTGTAATCCCAGTACTTGGGAGGCTGAGATAGGAGGATCTCAGGTTCCCAACCAGCCTCAGCTACTAAGTAAGGACCTCGGAAATTAGTGAGACCCTGTTTCAAAAATAAAAAATAAAAAATAGGGCTGGGGGACAGTAAATCTCAGTGGTAGTATGCCCCTGGGTTCAACTGCAAAAAAAAAAAAAAAAAAGTAGATATTCAATATCCTGATGCACCAATAGCGTAGAATAATTATGGAAAAAAGTATTTTAATAATTTATGTGCAAAAGAATAACATTGTAAATAGTACTCAGTGATTTTTTTGTCCTTCAAAATGTCTTTATTCTTCTGCCATTAAAATTAAACCTCAGCCGGGTGTGGTGGTGCACACTTGTAATCCCTGCACTTGGGAGGCTGAGACAGGAGGATCGTGCTGGTTTGAAGCCAGCCGTGCTGGCTTAACAGACCCTATTTCCAAATAAAATATATATTAAAAAATAGATCTGGGAGTGTAACCCGAAGGTCAAAGGGTTCCATCCCCAGTACCACCAAAAATAAAAAATAAACCTCAATGCTAAAGCTTATGTACGCAAGGAAAGATAAAATCCAGAAAACAGAACTGAATTAAATTCTTTTTAATAAAGAAAACTTTTAAATCCCTGGCAGAAGTAATAATTTTGAAAGCCTACAAGTATTTTGTTGGCATGGTTGTTTGCTTATTAATAAAAATAAAAGATTCTCTTTTAAAAAGATGAAGTTCTCAGAGCACAAAGTCTCTATCTAAACAACATGACTGGGAAAAAGGCATGATGATAGAGAATCAGTGTTTGAAAGTTAAACTCAAGAAAGATTTGATCTCAGGCTTGAGGCTAGCATCAGCAACCCAGTGAGACTATTAGCAACTCAGCAGACCCCTGTTTCAATAAAATAAAGGGCTGCAGGTGTAGCTTGGAGGTAGATTTTCCTGGGGTTAAATCCACCAATATCAAAACAAAAGCCAGAGCCTGGCATGGTGGCACACGCTTGTAATTCCAGTTATTGGGAGGCTGAGACCGGAGGATCGCAATTCGCCTCAGCTACTTAGTGAGGCCCTTTGCAACTAGTGAGACCTGGTTTCAAAATAAAAGAATAAAAAATATAGGGCTAGGGGTACAGCTCAGAGTTAGAATGCCCCTGGGTTCCATCCCCAGTACTGGAAAAAAAAAAAAAAAAGCTAAAAGAAACCCCCAAAGACCTAAGAACTAAGGGAAAGCAGTGGCGTCACCACAGATGAGAATTCCTAAGAAGGGAGCTTCCGTCCAGCCTCCAGGCACAGCCCTGGCTGTTCACACTCTGCCCAAGCAGGAATGACAACAGAAATCTCAGACAGGTTTGGGAGATTCCCACAAGTCATCTGTGCTTTGCTTCCTGGGTAAAGTCTAGAAAGAAAACATGAAAACCTTTACTGCGGAAATCTATGGCAACAATTCAGCAGGAATGCAGTGAGGTGTTTAGGAAAAAAGAAACTAGGATAGGTTCCCAAGTTTTTCATCTTGCAGCCCCAAAAGTGGCTGCAGAAGACCAGCTATCCTGAAGGATAAGGAGATCCCTGGACATACTAACACATGGACTGCTGAAGCTGAAAGTCATGGTAGAGGCAGCGATTAATAATTAGCAGAGACAAAACTTAATGACAGACCAGACTTTTCCTTCTCCTTAGACCATGGTGAATTATTTATTATTTATTTATTTATTTATTTATTTATTTTGTGGTAGTGAAGATGGAACCCAGGAGCATTCTACCTCTGAGCTATATCCCCAGCTCTATCTTTTATTCTTTATTTTGAAACAGGGTCTCACTGAGTTGCAAAGGGCCTCACTAAGTAGCTGAGGCTATCCGTGAACCCAGATCCCGAATGCTGGGATTTCGAGTGTGCACCACCTCGCCCAGCTAAAATAACTCTTTTTAAAAGCCGCTATTGACAGCGTAGCCTTCTCATGCTAATCAATGATCCATTTCTCTGCCCATATTTCCTTGGAAGGAGTTGTCAGCCCTATTCTGTGTCCTCTTGTTTGTTTGCTCTTATAAATCTACTCCAAATAGACTGATTCTTACCTTCTCACTGCAAAAAAAACTGTGGCAAGGTCACGCATGACCTTCACTTGGTCAGATCTCATTATATATAATCTTAGTCCTTCTTTAACTTGAGGACACCCTTGACTGGTCCTCATCTTTCTGTACTTCTCTCTAAGACATCTGCTCTCTCCATAGTCCTCTCTAGCACTGACTGCTCCTCCACTTTCCTTTCTTGGCTCCTGCTCATCTCCCTAATCTAGCGCTGGGATCCCCTGAGGTTCAGACCCAAGACCTCCTCACTATCCAGACTCCCTCTTTAGGTAACCACGTACAAGGCTGTGCCATCTGCACACATTCCTTGCACTTCTACCCTGAACTCCCATAATTCTTTTTTTTTTTTGAGGGGGGTGGTATTGGGGATTGAACTCAGGGCCATTCTACCTTCTACCTCCAAGTTACAGCCCTAGCCCTATTTTGTTTTTATTTTGAAACAAAGTCTCACTAGGTTGATGAGACTCTTACTACTTGCTGAGCCTGTCCTTGAATCTGCAATTCTTCTGTTTCAGCCTTCCAAATACTGGGATTACAGATATGTGCCACCATTCCTGGCTTGAATTCCCATAATTATTCCAAATGCCTATTCAATAGCTCAGCTTGAATGTCTAAGAGTCATTTCATACTATATATATATATATATATATATATATATATTATATGTAGTATATATTATTTTTTAAATGATACATTATTTTCAATATAGCATATTATATTATATATTATAATATATATTTATAGATATATCTATATATATTATAATAGATATGATAGATTATAGGTATATGCCAACATACTCAGATCCAAAGCCAATAGATATAATACCAATTATATTGTGTAATATGATATAATATTATATTGTATATTATATAATCCTATTATCCTATAAACTTAACAATATATACTATATATTATTATATATAGTACATATATTGATACTGGGGATTAAATCCAGGGACATTCTGCCTCCAAGCTATAACCCAGCTCTTTTAATTTTTATTTTGAAGCCGGGTTTTTCTAAGTTGCTGAGGGTCTCACTAAATTGCTGAGGCTGGCTCTGAACTTGCAATCCTCCTGTCTCTGTCTTCCAAGTTTTGCGATTATAGGTGTGCACCACCATTCCCAGTTCATACTTAATATATAGTTATTTATTGAACTCCTGATAGTCGCCATCCTAATGACCATGAACTTGTTTTTCTTGATCTTCCTCATCTTAGAAAATGGCAACTTTGTTCTTCCAGTTGCTATTCCGAACTTTGTAATTGCCCTTTGATTACCAAAAAAATTTTTTTTTGTACTGATGATTGAACCCAGAGGCATTCTACCTCCAAACTATACCCCTGGTCTGATTTTTTATTTCTTATTTGGAAACAGTGTCTCACTAAGATGCTGAAAGTAAGTTTCCAAGGCTGGTTTCTAAACTGTAATCCTCCTGTCTTAGCCTCCCAAGTACTGTAATTACAAGCATGGGGCACCACATCATCTCTACAAAAAGATTTTTATTACAAAAAGAGATTCTTCTCCCATTTTCAATTCTTCAACAAATCTTGTCAGCTCTATCCTCAGATCTTACGTTTCTCCTTAACTATCATGAACATAGTCCAAGTCACCATCATCTCTTTTAGCTCCAAGCTATACTCCAAGCCCTATTTTATTTTTATTTTGAAACAAGGTCTATGTTGATGAGAGTCTCACTACTCTCTGAGGTTGACCTCAACCTACTATTCTTCTGTCTCAGCCTACCAAGTACTTGGATTACAGGCATCCACCACGACACCCAGCTATTTTTTTTTTAAATAGGGTCTTGCTAAATTGCTGAGGCTGATCTTGAACCTGCAATCCTCTTGTCTCAGCTTTCTGAGTATTGGTATTACAGGTATATGACACCATACATGGTTCCAAAGTCAATTTTTTAAAATATAAATCAGCTCATATCATTCCTTTGCTCAAAACCAAAGACTTCTCATTTCATTCAGAAAAAAATAGTTTTTGGTGAAAGAGAACTTAAGTAAATGGAAAGACATTCTATGTTCATAGATCAAAATACTGAACATTGTTAGGATGTCAATATTTTCTAAATTAAACTATAGATGCCACTCTCCTCTCCCTCTCTCTCTCTCTCTCTCTCTCTCTCTCTCTCTCTCTCTCTCTCTCTCTCCCTCCCTCCCTCCCTCCCTCCCACCCTCCCCGTCTCTCCCTCCCTTCCTCTCTCTCTCTCTCTCTCTCTCTCTCTCTCTCTCTCTCTCTCTCTCTCTCTTTCTCTCTCTGTACCAGGGATGGAACCCAGGGGAATTCTACCTCCCAGCTACACTTCCAGCTCTATTTTTTAGTCTTTTTATTTTTAAAACAGGGTCTCACTGAGTTGCGAAGGGCCTCGCTAAGTACCTGAAGCTGTCCACGAACAGTGGTGTCAGCTTCCCAAATGCTAGAATTACAAGCATGCACCACCACACATGACCAGCTGTCTCTTTTATAGAAATTAACAAGGTGGCCAGGCATGGTGGTGCACACCTGTAATCCTAGTACTTGGGAGGCTGAGACAGTAGGATCACAGGTTTGAGGACAGCCTCAACAATGTGTTTCAAAAATAAAATAAAAAGAACTGGGAATGAAGCTTGGAGGTAGAATATCCCTAGGTTCCATCCCCAGTATAAATCCCCACCAAAAAAAAAAAGCCTCTCCTCTCCCTGCCCATGGCCTGTCCCAACTTTTCTCTACCTGGAGAATTTCCACAATGTTCCAGTTGTACACACTCTGTGAAGATCAAGCCCAAGGGATCACCCATGCTAGGCAAGCTTTCCAACACTGAGACACATTCTCAGTCCTACATTTATTTTTTTTTTCTACTTTTGTATTGTAAACTTCATTATGTTTAATATCTGTCTTCCCCATCAAAGAAAATCTTGTCTCTCCGCATGCCCAGAGCTTAGCATAGTACCTGGCACTAGTAGCAATTTAGTAGATATTAGTTAAATGGATGAGTTATAGCACATTTGGTGATGATCATTAATAGCTTTAATATATTTTATAATATCTTAATTTTTTTGAACTGGGGATTGAATCTAGAGCTAATCTACCTCTTAGCTATACCCCCCAACCCTATCTTTTATTCTTTACTTTGAAACAGGGTCTCACCAAGTTGTGGAGGGCTTCACTAAGTAGCTGAGGCTTGCAAAAAACCTGTGATCCTCCCGTCTCAGCCTCCCAAGTACTGAAATGACAAGCATCTGCCATGATGCCTGGCTCTTAAGAAAAATTAAAAATAGCCGGGCATGGTAGCGCATGATTGTAATCCCAGCATTTGGAAGACTGAGAAAGGAAGATTGCAGTTTGCAGACAGCCTCGACTACTTAGTGAGAGTCTGTCAAAATAAAGAATAAAAAATAGGGCTGGGGTGTAGCTCAGAGGCAGAATGCCCCTGGGTTCAATCCCCAGTACTGAAAAAAATTAATAATAAACCACTTAGCTGTGATAAGGTTATTTGTAGAATCTCTTAAAATAAGCACATAAATATTCTAGGCATATACTGAAACTTATGTTTACAAAGCCAGTAAAATAAAATCATTTTGAGCTAATGTAGGACTTACCCACAAACCAACTATTAGATGGTCAAAGATTTGCTAAGGAAATTCCGAAGATCACCTAGTAAGAAGAGCTGACAAGCGCTGTGGCTCATTTATCCTTGAGACTAAAGGGTCTATTCTCATTTTGACGTCCAGGATTTATATATGCAACTCCCATTAATGCTAATGGGAACGGCGCGCATAAATTCTCAAAAACTGAGATGAGAACACATCCCTAAAATGTGCAAACCAGGAACGCAGGGCAGATACGGTAATTCCAGAGCCTAAGAAACTGAGCCCATAATTAAAACGTGTGGATCTCTCAGTGGCAGCTGATTGAGTTGCTAACAGACTCGCTGGCCCGATTCATCACAGGATACCCACAGCCCCCCAGCCTCCCCAGGCCCGGAGAGCAGCAGGTGCTGGTGAAAGGCAGCCGGCCGCAGATGCCTCACTGGAGAAGGGGGAGAGACAGGGGCGACGAGGTGCAACCCAGTCTGGGGAAGGAGCAAACGTGCCAAAGACCTTTGTCTCCTGCTCCTGCCGCCTTGGTTCTTCTGCTTAATCGTTAGATCTGCTTTAAAAGAGGATTTCCAAATCTAAAACTTTCGAATGAAAGCCAAATAATCTGCTCTGCAAGAGGCTACCTGGAGAGAAGATTTACCCCCCGGGGTACCACATGAATGCTCCGCTTGTGAGAATCGTCTAGCATTTCTGAAAACCCAAATCTCCTCTGAGAGGAATAGCAATACATAATTCCATAACATGTCTGATCAAGAGGTCTTCACAGACTCACCCCAATTTCAACAAGTTATTCTCCATATTTCTATAATAAATTTATTTCCCAGTTCAATCCCAGCAAAAGTAGATTGTATACGGAACATAGCCTAGTGAAGTCTACCGAATCTGGAATTCAAAGGATAGATTCGAGTTTCCTGGGACATGAAATCTCTCTGAGCCAGAGTTTCCTCTACCAGAAAATGAAAGGCAAGAAACCTTGCCTTTCTTTCTTTCTTTCATTCATTCTTTCTTTCTTTCTTTCTTTCTTTCTTTCTTTCTTCTTCTTATCTATTTTTTGTCTCTTGGGGTCATCATGGTACTCAAATTAGAAATTCAAAATGAAAGCATTGAAAATGCAAACATCAGTTTACATGCTCAATAATAAATACTTTTTGGAATTAAATATGTGTTGCCCTCTAAAATCTTCAGAAATGGCCTAATCTCTGACAGAAAGTCTCTCAGAGTCAGTTTCCTCCTCTCCATTCACAAGCTGCCTTCTGCTCTCACCTACACCTCTAGCACCCACCAACCCCAATAATGAGCACCTGGTAACACCCAAGTCTATTCTAAAACCACCAAAACACGAAACTCCAACAAGAGGAAAAGAGAAAATTTCACAACAGGAGCCACGTGACTTCATTTTAATCCCACTGTGATGCCAGTAACTACTGTGTGCCAAATAGGGTGCCAGGAGCCGGACCCAGAGGCACGCTCACCATACCACCCACATTCACCGCAGCACGGGATCCGTCACGCTGACCCTGAAGCCAGCCACTTGCCTCCCCCTCGCAGCCTCCCCCTGCTCCAAGGCAGCATCACCCCATCATCTCGTACATAGACTACAGCCACTACCTGCTACCCGATCACCCTGCTTCCCCTCCCCAGGGCCTTGCAGTAATCATTCCAAAGCTCACATGTGGCTTGTCACCCTTCATATTTAAAATACTTTAATGGAGGCGGGCGTGGTGGTGCACGCTTGGGAGACTGAGACAGGAGGATCGCACAGGTTCGAAGCCAGCCTCAGCTACTGAGTGAGGCTCTCAGCAACTTAGTGAGACCCTGTTTCCAAATAAAATATTAAAAAATAGGTCTGGGTGTATAGCCCGGAGGTAGAAAGCCTCTGGGTTCCACCCCCAGTACCACCAAAAACAAACAAACAAAAAACAATAAAATACTTTAATGGCCTCTATATGTTCTAAGGACAAACACCAGGATCTTCAATATGGCCCACAAGAGCTTGTATGATCTAGCCCTATCTGCTTCTCAAGACTCCTCCATCTCTTTCTTTTCTGTCCCTCTTTTACATTCTTTGTAAGTACCTCTACCTTCAACCATCCATGGGTCTTCTCTCTGCCTCTTCAATTAATTAACTTTTACTCATCTTTTGTATATGTGGGGGGATACTGAAGATTGAACCCAAATACCCAATTAGAGGTATTCTACCTCCAACTACAGTCCTATTTTGTGTTTTTGTTTTGAAACAAAGTCTCACTAAATTACAAAGGGCTTTGCTAAGTTGTTGAGGCTGACTTTGAACATACAGTCCTCCTGCCTCAGCCTCCCAGGTACAGGCATGTACCACCATACCTGGCTAGCTTCTCCTCTTAGCACAGACATTGCTTCCTATGGAAAGCCTCCCTGTCCCCCTTACACAGTCAAATCTCCTTGATTTGATTATCATCAGTCTTCCTCAGTGGACAGTGCGCTCTCCAAGGACAAGGTTTGTGCCTGGTTTTGCTCATCACTGTTTATTCTCAGCACTTTTCATAAAGCCTGGCACATAATAGCTGCTCGACTAATATTTATCAACTAAGTGAGCCACTAATCAACTCACTCTAATAATGACAAAGCCAGTCATCAGGAAAATTCATCTCAGTAACAGTGTAAACACTGAGAGGGCAAAACTTTTGTCTCTTTTATTCATGGATGTATTTGCAGTACCTAGAATAGTGCTTGGCACATACTAATCACCCAATGAGCATTTATTGAACGAATGAATGAATGAAGAGATAAAATATAAGTAAGCCTAATAAAAATGATAGCATATAGCAAGACTGACTATTCTTTATTTCATGTCTCTGTGGCCTGCTTTGTTAGGAGGATTCCCTTAAGTCCTAAACATGACAACTTTCTTGCTGAGTAGCCTTGGAAAGTTACATCATCTCTTCGAGGTTCTGTTTCTTCATTCCCAGAATGAAGAGAATCCATCCATTCTGGCTTCCCTACAGAGTTCATGTAAAAACCAAAGGAGACCATGTGCGCTCTGAAGGGCTGTGTAGATGAGTAGAATTCAACTACTTGAATTCAACTACACGGTAGACACTAAGCTAAGTACTGTGCTTAGGAAGTGATACGATAGTAAGCCCCTCTCTTTGTCACCACATAAAAACCCCTACAGGCTCATACTTTTTCCTCTTCCATCCTTTCTAGTTCTCCTGAGAAGATCTCATCCCAAGATCTACATCATTTGGTAATGATAATTAACGGTAGACTCTCTCGCACTTTAAAACATGGGAATATTGATAACTACAAGGCACAGAAAAAAAGTGGCCACGGATGGACACAGTAGAACTCAGGGCCTGAGCAAGAAATTTGGCAGAAGCCCAAACATAGAAGAAAGACACGCAAGGAAACATCCAAGGCCACTCCCAGGAGAAAGGTCTCAGGGAAAAGGTGTTGGGGAGCAATGTTACTGGATGTCTGAGGATAAAAAAAAAAATGATTGCAAGTTTGATTAATTAACAGTGTTATTTCCTGAATAAAATTACTTAGATGGTTGGGCTCAGTAGTGTGCACCTATAATCCCAGTTTCTTGTGAGGCTTAGACAGGAGGATCACAAGTTTAAGGGCAGCTTAGTGAGACACTGCCCCAAAATAAAAAATAAAAAATGGGTATAGCTCAGGGGTAGAGTGCCCTTGGGTTCAGCCTAGTATTGAAAAAAAAAAAAGGATGAAAGAAAAAATAATAACAGCACAATGGAGATGCAGCTCAGTGGGAGTATGCTTACCTAGAATGCATGAGTTCCTGGGTCCAATCCCGGATTTAAAAAAAATTAACCAGGAAACATTGTTACTTAGCAAAAACAAAAAACAAAACACCATGGGAGCGATGGTAGAGAATAGCACTACCATGGCTGCCTTTATTCATTCTATAAAATTTTGGGGGAAGCTGGGCATGGTGGCACATGCTTGTAATCCCAACAATTGGGAGACAGGATCATGGTTTGAGGACAGCCTCAGCTACTTAGTGAGGCCCTTTGCAATTCAGTGAGACCCTGTTTCAAAATAAAGAATAAAAAATGGGGCAGGGGGTATAGTTCAGAGGCAGAATGCTCCTGGGTTCCATCTCCAGAGAGACCCACAAAAAAATAAAAAATAAATAAATTCTTTGGAGCCATAATAAGAATGTGCCTAGCATCCTAGATCAATCGAGTATTTCATGAAAACAGTCCTTTTCTTCCCCTCTCCATTACAACCTACATGCATCTGTCCATCATGCCGTCTTCCTCTCTCCTCATAATTACACTCCTCACTGCAGTCCAAAGCAAAGTCCCTCAGATAACTGGTTGATACAAGAGACTCAATTCCATGTTCCCCATGGAGTAGACTCTGTGCTGAGATGGACTTCCATGATGCAGTAGGACCAGCCCCGAGGACCAGGTGTGACTGAGGATGCTCTCAATTCATAAATCTGGCTTTCATAATTTTATTCATTACATGAGGAGAAGTACGCATATTTAACTACACACTCCTACTGAAAGGTTCTCATTCACCTAAGCTCATTGAATAAAGAAAAGGCATGAAGATTTATTCCTTTTTTAATGTTTTAACTGGTATGTTTTGTTGACTGTGACAAGAACTCAAGATTTAACACTTTAAGAAGTCTTCATGGCTGGGCGTGATGATGCAAACCTATAACTCTAGTACTGGGGAGGCTGAGACTGGAGGGTCGCAGGTTTGAAGCCAGCCTCAGCAACTTTGCAAGGGAGGCCTCAGGAACTTATCAAGACCCTATTTCCAAATAAAAATTAAAAATAGGCTTGGAGCCGGGCATGGTGGCGCACGCTTGTAATCCCCGCACTTGGGAGGCGGAGACAGGAGGATCGCACAGGTTTGAAGCCAGCCTCGCTGGCTTAAGAGACCCTGTTTCCAAATTAAGAAGAAAAAAAAAATAGGTCTGGGAGTGTAGCCCGGAAGTAGAAGGGTTTCCAGGAACCCCAGTACCATCAAATAAAAAAAAAAAAAAATAGGCTTGGAGTCTAGCTCAGAGGTAGACCACTTTTGGTTCAATTCCAGCTTCCCACACAAAAGTAAACAAGCAAAAAATCTAAAAACATAAAACATGGCAGACATTTTCTCAAAAAAAACAAAAAAACAAGAACTAGAATAATATTATTGCCAAAAGTTTGAATCTAGTAATTTTCAGAAAGACTTCTGAAAAGAGCCTTCCATGTTTTTCACAAGAAATGAGGCCTTTCTCTTTCTGTATTTGATAAGTATTTTTCCAGAAATGCATCTGGGCTGTGTAATGGTTTGGATTAGAATGTCCCCTGGCCCTTGTAGAAACAAGGCAGCAATGTTGGGTGAAGGGCTTGGGTGCTGAGGAGGGCCTGCCATGGGACCATGCACTCCTCTCCCTGCTCTCGCTCTCTTGCTTTGGGCGTCCAGGCCATGATACCAGACAGCCTCTCCACTTGCCAGCCCCAGGTCCTGAGCTTCACCTGGCCTCACATGGATTGAACCCAGAACCTCCAAGAAACTGAGCAAATGACTTTTCCTTCCTCTAAGTTGTGTGATCAGTCATTTTGGATCCTAGCAGTGAGCATGTTGATTGAGACAGTCTTCCATCACAAGCACTACTTACACTCACTCCTATGAAACCAGCGTGAAAGAGTGGTGTGAAAACATGGTACAAACAGTGACGTGCCAATGGGGAAGGAGGGAGGTGGAAGCTACAGCGTTCTAGAATCCTTGACACAAGGGGATTGATAGTGCACAGATATATTTTACTTGAAAGTTAAACATAGGGCTGGGCGTGGTGGCACACACTTGTAATCCCCGCACTTGGGAGGCTGAGACAGGAGGATCACACAGGTTCGAAGCCAGCCTCAGCTACTTAGTGAAACCCTGTTTCCAAATAAAACATAAAAAAATAGGTCTGGGAGTATAACCCGGAGGTAGAAAGCCCCTGGGTTCCACCCCAGTACCACAAAAATAAAAGAAAGTTAAATGTATATTAGTTGCTGCCAAGCATAATGGCACACACCTATCATTATAGCTACTTGGAAGACTGAGGCAGGAGGATCCCAAGTTTGAAACCAGCCTGGGCAACTTAGCAAGACCCTGTCATAAAAGAAAATAAAAAGGGCTGGGAGTACAGCTCAATGGCGGAGCATTTTTCTAACACGTGAGAAGCCTTGGGTTCAATTCCTGGTACCAAACACACACACACACACACACACACACACACACACACACACACACGTTGCTCAATTCACCATTATGCAAATTCAAAACTATATAAGACTATATCCAAATAAATGAGATTTTAGACCCTCTGTTATCAAATAAAAAATAAAATAGCAATTAGTAAGTTAGAATTTTTGAAGCAAAATAAAACAGTGGTACAGTTAGTGATTGCAGATAGCAACAAAAGAATAAACTGCCAAGTGAACAGCCAGCTACTCAAAACAAACACACGTGTTCCCAGTGCTGCAGGCACAACAGTCTAGCTCCTGCAACTAATGTATCACCAACAGCTGCATGTAATACAAATCACGTTCTCTAAGCACTCTATCTCCATATATCCTATTGTACTGTGAGAATACTCACCCTAAGACAAGTGTCTGTTCACTACACCTGCTAGTCTCAATGCAAAATTCAGCCAGGAAACTCTGTCGCACAAAAACTATAGTGTCTATTTGCCCTTCGCAAAACCTCAGATAGGCATAGCCGTGCATCAGAAACCTGGATCTGTCATCTCATAGCTATGCGACCTTGAGAAGTTCACTGAGTTCACTTCCTGAGTGTTGGTTTCCTCATCTATTCTCTAGAGATGATATTCCATTAGGGTGGCTGTAAGAAATCATTGAGATGCTGTTGAACTCTGCATGAATGACAAATTATATATATATATATATATATATATATATATATATATATATTTTTTTTTTTTTTTTTTTGCAAAGCCCAATGGTGGTTTACCACTGAGCTATATCCCCAACCATTTATTTTTTTTTTTTTAATTTTTGAGACAGGGTCTCACTAATTACCCAGGCTGGCCTGAAACTTGTGATCCTACTGCCTCAGCCTCCTGAGCAGCTGGGATTATAGGCATGTGTCACCACGCTTGGGTAATGGCAAGTGATCTTAAATGTTAAAAGCTGAGTCATCCAAAGCAAACACAAGAGAAGACACTAGAATCAGTAATGACAGTGAAAGCATTATTGCAGACCTCACAGCAAGAAAAATACTGTCCACAGCCTTGCAAGAGAAAAGAAAGAGCCAAGCGTGGTGGTGTCCGCTTGTAATCTCAGCATTTCGGAGGTTGAGACAGGAGGATTGCAGTTCGAGGACAGCCTCAGCTACTTAGCGAGGCCCTCTGCAACTCAGGGAGACTCTGTTTCAAAATAAAGAATAAAAAATAGGGTCGGGGGTATAGCTCAGAGGTAGAATGCCCCTAGGTTCCATCCTTAGTACCGAAAAAAAAAGAGAGAGAGAGAGAGAGAGAGAGAAACAATTAATTATACCCCCAAAATTAGATAACCTAGATAAAATAAGCAAATTTCTAAAAGCACACCAACTATCTAAACTGACACAGAGTAAATAATCTTAGCTTATGTATAACAAATAAAGAGACTGAGTCAGTAATCAAAAATCTACCAGCGGGGCGTGGTGACCCACACCTGTAATCCCAGTATTTGAGAGGCTGAGACAGGAGGATCGTAGGTTTTATTTTGAAACAGGGTCTTTGTAATCCCAGTCTCTGCAAGTAGAGAGATTCTCATCAACCTAGTGACAAACCAATCCAGGGCCTGAGGGCTTCACAGAATCTCAAGTTTGAGGCTCCCCTGGGTATCATAGAAAGACCCTATCTCAAAATAACAAAAGTAAGAGTTGGATCAGGGATGTAGCTCAGTAGTAGAATAGTTGCCTGGCAAGCACTAGGCCCTGGATTCTATCCCCAGTACCACACATATACATACAAAATCTTTCAGTCTATAAACATGGATGTCACATGGATGTCTTTCTTTTCTTTTTCCTTCTTTTTTTTTTTTTTTTTTTGATACTGGGGATGAAACCCAGGTGTTCAAACTCTGAGCTACATCCTCAGTCCTATTTTTTATTTTGAAACAGGTCTCACTAAATTTCAGAGGGCCTCACTAAGTTGCTGAGGCTGGCTGCAAACTTGAGATTCTCCTGTCTCAACATCCTAAATACTGGGATTGCAGGCGTCTACCACCACTCCGGGTTTATCTGTTTTGGTTTTTTTTTTTTTTTTGGTAGTACTGGGGTTCCTGGAAACCCTTCTACCTCCGGGCTACACTCCCAGACCTATTTTTTTATATTTTTATTTGGAAACAGGGTCTCTTAAGCCAGATCAGCTGGCTTCGAACCTGCACGATCCTCCTGTCTCCACCTCCCAAGCGCGGGGATTACAAGCGTGCACCACCACGCCTGGCTATCTGTATCTTTTTAATTTTCTCTCATCAGTTTAGCAGTTTTCAGTGTGCAAGTCTTTAAGTTTATTATCAATTACTTAATACTTTTTTATGCCAGTATAAATGGAATATTTTACTTAACATTCTTTTTGGATTGTTCATGTTAGTGCACAGAAATACAAAATATATTTGTATGTAAATTTTGAGTTCATTTATTGTTACTGTGTGTGTGTGTGTGTGTGTGTGTGTGTGTGTGTGTTGCTGGGGATTGAACTATGTGATCATGTTCTAGGCAGTGGTAGTGATCCTCCATGCTCTCTCCCCTGCAACAGCATTTCATCTCCTCTGATGAAGAAATACGGAGCCCAGTGCTCTTGTTGGAGTCCAGAGAGCCATCTAGGCTTAATGCCAGCTACTCCCCTAGAAAACTCTTGTTTAAACTAGTTTAAATGTGTTTTAATTTTTTGCAACAAAAAAAAAAAAGTCTCACTAACACAAAAGGAAATGTGTGTAAGGGGAAAAAACAAAAACAAAAACAGTCATGGTGGCACGTGCCTCTGATCTTAGCTACTTGGAAGGCTGAAGCAGGAGGATCTCAAATTCCAGGCCAGTCAGAGCAAGTTAATGAGATCCTGTCTCAAAATAAAAAGTAGGAAACTCAGTGGTAAAACACCACTGGGTTCAATCTTGAATACAACAAAAAGAGAAGAGAGAGAGAGAAAGAAAGAGGTCAAAGGAATGAAGAAAGGAAAAGCTGTGTGTGGTTGCACACGCTTGTAATCCCAGTACCTCAGAGCGGTTCACAGGTTCCAGGCTAGCCTCAGCAACTTAACAAGACCCTGTTTCAAAAGAAAAAAATAGAGCCGGGTGTGGTGGTGCACGCTTGTAATCCCCACGCTTGGGAGGCTGAGACAGGAGGATTCCGTAGGTTCGAAGCCAGCCTCAGCTACTTAGTGAGGCTTTCAGCAACTTAGCGAGACCCTGTTTCCAAATAAAATATAAAATAGGTCTGGGAGTATAACCCGGAGGTAGAAAGCCTCTGGGTTCCACCCCCAGTACCACTAAATAAATAAATAAATAAATAAATAAATAAATAAATAAAATACAAAGGACTGAAGGCATAACTCAAAGGTAAAATGCCCCTGGGTTCAATCACCCGTACCAAAATAAGTAAATAAATATAAAAAATGAAAATGACACAGAGATAGTGGTACACACCTGTAATCCCCATAGTTGGGAGGCTGAGATAAGAGGGTTGCAAGCCTGGCATGGTGGCTCACACTTGTAATCCCAGCATTCAGGAGGCTGAGACAGGATGATCGTGGTTCGTGGACAGTCTCAGCTACTTAGTGAGGCTCTTTGCAACTCAGTGAGACCCTGTTTCAAAATAAAGAATTAAAAAATAAAACAGGGCTGCGGGTATAGCTCAGAGGTAGAATGCCGCTGGGTAAAAAAATAAATAAATAAAAATAAAAATAAAAAAATTTTTAAAAAAGGAGGGATGCAGGTTTGAGGACAGCTTTAGCAAGTAGTGTGACTCTCATATACTTAGGGAGACCCTGTTTCAAAATAAAATAAAATAGGGTTGGGGTGTAACTCAGGAGTAGAATCTCCTGGTTCAATCTCCAATACCACACACACACACACAAATTACCTTAGGGCAAAATGAGTTAAAAAGTCATTTTAGAGCTGGGCATGGTGGCACATGCTTGTAATCCCTGCACTTGGGAGGCTGAGACAGGAGGATCACATAGGTTTGAAGCCAGCCTCAGCTACTTAGTGAGGCTCTCAGCAACTTAGTGAGACCCTGTTTCCAAATAAAATGTAAAATAGGGCTGGGAGTATAGCCTGGAGGTAGAAAAGCCCCTGGGTTCCACCCCCAGAACCACACACACACACACACACACACACACACACACACACACACACACACACAAATAATAATAATAATAATAATAATAATAATAAGTCATTTTACTTTCTGGTATCTAGAGTTACATTAAAGTGCTAAGAACCTGAGAGGTGTGGCAATTCAAGTATTTCTTTAGTTCTATAAGCCAAATAGTATTTTTTCCCTTAAACTCAGATAATATTTTTTAAAAAGATTTATACTGTATGGCAAAAAGTAGAGCTAGAGAATCAGCCAACCTTTTTTTTAATAATTGTTAAGAAAGGTGCATCTTGGGCATGGAATTGTCACACCTCTGGGCAGTGTGTCTCAGGACTTGTTCACCCGGCTGGCAGCAGAGGGGCAGAAGGAAGTGCACAGGGATGAAAGCAAGTGTTTCTCAGATTTACATTTTGATGTGAGCTGTTGGTGTGTGTGCATCTTCTGTGCTGCCCCATAGTAACACCTTAATTCACTGGGAACAGGCTTTCAAGATAATTTTTTTTTTTTTTTTTTTTTTTGCAGGTCTAGGGATTGAACCCAGGGGCATTCAACCTCTGAGATACACCCCCTGCCCTATTTTTATTCTTTATTTTGAAACAGGGTCTCACTGAGTTACAGAGGGCCTCACTAAGTAGCTGAGGCTGTCCGCGAATCATGATCATCCAGTCTCAGCCTCCCGAATGCTGGGATTACAAGCGTGCGCCACCATACCCGGCTTCAAGATAATATTTTAAAAGTACAAATCTGGCTACTCACCGGGCGTGGTGGGGCACACTTGTAATCCCAGTACTTGGGAGGCTGAGACAGAAGGATCATAGGTTCGTGGCCAGCCTCAGCTACTCAGTGAGGCCCTCTGCAACATAGTGAGGACCTGTTTCAAAATAAAGAATAAAAAATAGTGCTGGGGGTGTAGCTCAGAGGTAGAATGCCCCTGAGTTTAGTTCCTAGTACTGCAAAAAGAGAAAGAAAGAAGGGGGGGGGAGAAAGAGAGAGAGAGAGAAGTCTGATAACTCTCTTAGAAACATGCCTAGTACACTCTTGCTTTATGTCTCATTTTAAATCAAGCATTAAGAGAATATAGTATTTTAATCATACCTCTGATAATATGTCTATCTAAAGGCCTGTTATTAATTCTGTCTTCAGTGAAATGTTCATCCCAAAAAAAAGCAGGATTACAATTTTTTCTAACAGGTTGAGTTGTTGTACTACATCCTTGGTTATCACAAATGCTCTTGTAGCTTTGAGATTTTGAATTGGTGAATATTATTGATGTGCGGAAAGGCACAATCTATACTATAATCTTGATCACACAAATGGGATGCTGTGTATGTGCACACAGGAATTGGAAGGCCAGGGCCAACTAAGCTGCTTGTGACTGGATGACTTTGTTCTTTGCTTCTTGTATTTTTGTTTCCGATAATGCACATATTAACTTAAAAAAATAAAGGTTATTTTAGAAACCTGAAAAAAAATAGTTACACTGTTAGCTGAGTGCTGTGCCACATACCTATAATCCCAGTGCTAGGGAAACTGAGACAGGAGGATCATAGATTCAAGGCCAGCCTAGGCAACTTAGTGAGACCCTATTTTGAAATAAAAAATAAAAAGCTGGGTGTGGTGGTGCACGCTTGTAATCCCAGCATTCAGGAGGCTGGACAGGAGGATTGCAGGATTGTGGCCAGCCTCAGGTACTTAGTGAGGCACTCCGCAACTTTGTGAGACCCTGTTTCAAAATAAAGAATACAAAGCTGGGTGCGGTGGCACACGCTTGTAATCCCCGCACTTGGGAGGCGGAGACAGGAGCCAGCCTCTCTGGCTTAAGAGACCCTGTTTCCAAATAAAAATATAAAAAATAGGTGTCTGGGAGTGTAGCCCGGAGGTTAAGGGTTTCCAGAAACCCCAGTACCACCAAAAAATAAAATAAAGAATAAAAAATAGGGCTGGGGGTGTAGCTCGGAGGTCGAATGCCCCTGGATTCCATCCCCAGACCTGCAAAAAAAACCTTAAAAATTAAAAAATTAAAAATAAATAGACTGTGAGTAGAGTACCCAGAGTAACACATACATATACACAAATAAAAACATACATATGTATATATATAGCATATATATACATATATACTGTTGTTATACTATTAATTGTTGAAATAATATGAGATAGTCTTTTTTCTCCTCAAAAATTAATGTGTAATATTCCTATGGTGTTTTATTGCCTTATCAAACTGTCTCCCTGATGTCTATGAAGGTAGGGACTACATAAATATGGTGTGTGGTCTCTTAAAAGGAGAGCCAAGGAGAAAGGGGCACAGAAACTGTCCCCAAGTTATGGACAATGACCTTTGCCAGCTTCCCAACTTAGCTGAGCCCGCTTCAGAGAAGGATAAATCCAGGACTTAAAACATGCACACTTGTAATCCCAGCATTTGGGAGGCTGAAACAGTAGAATCACAGTTCAAGGACAGCCTCAGCTACTTAGTGAGGTTCTTTGCAACTCAATAAAACCCTGTTTCAAAATAAAGAAGAAAAAAATAGGGCTGGGGGTATAGCTTGGACATAGAATACCCCTGGGTTCCATCCCCAGTACTGAAAAAAAAAAAAAAAAAAAAATGCCAGAGCTGGGCTGTAGCTCAGTGGTAGGATACTTAAGGAGACTTTGCATATCCTGAGTTCCATCTCAAGTACTGCACCAAAAAAATAAATAAATAAATAAATAAATAAATAAATAAATAAATAAAATCAGGCCAAGAACACTTTCAAACTCTTCAGGTAGACAGACTGACTCTGCCAATGAGAATGGGTTTATGAAGTAAATATATCCCCCGGGGATGAACTGGAGAAAGAACCGTAGACAGAGACAAGTCTTCCCAATAGCCAGACAGCTGGTGAGGAAGGCCGGCTGTACAAAGGTCACTGTGGCTGCCCTTTGATACAGGAGCAAGCAAACCACACAGGGCTGGTGGGCGCGAGGGTGATCTGGGGCAACATCTGCCACCATTGATTGCCAGACTGGCGTCATTAGTTCTGGCTGACGAGGCCAGGGTCTCCTTTCTCCCTAGTTTTCCATGTATTTCTTTTTTTGGGAGCAGGGGGAGATACTGGGAGTTGAACCTAGGGGGATTCTACCTCTGAGCTACGTCACAGGGTCTTGTTAGATTGCTGAGGGTCTTGCTAAATTTCTGAGGCTGTCCTTGAACCTGCGACCCTCTTGTCTCAACCTTCCAAGTACTGGAATTACAGGCATATGTCACCATGCTGGCTATCCATGTATCTCTTCTTGAGCTGCATGTTATCAACAAAAGAAGACTTCCCTAAGAGGGAGAACCATTCTTCAGAAGAGAATATTCTTCTCTTCAGGGAATAACTCCACATAATTCAGGAACCCCTGAAAATAATCTTTTAATTTTGACATATTTGTTTGCCCTAAGGAATTATCACTAATGCCAACAACACCTGGAGTGGCTGAGGCCTCACAAAAAAAGATATTCTACCTCTGAAATTAAATATTCAACAAGGGAGCCAGATGTGGTTGTGCATACCTCTAAGTTCAGTACTTGGGAAGCTGAGACAGGAGGATCACAGGTTCAAAGACAGCCTCAGCAACTTAGCAAGACTTTTAGCAACTTAGGGAGACCCTTTCTCAAAATTCAAAAAGGAGCTAGTTATAGTGAGTGGTACATGCTTGTAATCCCAGTAGTTGGGAGGCTGAAACAGGAGGATCCAGGTTTCTGGCCAGGCTCAACTACTTAGTGAGGCCCTCCACAACTTAGTGAGAACCTATTTCAAAAATAAAAAATATAAAAAAATAAGGCTAAGGGGTAGCTTGGAGGTAAAAGGCCTCTGGGTTCAATCCCCAGCACCAAAAAAAAAAAAAAAAAAAAAAAAAAAAATTAAAAAGGAGCCAGGCATAGTGGTACACTCTTGTAATCCCAGTACTTGAGAGGCTGAGACAGAAAGATGCAGGTTCAAGATCAGCCTTGGCAGTTTAGGAAAACTCTGTTTCAAAATAAAAAATTAAGAGCGAGGCCTGGTGGCTGAGGCTTGTAATCCCAGTACTTGGGAGGCTGAGACAGGAGGATTGCAGGGCGGTGGCCAGCCTCAGCTACTTAGTGAGGCTCTCAGCTACTTAGTGAGAACCTGTTTCAAAATAATAAATTGGGTGTGGTGGCTCACGCTTGTAATCCCAGCATCTGGGAGGCTGATACAGAAGGATCACAGACAGCCTCAGCTATTATCTAGTGAGGCCCTTTGCAACTCAGTGAGACCCTGTTTCAAAATAAAGAATAAAAAATAGGTTTGGAGATGTAGCTCAGAAGTAGAATGCCCCTTGGTTCCATCCCCAGTTCCGAAAAAAAACAACCACAAATAAATAAAAATAAAGAATAAAAAAAATAGGGCTGGGGGTGTAGCTCGGAGGTCGAATGCCCCTGAGTTCAATCTCCAGTTTCACAATTAATTAATTAATTAATTAAGGGTTTCCAGGAACCCCAGTACCACAAAAAAAATTTTTTTTTAAATAGGGCTGGAAGTGCAGCTGGGAGGTAAATTGCCCCTAGGCTCACCATTCCATAATAAATAAATAAATAAGTAAATAAATAAATAGAAAAACAATATCAGGCTGAGGGTATAGCTCAGAGGTAGAGCACCCCTAAGTTCAATCCTCAGTACCATAGGGAATGAAGGGAATCTCAACAAGGGAAATCTAAAGAAATTTAGAGTTTCATGTAAAAGAAGGTCCAAAACATTAAAAGAGCTGTGATAGTAGGTAGTGCTGTGAGGACATCATCGGGGAGTATCATGAACCCTTGTGCCTCTTCTTTCTTTTTTCTTTTTTTTTTTTTTTTTTGGTGGTACTGGGGGTGGAACCCAGAGGCTTTCTACCTCCGGGCTATACTCCCAGAGCTTTTTTATATTTTATTTGGAAACAGGGTCTCACTAAGTTGCTGAGAGCCTCACTAAGTAGCTGAGGCTGGCTTCGAACCCATGCAATCCTCCTGTCTCAGCCTCCCAAGCGCGGGGATTACAAGCGTGCACCACCACGCCCGGCCCCTTGTGCCTCTTCTGAGTGTGTGTTGGGGCAGCAGGCTTAAGCATGGCCACCTGCCCCAGGTCCCCTCGTCTTCTGTTCTCCTATCTGTAGTTATCACTGGCGCACTAATGATGGCTGGTCTAGAATTCACCCCCGTACTCTTGACCCAAATCCCATCGGCCTTCGAGACTACTTGACTTTAGTATCCCATGGGCTCAAAGAATATTTGGCAGGTACTAAGTGCCCAGTGGGGTCCAGTTCAAACCTATGTTCCCTCTCCAGAGAGAATGGCATGGAGCCTTGGGCTGGCAGTGGACTTTTAGACTAAACAAGTGTTGGGAGCATCCAGAAAGCACCCAGTGCTGTCACAGGTATTTTATTATGTGTCTTGTTTCATCTTCACATTAACTCAGTGAAATAAGAACCATTACCCTCTGTTTAATAAATGAGAAAAAAGGAGATATAAGTAATAGGTGATTTCACCTCGGAATCTTCTAGATTTCAACGTTTCAGAAAAGATGGTAGAAAGTCACATATGATTGCTTACTGCTTATTTTGGCAAATAGAACCACTGAGGGGAAAATCACATATTATAATTTTATAAAAGAAATACTGTATTAAAAATAAAAAGGAGAAAACAACAAATATTTATTTTGGTTCATTAAGTTTAGCCATATGGAGAATTCACGCTGTCCCTGTTTTTCTTATTTTTCTCAATCAGAGAAAGCCAGTCACGGGCCCCAAATCTGGGGACCGGTCATTTGAGGTACTTGCTCCAGGGCTCCTGGATTAACTAATAAGTAGCTATAAAGTCTCCCTGGTATATACATAAAGAGCTAGGTTACATTTCCCTTCTTCAGCTATCTTTCCAGGCAAATGTTAGGCAAATTAAATTATGTTGCCTTTCCTTAAAAGATATGAGACAGAAAATAGCTCTGGCTTTACCTTAAGGGAACTTTGTCTCATTCAGTGGGATTGCTTTATATTTATGTAAGAAAAGAGTAATAATCTTTAGCCTTCCCCAAAAAATAAATAACTTGAAATATTACATTTTTTTTCCAAGAAGGAACAATGAATTTCTGGAGAAAATATTATTTTGTCATACACACACACATACACACACACATACACACACACACACACACACACACACACACACACAATTTTTTGTGTGTGATACTAGAGATTGAGTCCAGGACATTCTACCTCTAAGCTACATTTTCAGCCCTATTTTATTTTTTATTTTGAAACAGGGCTTCACTAAGTTGCTGATGGCCTAAGTTGTGAAGGCTGTCCTCGAACCTGCTATCCTCCTGTTTCAGCCTCTCAAGTACTGGGATTACAGGTGTGCACCACCATGCTCGACTCATAATTATATTTGCAAAGATTATTTCACAGTGTTATAAGACTAAATCAGAAATGAGCGTAGGAGGGCTTGAAATTTTAGTTTGCAGAATAAACAGTAATAATTTTCAAATTATAGATCAGCAGCTGGGCATGGTGGTACATGCTTGTAATCCTAGTACTTGGGAGGCAGAGACAGGAGGACCACAGGTTCAAGGACAGCCTCAGCAAGTAGTGAGACTCTCATCAACCTATCAAGACATTTTCCAAATAAAAAATAAAATAAAATAGGGCTGGGGATGTAGCTCAGAGTTTCAATCCCTCCCCAGTGCTCCCCACACAAAAATTATAGAGCAGCAAAATCTTCCAATTTGTCAGCAATAATAAAAATTGGTCTTATTTGTACTTTCTAATGTTGAAAAAAGCTAATATTTTTTAAAACCGTAACTGAAATTAGAAATTAAACGTACTCACTATAGCCTGATACTTAGAAGTCCTTTAAAAAGTCAAATAATACTGCTTGCTAGACATAACCTATTGGTCTCTAGCTCATTAACATTAAAAAATATATAATTCAGTATTTGGAGTGACAGATATATTATGCAATTAAATTTTTTTGGTAATAAAATACCATTCAGTGGAGAAAGTGAGGCCAAAATCAGCAATCAAGGTGAAATGGGTAGAAGAAAGCGATGAGCAGTAATGTAATGAACGATTGGGAGTGCTGATTATTTTGGTAATTTTATCGCATTTTTGGTCAAATTTCAGCGGTTAGGAAAAAAGACGAGAGCATGGGAAGTTTTTCTTTTTTGTATGTCAAAAAACAATCAAATATCAGGTTTTTTTTTGGGGGGGGGTTGTTGTTGTTGTTGTTGTTGTTGTTGTTTTTGCGGGTCTGGGGATGGAACTCAGGGGCATTTGACCTCCAGGCTACACCTCCTGCCCTATTTTTTATTCTTTATTTTGAAACCGGGTCTCACTGAGTTGCAGAGGGCCTCACTAAGTAGCTGAGGCTGTCCGCGAACCGCGATCCTCCCGGTCTCAGCCTCCCGAATGCTGGGATTACAAGCGTGCGCCACCACGCCCGGCTATCAGGTATTTTATAGTTCAAAACACTAACTGATAATTCTCAACACATGTTCATCAGATTCTTTTGAAAAACTGTTCACATTTTTACACAGGAAAATCAATGAGTCTTATGACTTGGCTGTAGGCCAGATTATCATGGGGAATCAGCAGCATAAATAGAAATACAAAGAATAGAATAAGAGGGTTATTAGTTACTGTAACTCACTGTGCCTATCATGTGCCAAAGTAGTGGCAGTGAAAAGTATCACAGACTTTAGGAAGATCAGGACGTTTGAAACTTGCCAAGCAGGAAGTTTAACCTTAAAAAGGCACAGGAAGGAAGAAGGAAGGAAGGGAGGGAGGGAGGAATGGAGGCAGGCAGGCAGGCAGGCAGGCAGGCCGGCCAGCCATTTTTATGTTGCTATTGTTCTTCTACTGTCAAAGTGAAGTCTGTTTTTTGTTCCAGTAGAAATGGTTTAACATAAATGAGCTGCCGGGTGTGGTGGCGCACACTTGTAATCCCAGTACTTGGGAGGCTGAGACAGGAAGAGGATCGTGCAGGTTCAAAGCCACCTCAGCTGCTTAGTGAGGCTCTCGACAACTTAGTGAGACCCTGTTCCCAAACAAAATATAAAAAATAGGTCTAGGGTCGGGCGTGGTGGCACACGCTTGTAATCCCAGCATTCGGGAGGCTGAGACCGGAGGATCACGGTTTGGGGACAGCCTCAGCTACTTAGTGAGGCCCTTTGCAACTCAGTGAGACCCTGTTTAAAAAAAGTAAAAAATAGGACTGGGGGTATAGCTTGGAGGTACAATGCTCCTGGGTTCCATCCCCTGTACTGCAAAAAATATATATATTTTTATATAAATTTTATATATATTTTATATAAAATATATAAATATATATCTGGGAGTGTAGCCCGGAGGTAGAAACCCTCTGGTTTCCATACCCAGTACCACACACAAAAGTAAATAAACAAACAAACAAACAAACAATGAGCTAATTTAGCGGGATGCAGTGGCACACACTTGTGATACCAGCTACTTGGGAGGCCAAGGCAGAAGGATCACAAGGAAGGATCACGAAGTTCAAGCCTAGCTCAGACAATTTAACAAATTTAACAAGACCCCATCTTCACATAAAAAATAAAAAGCGGCTGGGGAGTGGTAAAGCTCCCCTAGGTTTAATCCCCAGTACCATACTAGGGAAAAAAAAAAAAAAAAAAGCTTACTTAATCCTGTTATGTATATCAGTTCCCCACAGCCAGGCTTAGACAGTAGTTTCCCAAGCTATCAACAATCAAAGCACTTCCATCAGGGACTTAAGCTGAGCGAACAGTTTTATGAATTCATATTGTGGCAAAATATTAGCTTTAATAATGAGTCTGCTAATTCCTCTTCGTTGTCTGTCTCATTTAACTTTACATCTCTGTGTTAGTCCATTCCTGCTGCGGCAACAAAATGCCTTAGACTGGGTAATCTCTAAACGACCACACTTGACTTCTTGCAGCTCAGGCACTGGCCAGTCAGGGCCTGGGAAGGAAGTCTTGCTCTTTTCCCGTAGATGGTACTTTCCCCTGCACCCTCGCACTGCAGAGGCACAGGGACAAAGGACCAGCACTGTGTGCTTGCATGGCGGACGAGATGGAAGGGCCACGGAGCTTTCCAAAGCCTTTTTCACAAGGCTTTTTCATTGATGCCTCCAGGCTTGGAGGCAAGGCTGTAATCCCAGTACTTAGAAGACTAAGGCAGAAGGATCACAGGTTCCAGCTAGCGCAGAACTTCACAGCTACGTTCCTTCTAGGAAACATAGCAAGACCCTGTTTCAAAATAAAAAGGACTAGGGTTGTGGCTCAGAGGTAGACTGCCCCTGGGGTCTAATCCCCAGTACTACTAATAAAAATACAAACAATAATAATAATAACAACAACAATTGACTTCCCAAAGTCCCTATTTCTTACTGCCGTTACCTTGGGGTTTAAGTTTCAACACATGAGTTTGAAAGAACACGTAACATTCGAACAATAGCAATCTCCATTCTGGGGGAAAAACAGCCTTTAATCAATATTTGTCGATGATCAACTTTCCTGGTGTTTAGTTCTCAGTTATAGTTTAATCATTCTTACCAGACATAGTAAGTTCACAATGTTTTTTAAAATTTGTTTATGCGCGCGCATGCATGCGTGCATGCGTGTGTGTGTGTGTGTGTGTGTGTGTGTGTGTGTGTGTGTGGTACTGGGGATTGAAGCAGTACCACAAAAATTGAGATTAATATCTTTATGATTACTGTTATTATTGGCATTGGAGATTGAATCCATGAGCATTCTACCTCTGACCTAAACTCCCAGTCTTATTTATTTATTGGGGTACTAAAGATTGAACCCAGGGGCATCTACCTCTGAGCTACCCCCTCAGCCCTTTGTTTATTTTTTATTTTGAAACAAGATCTCACTAAGTGGCTGACGGCCTAAGGAGCTGAGGCTGGCCTCGAACCTGCGATCTTCCTGTCTCAGCCTCCCAACTACTGAGATTACAAATGTGTGCCACCATGCCCAGCTTCCAGCTCTTTTTATTTTTAGGCAGGATCTCACTAAATTACTACATGCTGGCATTAAACCTGGAATCCTCCTGTCTCAGGCTCCCACACTGGTATTATAGGTGTGTGCTACTACTGCTGGACTCACAATACTCATTATATAAACTTTTAAACAAACAATAAAAGTCACTATAAATTCAGAATTCTGGCATCTTCCCCTACCTACCAAATAGTAGCATTATCTGTCAATCAGATTTTCAAAAAAAATTAAATCTATGTAAACTCTTAACAAAATGTTAACAAGTTATTTTAAATACTTAAATATAATTATGTTGAAACATTCTAATTTATGTGTTATAATTATATGCATAGCTTTAATATGAGAATGTAAAAAGTTGTAAGTATATGCAAAGTCTCTATATTTCCCTGTATTGCCTGTAATATGGGACTCTGTGGCTACTTTTAACTAAAGTTGCTGTTAGAATTAATGAGTAGGGACGGGGAGGGAATGGGGTGGGAATTGGATAGGGGTTAAATCAGTGATGTGTACATGTATGTACACACAAGTTTTTTACTCCAATATAATGTATGAATATAATGCACCAATAAAAAATTTAAAAAATAAAAATAAAAATTTGAAACAGGGAAAAAAAGAATTAATGAGTTATTTAAGAAAATAATTTTAAGTATAAAAGAGCTTATTCTAAGTGAAAACATTATTATAACAATACCACTTCTTTGTTCAGTTTCAAGGCACAGAATAGTATTGAAGGCAACTTGTATATAGCTTCAAAATAGTCTGATTGAAAAATGTTTTAATCTATATATTAGGCAAAAGAGAAAATCTAATTGTGGTATGTAATCAAATAATAGAAAATAAAAGCACTGCCAATATAAGAATTTCAACTGCCAGAGTTCTATAGGCCAGATAATAATTTTAAATAATAGTTACATTGCTAATTGTTGAAATAATATGTAATAATCTTTTTTTCTCCTCAATCATTAAAATCTTATATAATATTCCAATAATCATTTATCACTGAGACAGGTATTTTTCTAAGTAATGTATCACCAAACCACATTTGTTTCGGGTGTCATCTGCTGAAATCAATTCATGTTATAAAATGACACACTGGCTAAAAACTTGATAAACTTTGGGATGAAGTTCACCGACACGCTACTAAAAATAGACCCATTTTAATTTTTTCAACAAATCTAATATGAACACGATGATAGAAGTACATTAGGATAATAGAAATTCACCCTACATTAGTTTTTAATGAATCTTAGATTTCACAATTCTTTCATATTCCAAAATTTAATTAGTCTTCAAAAATAACTATCATTCCTTGAACCCTGACAACATGTGAGACACGGTGCTGGGCTCTTCGCATGCTTTTCTCCTCCGCATCCCTACAACTGAACGCGGTACTGCACAGATCGGTCAGCGTCCCCTCCAGAGCAGAGGAAACTGAAACTCGGGAAGTTAGAAGCTCATTGTAAATAGAAAAGCCAGGATCTGAACACATCAGGCTTATCTGACTCCAACGCCCATGCTCTTAACCAACATGATGTGTCACCCATGCAATCATTTATTTATTTTTTTTAATTTTAATTTTTATTTTTTTATTTGTGGTGCTGGGGATTGAACCCAAGAGCATTCTACCTCCAAGCTACACCCCCAGCCGATTTTTTATTCTCTTTATTTTGAAATAGGGTCTCACTAAGTTGTAGCGAGCCTCACTAAGTAACTGAGGCTGTTCATGAACCCAGATCCTTCTTTCTCAGCTTCCCAAGTACTGGGATTACAAGCGTGTGCCACCAAACCCAGCTTCACCCATACAATTTGTTGTTGCTGTTGTTGTTGTTGTTGTTGTTGTTGTTGTTGTTGTTGTTGTTTGCTGTACTAGGGATGGAGCCCAGGGGCTTTCTACCTATGGGCTACACTTTTCAGGCCTTTTTTTATATATTATTTGGAAACAGTCTCACTAAGTTGCTAAGAGTCTCACTAAGTAGCTGAGGCTGGCTTCAAACCTGCATGATCCTCCTGTCTCAGCCTCCTGAGTACTGGAATTACAACTATGCCCCATGACGCCCAGCTTATCCATATAATTTTAGGGGAAAAAAGTCCTAAATATAAAGAATGGAAATGCCAATAGTACATTATGTTTAGATATGAAAAAATATTGCTAATTGTTGAAGTAAGATGGAAATGTAAACTATACAAAGATTTCCATCGAGGCATTTACAAATGAATTTTCCCTTTCTTTTTTTAGTGTGTGTGTGTGTGTGTGTGTGTGTGTGTGTGTGTGTGTGCATGTGCATACTGGGGATTGAACCCAGAGGCATTCTACCTATAAACTACATCTCCAGGCCTATTTTATTTTTTTATTTGGAAACAGGATCTTAGTAAATTTCTCGATGCATCGCTAAGATGCTGGGGCTGGTGTCAAACCTGCTATCCTCCTGTTTCAGCCTCCCAAGTACTGGAATTACAGGTGTGCACCACATCTGGCTGTTTTTTGTTTTTTGGGGTTTTTTTTAGTACGGGATTGAACCCAAGAGCATTCTACCTCTGAGCTACACCCCTAGTCCTATTTTTTATTTTGAAACAAGATTTCACTAAGTAATCCTCCTCTCTCCGCCTTCCAGGTACTGGAATTAAAAGCATGTGCCACCATGCTGGGCTGCCTTTTTCTTTTTGATCAATAAGTTCCTTTTGGCAATATTTTAAAGATGATTACAGAAAATGGTCCCTTGCAGTTTCTTGATTAACATGTTTTCATTCTAGATTAAAAATTCAAGGTCTTCTACTCCTTGTGTGTGTTTGACTCCTGTGCAGAGGCTTCACTAAATCAGGTACATAGTTCTTTTAAGCATTTGATAACAGGGAGAATCAAATATTCGTGAGGAAGGGAACTATACCTGCTTAGGTTTTGCATCATCATTCCTCCTTCCTGGGAATTAAGTTATTTCCACATGACCCCAAAATTTCATGACACACAATTAAAAACCAACAAACAAGAGTCACATTTTATAAGGCAGCAATTACGTTCATGCGGTACCAGTGTAATTGAAAGACAGAAGACTTTGCATTCCTGAGTAGCGAAGAATTTCTTCTAGTGAGTTTCCTGGAGCTCATTAGATATTCCCTGGCTGATTCTCCTAAGTAATTAGATTTTAACAGGATTTTCAACAGATCAGAGCAATCTCTGAGGGTGCCAATA
Organism: Muscardinus avellanarius; assembly: GCF_963383645.1. Taxonomy (NCBI): domain Eukaryota; kingdom Metazoa; phylum Chordata; class Mammalia; order Rodentia; family Gliridae; genus Muscardinus; species Muscardinus avellanarius. Next base: position 54,828,829 of record NC_137788.1, read on the forward strand.
GACGAGTTCCCCCTCTGGCCTTACCAGCAGGGCAGAGCAGATAACATCCAGACTGGGAGTTAATAGGACAATTACTGGCCTCTTTTAAATGAGTTACATTAATGCACTTACGCTAAATGGCTCTGCATATGATTAAATATTAACATCTGCAAAATATGAAACCATGCTATGCAATCAAGTTTTGTTGTTTTAATTTCCCTAAAGAAAGATTTCAATTGTTTACATAAATGCCTTTAACTATAGTGGATTAAACACTTTGAGAGTATACTAATAGAAAGTTGGAAACCATTGTTCTCGCTCAAGAGTCCTAAAATATATGGACTTTTAGGATGTTATTTCTGGCTATAATGGAGAAATTTTTAAAAATGGACAAACATATAAGATAATAAGTTTGGGGCACTGGAAGGCAGAAAGAGCAGGACAGCAATCCCTAAGAGAAGGGACATACATGAAGTGAGGTCCCTGAGCCGAGAGTTGAGCTTTTAGGCAAGCCCGTGGCTAGAATTCCCAGGACAGAGGGCCACTCAGGGAGCTCCGGAGAGCTGAGGAGGCCACCTCCAGCAAGAGGAAACTTCCCAAAGTCGGAAAAAGAACCGCTGGAACGGGACAGGTGGAACAATTTTCAGAGCTCACACGGCGCTGGAATAGTTCACATTCCCCAGAGCCAGTTAAAAATAAACTCTTTGTTCTGCACAAGGCAACAGGCAGAGAACTCAGAAGAGGACTGCCTCAGTAGGAGGGGCAAACTCGCCCTAGACTAAGAGCTGATCTGGTCTTACCTAACAAAGATGAACTTTAAAAGATAAACCTATAGCCAAAGAATTTGAATACCCACAACAAAGCTCAAAAATATTTAGAAATACAAGTCAGGCATGGTGGCACACTGTACTGTAATCCCAGTACTTGAAAGACTAAAAGGAAGATCACAGGTTTGAGACCAGACTCTACCACTTAACAAGACTCTCGGTAACATGATAAGATCCTGTTTTATTTTTTAATTTTAATTGTCATGTGTGTGTTTGTGTGTGTGTGTGGTACTGGGGATGTAGCCCAATGGCATTCCACCTCTGGGCTACACCCTCAGACTTTTTTTTTTTTTAATTTGAAAACAGGGTCTCAATAAATTGCTGAGACCTCATTAAGTTGCTGAGGCTAGCTTGGAATCTGCGATCATCCATCTCAGCCTCCCGAGCACTGGAATTACAAGTGTACACCACCATGCCCTGATGAGACCCTGTTGTAAAATAAAAAATAAAATAGGGCTGGGGGTGTAGTTTAGAGGTAGAATGTCCTTGAGATATATAGTAGATAGATAGATAGATAGATAGATAGATAGATAGATAGATATACACAAAATGAGATACACACATAAAAGAATCCAATACCAGATTCCAATACCAGATAAGAAAAATCTCTTAATGTTTAGCTCCAATTTGCAAAGTCATGAAAGAAATGGGAAAATGTGATCCATAATTATAAGAAAAAATTGGTCAATAAAAACGAGATTACTCGGATTAAAAATTAGGAGAGGCCAGGCGTGGTGGCTCATGCTTGTAATCCCAGCATTCAGGAGGATGAGACCAGAGGATCGCGGTTCATGGACAGCCTCAGCTACTTAGTGAGGCCCTTTGCAACTCAGTGAGACTCTGTTTCAAAATAAAGAATAAAAAATAGGGCAGGGGGGTGTAGCTCAGAGGTCAAATGCCTCTGGATTCCATCCCCAGATCTACAAAAATAAATAAATAAAAATAAAATTAGGAGAAAACATTTAAACACTTATCGCAGGGGCTAAGGATGTAGTTCAGTGGCAGAATTATTACCTAGCATGTGGAGGACCTGTGTTCAATCTCCAATACTGACAAACAAACCACTCCAATAAATATACTTCATATATGCCAGGTGTGGTGGTGCACACTTGTAAGCCCAGCATTCGGGAGGCTGAGACTGGAGGATCGCGGTTTGCTGAGAGCCTCACCTACATAGTGAGGGACTCTACAACTTGATGAGACCTGGTTTCAAAATAAAGAATTAAAAAATAGAGCAGGAGGTGTAGCTCGGAGGTCGAATGCCCCTGGGTTCCATCCCCAGACCCATAAATAAATAAATAATTAATTAATAAATAAACAAACAAACAAACTTCATATATTCAAAAGAATAGAGCAAGCATGAGAAGGAAAGACATGGTACATACAAAAATAGCCTTAATCAAACTTGTAGAGATGAACACTATGATGTCCTGAATGAAAAATCCACTGGATAAAATTAATAGCAGTTTGACATTACAGACTAAAAAAAAATGGGAGCCAGGCATGGCGGTGCATGCCTATAATCCCAGTGTTTGGGAGGCTGAGACAGGAGGATCGCAGGTTCAAAGACAGCCTCAGCAAGTAGTGAGACTCTCATTAACCTAGGGAGTGAGACTCTGTTTCCAAATAAAATAATATAATAGGATTGGGACTGTAGCTCAGAGGTAGAATGTCCCTGGGTCCTATCCCCAGTACCACATACACAAAGAAAATGGACAGAGCATATGTGAGTCATGAAACAACCTCAAGTGGCCTAATACATGAGTAACCAGAGTTACAATGTAGGAACGTTGTAAAAGAAAACCCCCCATCAATAGAATTCAGTTAGAAAAGCCCTCTCCCCTTATAGGATTAAGATATTAGGATATAGAGTTAAGATGTAGAATTAAGTTAGAATAAGGTCGGTAATGTTTTAGGTAATGTTAAGAGTGACTTTAAAAGAATTAAGACATTGGGATTTAAGATTCAGAATATAGTTAACTTGTAAGTTCCTGTTTTTCTTGAATAACAGCCTGCTCGAGTTCTGGCTTCTGTAGAACTGCTTACACATATGTCCGGCATTTGTCCGGTGATAGTCTTTCGTTTTAGACTTGCTTGATATTTAAAGAATATTAGAAATTGCTTTTAAAGTTTAGGAATTGCTTTTAAAGTCTAAAGTGTTTCTGAAATGGTTTTTTAAATGCTTTAGAATGTAAAAGTATTTTTTTTTTTCCTGAGTTACAAGCCTGTAACCGTCTTATCTACCAGGAAACATCTGCATTCCACAAGCCTAGCCAGAGGCAGCCCTAGCAAACCTAGCACATACCATTGAATAAGGGAGATAAGCAGTCTTTGGCGGGTGATGACATAGACAGGCATACCTTGGAAACTATTTGCTGTGATTCAAGTGTATGGATACGTGTTTTAAAATTATTGGTTGTACTTGTTTGTCCTTTTATCTGATTGGTTGTATTCTAAGGTTGGCGGGCTCTGACTTTTGGCGGGCTCTGACGTGTGTAACCACTCCCTCCTGGGGCTATAAATTCAGACCCTGGAGTGAGTTCTTCGTTGAATTCCGACCACTTTCCTTGCTGTCTACGGAGGCTAACGCTAGCTCAGCCAGAGGCTCACTCTGCTGGTAGCTGCTGGGCAATTCCTTGACTGACAGTCAAGCTAGTGAAGGAGTTTCGACCACTGGCTAGCCAGTAAGAGCTGCAGCACAATAAACCCTGCTTGTATTTTACATCCTTGGTGTATTCTTTGTTATTTGGGCAAGGGGGCGCCTCTCGGACCCTATCAACAAAAGGAAGAGGGAGAAAATAAGGGAAAATAAAACTATTTCAAAAAACAATGGCCCCAAATTTTCCAATCTTGATGAAAATAATACGACCAAGAAACATGAAGCTACATCAAAGTTGTATCATAAAGAAAAGCTTCTTGACCTAAGAACGGATTGAAAACCAGAATAACACAATTTTCTCCAAGTTTTAATTTCAGGTTCCATTTTTGACTGGATGTAATTCTAGTAAAATCAGGTGTACACTCAACCTGTATTTTCTACAAGTCCATAAAACATTTGAATAGTTGAAATGATACCTAAATCCAGGTGCAGTCGTACAGGCCTGTAATCTCAGTTCTTGGGAGGTTGAGACAGGAGGACTAGAGGCTCAAGGCCAGCCTCAGAAATTTAGGGAGACCTCAGCAACTTAACAAGACCCTGTTTCAAAGTAAAAGGTAAAAAGTGCTGGGGTGTAACTTGGAAGTAGAATGCCCCTGGGTTCAATATCCAGGAAAAAAAAAAGAGGGAGGAAGGAAGGAAGGAAGGAAGGAAGGAAGGAAGGAAGGAAGGAAGGAAGGAAGGAAGGAAGGGCTTAAGTCAAAAGGATCATACTGAAATCAGCATTTGCAAAGGACATCAAGGAAATTAAACAATGGCCTGAATGGATTATAACAGATTCCAATCCTCCTTTCAGTATCTGAGATTTTTCAGGCTTCTTTTACACAATGAACTTGAAACACATTAGGAATAGCCATATTTACAGGTTTGACTAAACCTGTGGGCATGTAAATATGTATGTCCCACCAAGTCATAGAGCTTTGGAAATAAGGACAGAGAAGGGTCACAGCCATGAAAAAGGGTGATATTCTCCAGTGGCTAACTGCATGCTTTTATAATCACCAGCAAATAGAATTAAAGGCAGTAAGTTGAAATCATAGGAAGGCCAGAATCAGCCCAATATCATACTAAACAACATAACAATTTGAGCTAAATAAAGACCTAAATGTAAGTTTCCCATCACCCTAAGGAAACAAACACAGTTCGTCCATTTGACTCAACTTCGTAGATCCAAGTGAAGTGTTATGTAGGAGACTGGATCAGACTACATGAAAAGACCTGCTCATGCTGGGCTTGGTGGCGCACGCTTGTAATCCCCGCACTTGGGAGGTGGAGACAGGAGGATCGCGCAGGTTCGAAGCCAGCCTCCCTGGCTTAAGAGACCCTGTTTCCAAATAAAAAATATATATAAATAGGTCTGGGAGTATAGCCTGGAGGTAGAAGCGTTTCCAGGAACCCCAGTACCACCAAAAAAAAAAAAAAAAAAAAGCACCTATACTTCACATTTTTTTTATCATTTGGATGATCTGACTTAACTGTCCTGAATGCTTCAGTGGTCGTGCTGGGGTCTTCCTTTGCCTCAGTTTCTTCATGGATAACAGTAATTGTTGTCCCCTTCCCTGCATATTGGAAATACTGGACTGAAAGAAGATGGCCTAAGGTAGTTCTGGCTCCATCCCAATTTTGCTGGGTGACTTTGAACAACTTAACATTTCTTGGTTTTGATTTTGTTACCTGCAAGTATGACCTGGAGACGCTAAAGATGTGCCTCAGGAATTCATATCACTTTATAGACTCTGCCTCTCAGAGTCTCTGACTCTTACCTGAGTGTCAGCCCAACACCTTGTTAGAATAAGCAGCTCAAATTCTATTTTTATGGCATTCAGAAAAATGTAAAATCTTTATAGTTTCATGTTGCTGCCATGGGAAATCTTTTGCTCATAACTGACTTCTCTCTGCTTGCTCCACCCATAGCCATTTATGTGACCAATCACAGAAAAACTTCCCGGCCACTTCCCAAGTTATCAATGAGCTCCAGAGAAGAGCTCCAATGTGCAGTTTTCTCATTGTATTGCCAAATAGTTTCACATTTCTGGTAAGAATCATACTCCCCCTGTTCCTAAAGCAACTTTTTATGCCATAATCTTTAAAATAAAAAGAGAAGGAAAAAAGCAAATAGCTGAACTCCAAGTTCAAAAATTTTAAATTTACTTGCTATTACAATATTTTACAATATGAGTTACACTTCCCAAATAAACATAGAGAGAATATTACCAAGAGACCTCGTAAATGAATCACGCTGAGGAAAAGGCAGATACAGCACAGAAAAATGACTAAAATAATTTTTTTCTTGAAGCAACTCATCAAAATTGACTCTAGTCATTTGCATACACCTAAATCAAAGTTGCTAATTCAGAAGCAATCTCATTAAAACGAAAAATTCTCCCATGGTCTTCTCTGTCCAGTATCTACATTATGATGTTCTTTTACAATTCACTTGGAGATAAAACTTTGTAGTTTTTTTTCCTCTTTGCATTCATTTAATTAAAAAAAAAAAAAAAACCTCAACTTCAAAAACCTCATCAAGCCAGGCATGGTGTCCCACGCTTGTAATCCCAGCACTTGGGAGGCTGAGACAGGAGGATCACACAGGTTCGAAGCCAGCCTCAGCTACTTAGTGAGGCTTTCAGCAACTTAGTGAAATCCTGTTTCCAAATAAAGTATAAAATAGGTCTAGGAGTATAGCCTAGAGGTAGAAAAGCCACTGGGTTCCACGCTCAGTACAAAAACAAAAACAAAACAAAACAAAACAAAACAAAAAAACAACAACAACAAAAACTCATCAAAAGAAAAAAGCACAACAAACAAAAACCTAATCAAAAATACACTGAACTCTGATTTCTCACTAGAGGCTGGGTCTGTTGTGAGATCCAGTTACTGAGTATTTTAAGACATTGTGGAAAAAGCAATGTTTCTTATTGTGCAACATCTACTTTATACTCTTCTCTGCCTCTAATTTTTCTTGAGAGGAAGGGACTGCAATAAAATGTCACCCAACTTTCCCGTCTGCTACCCAGAAATGCTCAGGGAAGAGAAAAAGAACTAAGGGCAGCTAAATAACTAGAAAAACGTGCCCTCTGCAACTAAAAGATTCAGGAATAAATAAAAAAAAAAAAAGAATGTCAAAGTATGGTGTTTTGAATCTTTATTATTTTTTTTTTTTAGCAGTGGGGACTGAACCCAGAGCCATTATGCCTACAAGCTATACCCCCACACCTTTTTATTTTTTGTTATGAAACAGGATCTCACTAGGTTGCTGAGAGTCTCACTACTTGATGAAGCTGTCTTTGAACCTGTGATCCTCCTGTCTCAGTTTTCCAAGTACTAGGATTACAGACACGCGACACCATGCCCAGCTGCTTTGAACATTTCCACGTATTAACAGCCATGCCTTCACGTGGTGTGCTTGTAACTCGGTAACATAAGGCCTGAGCTCCCATTTACCGGAAAGGGAATGAGGCACACCACGTGCTTTACCACACAGTGAGCTTGCAGGGGACTGAGCTTGCAGCTGGACCTCCCCAACCCCACCATTTCTTATGTAGAAGCCATAACCCCAGCTTAACGATATTTGGAGATGGTGTCGATAAGAAGATCATTAAGGTTAAACGAGGTCGCAAGGTGGGCCCTGAGGTGATAGGATTAGTGTCCTCAGAAGGAGACACCAGACAGCTTGTCCACCAGAGTCTGTCCGCGGGCACACACAAGAGAGAGGTGAGATGAGCCTGCAGTAAGATGGCAGAAAGCCTCCTCACCAGAGACCCACCATGCAGCCAGCGCCCTGGCCTCTGACTTCCAGCCTCCAGAAAGGCGCGGAAACCAACATCTGCTGCTTAAGTCACCCAGTCTATAGTGTTCTGTTAGAGCAGCCTGTGCTAAGACAGAGCTACTGACCTGCAACCTCTCTGGAAACCCAAGTATCTGGACTCCCTGTCTTGATCTGTATCAGGAGAATATAATGGCAGAAGAGAACAACCAACAATGACCACTTAACTTTCAAGTAATTTCTTCTAAACCTATCACTGGGGCTGCCTCTTTATCTTCCCGGCAAACAATGGGAATATTGCTATCACGAAGATGTACCTGAGAAGAGGAAAATGGGGACATCATCCTACATGTTTAATGAGTCTTGTGCATTTCTCTCTAGCAATAAACTTTGGGACAAATTCTTAAGAAAAAAAAAACAATTCTAGCCAAGCATGGTGGCACATGTTTGTAATCCCAGTACTTGGGAGACTGAGACAGGAGGATCGCAGGTTCGCGGCCAGCCCCAGCTACTTAATGAGGCCCTTTGCAACTTAGTGAGACCCTGTTTCAAAGTAAAGAATAAAATATAGGGCTGGGGGTATAGCTTGGGGGTATAATGCCCCTGGATTCAACCCCCAGTAACACACACACACACACACACACACACACACACACACACACACACACTACTTGTTGGAGAAAAGACTTGTGTGTAGCTAATATTTTCTTCATATGTAGAGACATCAGGCATCTCCCTACCCCTTTACTCATTGGAACCTAACTGATAAATATTGTAAAGAATAACAAGGCATATTCTCCCCAGCTCAGCAAGGTGAGCCTGTCCACAGACAGCACCAATCTTTTGCTCTTCCTCATGATGAATCTCCCACGTAAGGAAGCTGGGACCTTGTGGGTTTGTGAACCTAGTATTAGGACCCTGTTTAGGGGTTCATTTGCTCCTACACAAAGTCAATGCAGCCTGTACTGCATAATAAAGAAGTATTTTGACCTGAGTGCTTATTCTTTTTTTATTTCTTGAATGATTCCCAAAGAAGAAAAGCAGGGTATTTTTAAAGCAGATCCTTTTAGAGACCCCAGTACAACCGCAGGACAAAGCTCTCTAATATGTTACCTGTACCATTCGAGAAGCCTGGAGAAAACATGAACCTTAATGGAGGTAGAATTATCCTTGCAATGACTGCAGTAAATGTTTGTTGAAGGGGAAAAAGATGGAAAGGGAAGATACACCATATATACCTAGTTTTAATGGAAAGCCTATTTCTGCCATATACATTAGAGAAATTGTTCAAGAACAGTTCATCCATGTGAAAATATTAGCACTGTAATTCTGCCAAGGTCAGTAAGACCTAGTGATTTGCTGAGATATCACCTTCATTTCACCAGGTAAATAAAGGCTCCTTTTCTCAGTGTGTCCTATTCGAGAAGGCACTCCACAGCCACGGTGAAATTATGAATACAGCACATATGTTCCATACCATATCATTTACAGCACAATTTAGCATAGGCATAATGCTTGGTAACAAACTACAATACCATTCACAAAATGCATTTAAATAGCATAATTTAGTTCATTAAATTCAGTCATTTACAGTAAATCAAAATCATCATAGGAATTGAAGAGAGTACACAGTTGTTTGTTTGAATAGTTAAGCTAGGTAAGTCAATTTCCTTTTGAAGGTCAAGGACAGAGTTGTTTCCATTTTCTGTTATAAAAAAGATACAGCTGGTGTCAAAAGATAATTTAATGTCACCTCAAAATGATCACCCTCCTTCTTCCTCTCTCTCTCTCTCTCTCTCTCTCTCTCTCTCTCTCTCTCTCTCTCCTTCCCTCCCTTCCTCCTGGTTGCATATCATATCTCAACCAACCTGAAATAGATCCAAACTCCCTGAAAACGTCTTACAGGCTAAGATGCATATACATCTTACAGAATGTATGTGCAGTTTTTAAAAATCTCGAATGTGCAGTGTCTTCAAATCTTTAACCAAGATGTATACCTGTAGTCCTGAGAAAGCTTCAAACACTCCATCACAGGGCACGTACTCATTTGTTTAGCCATTTTTCATACCATACCGGAAGCCCCTTGTGGGTAGGAGCCTAGTCAGCCTTATTTAGAGTCCTGCAACCTAGCACAGCGTTTGTTGATTGTGAATTCCTAGGGAGCATGGAGTGGCGCTTTTGTTTATTTGTTATTATTCTGCATAGCCCCAATTCATAACTCTCCAAGCATACTCAGTAATATTTGTTCATTTAAAAATCTTGTTGAAGGGGCTTATCTTGGGATCCATTTTATAAACACAAAAGATCAGTATGTATATTTTTAAGTTGTCTTAGTAAATCCATGCCTCCAATAGCAAAGTAAGAAAGGAAAGGACAGATTTGGGAATTTAATACAATGTATTCGACCTGATCTCCTTGTTTCCCTGTTCAGGGGATGCCAAACACAGCTGTCTTGCAGGTGGATAAAATACATTTTTACCTTCCACATGTCTTTCTTGGAGCCTTCCCCTGAAAGGCTTTCACCATAAACTAAGCAATAATCAAGAGTACGAGCACAGCCAGGTGTAGTAACTTGGGAAACTGAGACAGGAGGATCGCAGGTTCAAGGCCAGCCTTCACAATTTACCAAGACCTGGTTTCAAAACATAAAAATTTTTAAAGGGGCTCTGGGGATGTAGCTCAAAGGTAGAACACTCCTGGGTTCAATCTCCCAGTACAACCAAAATAAAAACTAAAGAGTCTGAACATTTAAGCTCTAGCTCAGCTGCTATAAAGCCAACTCCATCTAGGTGACATCTCATAGCAGCGTTAATCCAGAAGGCGACTAGCTTCCGTTCGTCCCTCACCAGACACTGGGTTAACAGCAGAAGACGTAGACTCTCATAAGATCTGAGCTCTGCCTTCAGATTGCCGACAATCTAGTGAACATATCATGCAGGAAACCGAGGGTCAAGGGTAAACAGATGCTGGGTGCTCAGAAAGCAAGCACAGTACCTCCATCGAGCCTCTCTCTGGGGCACAGGGGTCTGGTAGGAAGGCCTGGCTTCCACTGTCGGCAAAATTTAGAGGTTTGTTGGTGCCTTAAGCTAGCTAGGGAGCTGCAATGAGAAAGGGCCGTCCTCTCCTGTCTCCTCCTCAGCTACCTTTTCCCTTCCTTAAAAGGGCAGAGTTGAGAAAAATGTTGGACTAGTTGAAAAATAATAGTAATAATTGTTTTTTAATTCAAAGTAACTGTTCTTGTATGTATTTTTTTTTTGGGGGGGGGTTGAAAAACCATGTCCAAGTTTAAAACTTTGAACAGCTCCAATTGTATTAAATCCCTACGTAGCTGAGTGATAGAGTGCTCATCTAACAGACACGAGGCCCTGGGTTCGATTCTTAGCACCGTGAAAAAATTATTTTAAAGTCCTCATTGAGCCGGGCGTGGTGGCGCACGCTTGTAATCCCAGCATTCGGGAGGCTGAGACTGGAGGATCGCGGTTCACGGACAGCCTCAGCTACTTAGTGAGGCCCTCTGCAACTCAGTGAGACCCTGTTTTAAAATAAAGAATAAAAAATAGGGCAGGGGTTGTATCTCAGAGGTTGAATGCCCCTGGGTTCCATCCCCAAACCCGCAAATGAATAAATAAATAAATAAATAAATAAATAAATAAATAAATTAAGCCGGGCGTGGTGGTGCACGCTTGTAATCCCCGCGCTTGGGAGGCTGAGACAGGAGGATCGCACAAGTTCGAAGCCAGCCTCAGCTACTTAGTGAGGCTTTCAGCAACTTAGTGAGACCCTGTTTCCAAATAAAATATATAAAAAGGTCTGGGAGTATAGCCCGGAGGTAGAAAGCCTCTGGGTTCCACCCCTAGTACTAAAAAAAAAAAAAAAAAGTAGAAGTCTTTTACTATCTTTCAAACAAAAAAGAAGTGATGTTATAGTTCTAAACAATATGAACACTATAGTATCACTGCCCAACAGAACTTTCCATAGTGATGGAAACTTTCTACATCTGCACTGCCCATGACAGGCGTCACTAATCACATATGGCTACGAAGCATTTGACATATGGCTAGTACAGTGGAGGAAATGAAATTTTTATTTCATTTAATCTTAATTAATTTTAATTTAAGTGGCTGGGATTGAGGCTCAGTGGTAGAGTGCTTGCCTAGCACGTGCAAGGCCCTGGATTTAATTCCCAGCACTAAAAAAAAAAAAAAAAGAGCCATAGCAAGTGTAAGTAGCCACGTGCACTTGGTAACTACTAAACAAGACAACTGCAACTCTAGAGACATCACGTGGAAGTGCTGGCAAACAGCGCCAGGATGCTTTATATGGACCAGGCGCTTGGGACATGTTGACTGTAGTACTCTGAGTCTAGTTGAAGTGAATCAGACATAATTTATTGTAGATTTGAAAGAAAAAGACTGAAAGAGAGAAACTTGAAGACCTTCAAAGAAAAGATAGAAAAAGATAACACTGAAGCAACAAGAGAAAGCCACCAAGGATCCACATGTGCAGCAGAAGAAAACCCTTAACTCATTTTGCCAGAATTGAAGATGTCTGTCAACATCAACAAGTCAGCCAGGCATGGTGGCACACACCTGTGGTCCCAGGACTTGGGAGGCTGAGACAGGAGGAGCACAGGTTCAAGGCCAGCCTCAGCAACTTAGCAAGACCCTGTTTCAAAATAAGAAATAAAAAGGGCTGAGCATGTAGCTTGAAGGTAGATCCCTCTGCCTCTTGAATTCAATTCCTGGTGCCACAAAAAAATAAAAAATAAAATAAAAGAAAGAAAGACCAAAAGATCAGCAATTAAATGGCATATAAATTCAGTCTAATAAAGGCTGGGCTGGCATCCACTTAGAAAACCCTCCAGAGGACACGGAGGTTTCTCACGCTGTGTTTAAAGAAACCGTCTGTAAAAGGTTGGGATGGGTCTCACTAGGCTGGAAAGAATAAGTCCGGATCACTTTATTTAACAACCACTCATCATAAATTCCATTTTTTATTCGGCAGAGGAATGACAGAAACTCACTCATTCTTGGTTACAGCCATTTGGAGCAAAAAAAAAAAAATTCTTCTAGTTATACTATCAAGAAAAAAATTTAAATTTGGGGCCCCTTCAGAATTCTTCATTCTCGCTTTTACCCACCAAGGTGGAGCGTTAATGAAGGCAGTCAAGGACCCGCACCGCCACCATACGCTCCTCCCAGCCTGGCCATTCTGGGAGTGACCTTTCCCCGGGTCTCTGGCATGAGGCAGTGTGTCGTCTCCTGGCGCAAAGCCAGAATGTAAGATGAAAAGCCACTTGCAGAGGATGACGCAAAGGAAACAATCATGACTCTCATATTGAGAGCCAGAAAGAAATTTGAGGTCTTAGGCACACTTGCTCCTAAGCTTGGGCGTTGCACTCCACATAAAACCTCCCTGCACATTTTATTCTTCAAGATTCCCAGGTCCAGAACAGAGACATGCCAGCAGTCAAGCCTTGGGCGTGCCCTCCCATGCTACCCAGAGAGGGGGCCATCGGCCTTGCCCTTGGTTCCCTTGTTAACAAACAGGGAAACTTCCATGGAGTTAGGAGCCCTGGTGTCCTGCAGATGAAGAAGGAAGTCCCAAATTCCTTGCAGCAGGAATCCACTGCGGTGGCACCAACCTTCACCTTCAAATGAACTAGAGGAAAAGGGATGAGATCTACATCCTGAGTGTGACAAGGACCTGTAGGAACTTATGCCACTGTTGCCTGTCGCTGTCTGATCCCCGGCACCACCGCATTAAGCAAGAGAGAACCCAGCTGAGGTCAGGAGCGCTGGCAAGCAGGCTGCCACTGCTGGAGCCAGTGTGTGTGTGTGTGTGTGTGTGTGTGTGTGTGTGTGTGTTGTTTTAAGATGGTGGTGCTGGGGATTGATCAGGTCTTTGCACGTGCTAAACAGGTACTCTGCCATTGAGCGACATCTCCAGGCCTGGAGCCACTCTCATCCCTGGGTACCTCACTCCTGCTTCCAGGCAACCTTGCTGGCACCGCATCTGCTGATGGCTGCTGAGCCCAGACTGACCTTGCACAGAGGCATCTCACATTAACCGGGCTGCCATTGCTCTGTGTAACAGAATCTCCTCTGTGCTAGGGGACCTTGCCAGTCCTCACAAGGACAAGGGCACTCGCTCAGTGAATCTGATGTGGCAGATGCTGGCCCAGGAAGTTCTGCATATGCAGGGCAACATCTCCCAAGAGCAGCACCCAGGGGAGGTCACGCCTGATCTCTGCTTCTACAGAGATCTAGAAGAGATGGGCAAGCTGCTGCTGCAAAGACCATGCCAAGAAGGAGCTTCAGGGTGAACGGGCCACTCCAGCTCCTAGTTCACTGCTACCAACTTGGCCAGAGGTGACCCACCCAACCCGGCCCGCCAGGCTGTTCAGAGGGACTGGAGTGCTTAGTCTTCCACCGAAGATTGGTTCGCAGCTCCAGTGTCCAGGCCACTGAATGCTCATGAGAAAATCACCCAGTAGAGGTCTTAGGCTACTCATGCTCTCAGTTAAGCCTCCAAAGCTCTACAGATTGGTAGTATTACTACTCCTGGTTTTCATATGAAGAGGCTGATGCTCAAAGTGGTTAAAACAACCTGTCTACACAACTGGTGTCACAACTCAGATCCAAACCCAGGTTGATCTGTATCCAAAATGTGTGTTCCTCTCACCAGAACGCAAAAGACAGTAAACTCCAAGATCAGTCCCCAAATAATATCAGATCTCTTCAGGGCTTTTAACAATTTAGTCTCTCTCAAGGTGAAGTAACCATCATTAACAAGAACAATGATCTACTGAATGTCTACCATATTCAAGCATCACTGTATTATACCATAAGGCAAATATTAGTATCATCATTCTCACTTGACAAATAAAGAAACTGAGGCTCAGGGAAGTTAATTGAGCTGGTCAAGACCATATGGTTACTAAGGGAGAGCACTCATATTCAAAAGCTAAACCCAAGCCGGGCGTGGTGGCGCACGCTTGTAATCCCAGCATTCGGGAGGCTGAGACCGGAGGATCATGGTTCGCGGACCGCCTCGGCTACTTAGTGAGGCCCTCTGCAACTTAGTGAGACCCTGTTTCAAAACAAAGAATAAAATATAGGGCAGGGGGTGTAGCTCAGAGGTCGAATGCCCCTGGGTTCCATCCCCAGACCCGCAAAAAAAAAAAAAAAAAAAAAAAAACCTAAACCCATGTAGTTCCCAAAAATCATACTCTTTCCACTAACTACTCTGCCTCAAAAAACAGAGACACTGAGCCAGAGATGGTGGTACACACTTGTAATCCCAGTATTTGTAAAGCCAAGATAAAAGGATTTCAGGTTCAAGGAAAGCTTCAGAAATTTAGCGAGCTTCTGTTTCAAAACAAAGAATAAAAAGGGCTGGGGGTGTATCTTGGAGGTAGAATGCCTCCAGTACCAAAAACAAAACCACACACACACACACACACACACACACACACACACACACACACAATCTAAAATCAAAGTAAAACTGGGTGTGGTGGCGTGCACTTGTAATCCCAGCATTAGGAAGGCAGAGACCGGAGGATCGTAGTTCGGGGACAGCCTCAGCTACTTAGTGAGGCTCTTTGTAACTCAGTGAGACCCTGTTTCAAAAACTAAAAAGAGGCCGGCCATGGCGGCGCACACTTGTAATCCCTGCGTTGGGAGGTAGAGACAGAAGGATCGCGCAGGTTTGAAGCTAGCCTCTCTGGCTTAAGAGACCCTGTTTCCAAATAAAAATATTTTTAAAAAAAGGAGTCAGGGGGTGTAGCCCAGAGGTAGAAGGGTTTCCAGGAACCCCAATACCACCAAAAAAAAAAAAAAGAAGAAGAAGGAGAAGAAGAAGAAGAAGAAGAAGAAGAAGAAGAAGAAGAAGAAGAAGAAGAAGAAGAAGGAGAAGAAGAAGAAGAAGATGGACCTAAAAGAATATTAAAATAGAGCCAAGGGGTGTAGCTCAGAGGTAGAATGCCCCTGGGTTCCATCCCCAGCACCACAAAATAAATAAATAAAATAAAATAAAAGTAAACTTCAGACTTAATGCTAGGTCTAGCCCTTTCTTAAGCAATAGGGAGAGTCAGGCATGGTGTCACATGCTTGTAATCCCAGTACTTGAAAGGCTTGAGACAGGAGGATCATGGGTTCGCGGCCAGCCTCAGCTATTTAGTGAGGCCTTCTTGTGAGACCCTGTTTCAAAATAAAGAATATAAAATAGGGCTGGGTCAAATGCTTCTGAGATCAATCTCCAGTACTGCAAAAAGAGAGAGAAAGAAAAAGAGAGAGATACCTTTTTACTTGGTTATATAGCACTGTGGGAGGCTTGGAAGGGGAAATCTATTAAGATACACCCAGAAAAGAAGGAGCCAGCTGAAAGCAATGGTGCAGGCCTGCAGTTCCCACACTCTGAAGGCTGAGGCAGAAAAATTCCTTAAGCCCAGCCTTAGCAATATAACAAGAACCTGTCTCAAGAAAGAAAGGAAGAGAGAAAAGGAAGAAGAAAAAAAAGAAAGAAAGAGGGAGAAAAAGAGGGAGCAGGGAGGGAGGGAGGGAGGGAGAAGAACTCACAGGAAAAAAACAAAGAGTGTTGAAAGAGAAATGCTAGTGGACCATAAATATGTGGTCATTTCTATTCCAAATTGCTAACAGAAAAGGAGTGCGCTATATGAAAGGAAACTTTCTTTGACATGTGTCACTCTTGTTGAACCCTGAACAAGAAAGAGGCTATTTTATTATTTTAAAACTAATAAAAATTATTAGAATGTATCACCAAAATGTCAATAGATTTAGATAGAAGGGCAAGATAAAGTCCAAATCCTAATAAATAGGCGTGGCATCGTAGGAGAGCCAAGCCCAAGGAGAGACCTGAATACAGCCAGACAGAACAGAATGGCAGGGCAGGAAGGGACCTTAGACAATATCAAGCCTCCGACCCAGCTGCATTGTTTTAAGGAGGGAAACTGAGTCCCAAGGAGAGAAGAGTGGTGAGTCCAATGTCATATCTTTCACTTGTAATACAACATAGCTGGAAAGTCAGCTCCAGGATATAGTAGATCAGACCATACAGGTTAAAATAAGAAAAGGGAGCTGGGGTGTGGCTCAGTGGTAGAGTACTTGCCTAGCATATGTGAGGCCCTAGGTTCAATCCCCAGTACCACAAAAGGGGAGGGGGACAAAGATGAGAAAAAGGCTGGGATGGAGGAGTCAGAGCCAAAGAGAACATACTTCATGATAATAGTGACCTTATTTATTTATTTTTTTGGTGGTACTGGGGATGAAACACAGGGGCTTTCTACCTCCGAGCTACACTCCCAGACCTATTTTATATTTTATTTGGAAACAGGGTCTCTTAAACCAGTGGAAGCTGGCTTCAAACCTGCACAATCCTCCTGTCTCAGCCTCCCAAGCACAGGGATTACAAGTGTGCGCCACCACACCCGGCTTGATAATAGTGATTTTAAAAGTCCATTTTAAGCCGGGCGTGGTGATGCACACTTGTAATCCCAGTACTTGAGTGGCTGAAACAGGAGGATTGCAGGTTTAAGGCCAACCTCAGCTACTTAGTGAGGCCCTTTGCAACTCAGTGAGACCATTTTTCCAGTAAAGAATAAAATAGGTCTGGGGGGTGTAGCTTGGAGGTAGAATGCCCCTGGCTTCTTTCTATCCCCAGTAACACACACACACACACACACACACACACACACACACACACACACACACACAACAAACAGGCGCCGGGCGTGGTGGCGCACGCTTGTAATCCCGGTTTTTGAGAGGCTGAGACGAGAGGATCACGGTTCATGGACAGCCTCAGCTACTTAGTGAGGCCCTTTGCAACTCAGTGAGACCCTGTTTCAAAATAAATAAAAAATAGAGTGGGGGTGGAGCTCGGAGGTCAAGTGCCCCTGGGTTCCATCCCCAGTACCGCAAAAAAAGCGGAAGGGGGGGGGGGGCAAACAGTCCCAGGCATTTGTGAATGAGCTGAATCCTTATGATCTTCTCAGGTATTTTTCTGTTGTGAAAAACCATGGAGTCTAAAGGAAAAGCAAAAAGATACCTGGATAGGAAAAAATGCAGTTTTTTGTGTATAAGCAATCAGAGCCCACAGCCCAGGGTAGTGGCCTTGTATAATAAAGTAAATAACCATAAGACTATAGGCAAACCATTTGGTCTCTCCAAGCCTGATCCTCTCCATCATTTGGAGTACCTCTTCAAGTCAGGTAGCTGGTGGCCTAAATTCTATCGGGCCCATTCCCAGAGGGTAGAGGTCGGGTGTGGCTGGTAATGAATGAGTCTGTGCTTGGGAATCCAACATTTTCCACCCACCTTGGAGAGTTGCGGCGCAGTTGAAATGGGACTTGTGTCCCCTGATGCCAAGCATCAATTCATCCTGTCTCCAGCAACAACCTCCAGAGCCCATTTGGAAAACCACAAGTCCATGTGGCAGATGTGGAATGATGCCTGCCTTCTGCTGATGGCATGGCCTCCGGTGCCAAGTTATTTAACATACATCCCCCACCCCATCTTGGTGACTGATTCTGATGGGCACATGATCCAAGAAAACACTCAGAGTGAATGTCAAGACCTGCAGAGGATGTGGCCAAAAGCTACTCGTTCTTTTCCCCTGGGCTCATGCTGGAAGAACATAGTCCTGGGCGTGTATAAGTCCTGGGTTCCACCCTCAGCACCAGAAAACATGTAAATATATAAATAGACCAGGCATGGTGGCACACACTTGTAATCCCAGTAGTTGGAAGGCTGAAACAGGAGGATCGCTGATTTGCAAAGAGCCTCAGCTACTCAGTGAGGCCCTCTGCAACTTAGTGAGACCCTGTTTCAAAGTAAAGAATTAAAAAGTTAGAGCTTGGAGTATAGCTCAGAGGTAAAATGTCACTGGGTTCAATCCCCAGTACCACAATAAATAAACAAATAAATAAATAAATAAATAAATAAATACAAAGAATGTCGCCTGGAAGCTATTGGCAGCCTTTTTGTCTAATGGGAGGATGTACACAAGGATATAGACACCCAATGGGAGGAGTCTTAAGAATAGAGTTGTGCAACTTTTGGGAGGTTTGTATGGTGTGGGGCTTAGTGGTGTATGTCACTGCCTGTAAGACATTTTATTTTTGCCCTATTTTTTATTCTTTATTTTGAAACAGAGTCTGAGTTGCAAAGGGCCTCACTAAGCAGCCAAGGCTGTCCACGAACCACAATCCTCCTGTCTCAGCCTCCCGAACGCTGGGATTACAAGTGTGTGCCACCACGCCTGGCTTGTAAAACATTTTTTTAAAATGTAATTCTGGTATTAATATCCCATTATTGATGTCCTGATGTTAATATCTGGAGGAAGGGGTAGAATAGAAAACACTTTGAAAGACACTTTGATAATCACTGTTAGTGATTAATTAGGTTAATCACAAGTGATTACTCACTTTCCTTCCTGTTCCCCCCCTACCCTCCCACTCCCATGGTACTGGCGGTGGAACCCAGGGGCTTTTCTACCTCCGGGCTACACTCCCAGACCTATTTTATACTTTATTTAGAAACAGAGTCTCACTAAGTTGCTGAGAGCCTCACTAAATAGCTGAGGCTGGCTTCAAACCTGTGCGATCCTCCTGTCTCAGCCTCCTAAGCACTGGGATTACAAGGGTGGGCCACCACGCCCAGATCCTTCCTGTTTTACATGTCCATGACTTGGAGGCAAAAGGATTTTCAAAACCAGTCACCCTGAGAGTTGAAAAATGGGAGGCTAGCTGGGCGTGGTGGCGCACACTTGTAATCCCCCTGCTTAGGAGGTAGAGACAGGAGGATTGCTCAGGTTCGAAGCCAGCCTCTCTGGCTTAAAAGACCCTGTTTCCAAATAAAAATATAAAACAGGTCTGGAGTGTAGCCCGGAGGTAGAAGGGTTCCATCCCCAGTGTCACACACACACACAAAAAAAATGTTTTTATACTGGGGATTGGACCTAGGGATTTTCTACTTCTGACCTATATGCTGGCCCTTTTTTATTTTGAAACAAGTCTACAGAGACTAAAATAGTATCCCATACACTTCTCATCATAGAAACAAATTCAGAATGAACTGAAGCAAAACTTATTTGGGATGAAAATTTCAGGAAAAGAACCACGTACCTTCTTTTAAATATATCTAAGCTGGGTGTGGTGGTGCAGAGGTGTTATTCCAGTAGTTGGGAGGTTAGAACAGGAGGATCACAGGTTCAAGGACAGCCTCAGCCAGTAGTGAGATGCTCATCAACCTACCAAGACCCTCTTTGTTTTGTTGTTTTGTTTGTTTGTTTGTTTTGTTTTGTTTTTTGTTTTTTTGCGGGTCTGGGTATGGAACCCAGGGGCATTCAACCTCCAAGCTACACCCCCGCCCTATTTTTTTTATTCTTTATTATGAAACCAGGTCTCACTGAGTTGCAGAAGGCCTCACTAATTAGCTGAGGCTGTCCGCGAACCGTGATCCTCAGGTCTCAGCCTCCCGAATGCTGGGATTACAAGCGTGTGCCACCACGCCCGGTTGACCCTGTTTCAAAATGAAACTAAAATAAGGCTTGGATGTAGAATACTCCTGGGTTCAATCCCCAGTACCACAAAAAAATAAATTTATAAATAAAAATAAATAATTTTACCTTTTTAAAAAATCATGTGAAGCCGGGCATGGTGGCGCACGCTTGTAATCCCCGCGTTTGGGAGGCAGAGACAGGTCGCGCAGGTTCGAAGCCAGCCATGCACGCTGGCTTAGGAGACCCTGTTTCCAAATAAAAATGTAAAAATGGGTCTGGGAGTGTAGCCCGGAGGTAGAAGGGCTTCCAGGAACCCCAGTACCACCAAAAAAAAAAAAAAAAAAAATCATGTGAATTTTGCCTTTAAAGAAGAAAATCATGTTTCAAATACTATTTTCTTTAAGCCAGGTGTGGTGACACATGCCTGAAACCCCAGTACTTGAGAGGCAGAGACAAGAAAATCACAAGTTTGAGGCCAGCCTCAGCAACTTAGTGAAACCCTGTTTCAAAATAAAAAGGGCCGGCATATAGCTCAGAGGTGGAAAATCCCTAGGTTCAATCCCCAGTATCAAAACAAAAAAATACTATTTTCTTCAAAGGCTATTAAGTGTAAGCAATCAGTGTCCAACCCAGTTATAGTTCTACTTTACTAAACAAGTTTTTCCTAAGAAAAATTATTCTTGATCAGATCACATGGATTACTTTCCTACTGTTAATTCACTGTGAAAACAGTATGACATATGGTCTAATCGGGCCTAACAAACCTCACGATTCTCTAGACAGCTACTAATCCACAAGCACAGTAGCCCAGTAGTCGGAAAAAAATAAACAGATCTTAGAAACCTGGATGTATTTAAACAGATAAAACATTTTGGAAACATATAAAGCTTCATACAAGAAAAATATGCCAAGTGAAAAATATACAAGTAAAAAATACAAAGCTTTATAAAGTACAGAAATAATAATCCATAGCACTGATACACCAAGTCTCTAAGCTTCAAGTCTCAAATATTTGGTAAAATAGTGTCAGAGAGGATAAAATATGGGTTTTGGAATCATGAAGATCTAAATTAGGATCCGGTCTCTGCTACTTACCATCTTTCTAGCCTTGACAGTTTATGGAAGTTTCTAGAATTTTCTTACCTCCTCTGTAGAGTAAGGATAATAAAATTCTTAGGATATTAATGAGGCTTGAGATAATACATGTAAAGCTTTACAAAAATCCATACTCAGCACATAAAGGATTTTTGTGTGTGTGTGGTACTGGGAATGGAACCCAGGGGCATTCTATCTCTGAGCAACACCTCCAGCCCTATTTTTTATTCTTTACTTTGAAACAGGGTCTCACTGAGTTGCAAAGGGCCTCACTAAGTAGCTGAGGCTGGCTTCGAACTGCGATCCTCCTGTCTCAGCCTCCCAAATGCTAGGATTACAAGTGTGAGCCACCACGCCCGGCTAAAGAGGAATCATTGATATTATTATATCTAGATTATTGGGCACTGGGAAAACAGTAGATATCCAGTAGGACTGGTCAGGTTTCAAGTAATAAATTCCAAGTCAAGCCAGGCATGGTGGCACATGCTTGTAATCCCAGTACTTGGGAGGCTGAGACATGACGATCACAGATTGAAGGCCAGACTCAACAACTTAAGAAGACCCTCAGCGGCTTAGTGAGACCTTGCTACAAAATGAAAAAAAAAAAAAAAAAATAGCCAGGCATGGTGGCACACGCTTGGGAGTACACCTAGCACTTGGGAAGCTGAGACAGGAGGATCATAGTTCACACACAGCCTCAGCTACTTAGTGAGGCCCTTTGCAACTCAGTGAAACCCCATTTCAAAATAAAGAATAAAAAATAGGGATGGGGGTGTCGTTCCAAGGTAGAATGCCTCCAAGTTCCATCCCCAATGCCGTAAAAAATATAAGTACATACATACATACATACATACATAATACATGCATAATACATGCATAATACATACATAATACATACATACATAATACATGCATACATACATATATACATAACACATACATAATACATAATACATACATACATGCATAATACATGCATAATACATACATACATAATACATACATACATACATAGATAATACATGCATACATAATACATACATACATACATGCGTGCGTGCATGCATGCATACACACATAATACATACATACATACATACATAATACATACATACATAATACATACATACATGCATAATACATACATACATACATATATACATAATACATACATACATACATACATATATACATAATACATACATACATACATACATATATACATAATACATACATACATACATAATACATACATACATACATAATACATACATACATACATAATACATACATACATACATAATACATACATACATACATAATATATACACACATACATACATACATACATACATAATACATAATACATACATGCATATATACATACATAATACATACATGCATACATAATACATACATGCATGCATACATACATAATACATACATACATGCATAATGCATACATACATACATAATGCATACATACATACATAATACACACATAATACATACATAATACATACATCATGCATACATACATAATACATACATACATCATACATACATACATACATACATACATACATACATACATACATACATACATAATGGTGCTGAGGGTAGAGCTCGAAGACAGAATGTCTCTGGGTTCCATTCTCATTACCCTCCCCCAAAACAAAAACAATTAAAATTAAATTAAATAAAAAGGGCTGGGGTATAGCTCATAGGCAGAATGACCCTGGGTTCAATCCCCAATACTTAAAAAAAAAAAAAAAAAGCTAATAATACCTGTTGAGGTTGGGGATTTGGCTCAGTAATAGAGCACTCACTTAGATTCTCAAGGCTGGGGTGTGAGTTCAATCCTCAAGACTACAAAAAAAAAAAAAGAAAGAAAGAAAAGAAAAACACCTGTCCATTTGACTGTTAACACACAACTCGTATCATTGGTACTCAAGCAACAAAAAACAAAAATGTTCTGTCTGTATAGACTGAAGAAACTTAACGAAATTACTGAAAACACACACAAATGGGATTTTACCAGGAAACTAAGTATTTCTAAAAAGTATGTAACCTTGTTTAGAAACAGTACAACATTTTTAATGCTAATCTGACAAATTATCTGGGCTACTGAGTCAACTCGGTTCATTTATTTACTTTGTTTATCGGTCAGACCAGCCCATCACAGGATTTCGCCACTACAAATTGGCCCCTGGACTAACCTGTGCAGGCAGAAAACAACTCCATCAAACCCAATAATTAATTGGGCAGTCCTCCTCCATATGTACAGATGACTATTCATTAAAGCGATGCCTACGGCACTCCCTACATATGCTAGCTTGTTGCTTCTGTACATGGCTCAACAAATTTATGAACTTTAGATCCAGTGGAAAAAATAATTAGCACAGAAGATACCATAATGAGGCTGGCAGTTTGAAATTAGAGAAGAAAAACTAAAACTGAGAAGTAGTATTGCCACTGACAATAGAACTCTTGAGGTAAACACATAGCAAGCATCTGTCGATGGCCTTCTACGCACAAGACAAGTAGCTGGACTCTAGAAACATAAAGAGATACATATGACACTGACCAAACCCTAAGTCTTAGTTTTTGTTTTTTGAAGAGATGCTATATGTATCAAAAAGAGTTAATAGCTTGGTACGGTGGTGCACACCTATAATCCCAGTGTTTATATTTAACTGAGACAAGAGGATTAAAGGTGCAAGGACAGCTTCAATAACTTAGTAAGGCCTTCAGCAACTTAGCAAGACACCATTTCAAAATAAAAAATAAGCCAGGCGTGGTGCCGCACGCTTGTAATCTCAGTACTTGGGATGCTGAGACAGGAGGATCGCACAGGTTCAAAGCCAGCCTCAGCTACTTAGTGAGGCTCTCAGCAACTTAGTGAGACCCTGTTTCCAAATAAAATATAAAATAGGTCCGGAAATATAGCCTGGAGGTAGAAAGCCCCTGGACTTCATCCCTAGTACCCCCCCCCTCAAAAAAAAGGAGTTGAAAATAAATAACAAAATAGGGCTGGGGTGTAGCTAGGAGGTAGAATGCCCCTAGGCTCAATCTCCAGTACCTAAAAGGAAGGAAAAAAAAAAGCCGGGTGTGGGGGCACATGCTTGTTATCCCAGAATTCAGGAGGCTGAGACCAGAGGATCGTGGTTCATGGACAGCCTCGGCTACTTAGTAAGGCCTTCTGCAACTCAGTGAGATCCTGTGAGACCCCTACTTATAAAAAATAAAAAAAAATAGGGCAGGGGATGTATCCTGGAGGTCGAAGGCCCCTGGGTTTCATCCCCAGACCCACAAAAAAAAGAAAAGAAAAGAAAAGAAAAGAAAAGAAAAGAAAAGAAAAGAAAAGAAAAGAAAAGAAAAAGATGAGTCAGTAATAGCATAAAGTCATCACTGGTATATGCCATATATTTCTGATCACCACAATTCCTACTCAAATGGGAATATTAAGACCCATCTTAGCAACTTGGGAGTCATGAGTCAATAAAATATATCATGTTTGGTTTTTTTTTGGTTTTTTTTTTGTGTGTGTGTTATAGAAGTTAAATATACTTTCCCTTTTTTTCTTCAATGCTGAGATTGAAGCCAGAGATACTCTTGATTTGAGTTGCCTCTCCAGACCTTTTAATTTTTTTGAGACAGGGTGTCGCTAAATTGCCTAGACTGGCTTCCAATTTGTAATCTTCCTGCCTCAGCCTCCTGACTAGCTGGGATTATATGGCATGTGCCATTGCACTGGGCTTAATATACAACTTTCTAAAATAAGAAATAAAGAGCTGGGGATGTAATCCAGTGGTAGAGTGCTTGCCTAGCATGCATGAGGTTTCAGATTTGATCTCCAGCACAACAAATAAATAAGAAATAAAGACTGCCATGCTGAATTGACAATGCTTTAGTAATTTAGTTATACAGAATATAATTCCATGTGATTTCCTGAATAATATAGATGAGAAGCCAAATGCTGATTTAGAAGAGATCCTTGAATTGTCACCGTGAGTGACAAAAGGTATAATAAGAACATTAGCTAAGATTCACCTTTAAGATTCTGCACTTTCTTGATAGTCCCTAAATACCTGTACTTTGGGGCAGGGTGCCACCTGCCTGTACTTGGGAGGCTGAGATAGGAGGATCACAGGTTCAAGGCCAGCCTGAGGAACTTAGTGAGCCTGTCTCGAAAGAAAGGGAGGAGAGAAAGAAAGAAAAAAGAAAGAAAGGAAGGAAGAAAGGAAGGAAGAAAGAAAGAGAGAGGAGCTGGGGATATAGCTCAGAGGTAAAATGCCCCAGGTTCAATTTCCAGTACCAAAAAAAAATTTTTTTTTCTGTTTGTAGAAGCCTCAGGCATGAAGATCTTTATTCTAGATTTTCATGGATTTTATATTTTATCCCTGAAATGTTTTGCAGAACTTCTTTCCAAAGAGTCTTCACTTTCCCCAAAGTTGCAGGCAACAGCAGCCTCTGATACGAGCCCCCTCCCCGTAGACCTGCCCTCCTGGCCTCGTTTCCTCCTGTGGGCCCTGTTAGGACCCTCCATGCAGTGTAGCTGTGGCAAGGGCAGTTCTTACACAGTTTGGCTGCTTTTTTATTTTTTTTAATTTTTATGTAAAACACATTAAAAATGGCATACATTCAGACCGTGCTTGGTGCCCTCTCCCCCCTGCTTCCCCTCCCCCTCCCGTCAATGAGTGTCCAGGTTGACTATGCTACATTCATACTTTTACACACATTTGGGTGTAGCTCCTCCATTAGTCAACCTCAGCCTTCTCCCCCTCCTACCCTTCCATTCTAGCTTTGCTGAGGTTTGCCCTCCATTATCTGGAGTCCCTCTGCTATTCCTAATACTCCCTAGTTTGGGCATGTTAGAGAAAACTTAGGTCCCTTCTCTTTCTGTGCCTGGCTGATCTCACTTGAGAATTACCCTACTAGAGTCTCAAACAAGAAGCAAAGAGTGTGTGAAGTTGAATTTAGAAAGAACACACAGGCGTGGTGGCGCACACTTGTAATCCCAGCACTCGGGAGGCTGAGACTGGAGGATCGCGGTTCGCAGACAGCCTCAGCTACTTAGTGAGGCCCTCTGCAACTTAGTGAGACCCTGTTTCAAAATAAAGAATAAAAAATTGGGCAGGTGGTGTAGCTCGGAGGTCAAATGCCTCTGGGTTCCATTCCCAGACCTGCAAAAAAAACAAAAAAAGCAGAAAGTACATGGTGAGACACACTCATAATCCCAGTACTTGGGAGGCTGAGACAGAAGGACCGCAGGCTCTAAGCCATCCTCAGCAACTTAGTGAGACCCTAAGCTACTTAGTGAGACCCTGATTCCAAATAAAAAATAAAATAGGTCTGGGGGTATAGCCTGGAGGTAGAATGCCCCTGTGTTCCATCCTTAGTGCCCCCCCCCACACACACACACACAATACTAACTTGTCAGTAGGAACCAATGTGTTAGTAGAGCCAAGCACGGGTCTGGTAGTCATCCCTGACACTGTTTAGTTAAAACAACCCAGGAAAAGTCAGTTTAACCCTCTTGGAAAGGCATGTTCACATATGTCAACTAAAGCTGAAATAGATGAGTGACTTTCAAATTGTGCCAAGAAGCAAGGAAGAAGGAGGAACCATGGACAGGTAGGACTGCTTGGATTTCAAGGGCACGGCTCCCCTTAAATCTATTTTACATATTAGACATATAAGATTTCGTTGCATAAACAGGCTTTTCAAGGTTTGAATGCCCCTAAATTTGATCAAAGTCCTAAATACCATCTTATTTCAAATACTCTGCCCCTCTTGACTGCAGACACCTTCCAAGGTATAGAGCCATTTGTCTGAATTTCCACCTGTTCAAAATACATTTTAACTGAATCTTACCTTTCTTCCCATCATTATAATTCTGGACCTGTCTTTTCAAGAAAAGAAGCTGAATTTTCTTTCTTCCACTCACATTTATCAGTTCATTTTTTGGAGGTTTTTTTGCTGTGTGCGTGTGTGTGTGCGTGTGTGTGTGTGTGTGTGTGTGTGCGCGTGTGTGTTACTGGGAATTGAACCCAGGGGCATTCTACCTCTGAGCTATACTCCCAGCCCTACTTATTTTGAAACGGGAGGGCCTCACTAAGCAGCTGAGGCTGTCCGCAAACCGCGATCCTCCAGTCTCAGCCTCCCAAATGCTGGGATTACAAGCGTGCGCCACCACACCTGGCTCCAATTTTATTTTTTTTATTTTGAAACAGGGTCTCACTAAGTTGAGAAGGGCTTCACTAAGTGGCTGAGGCTGGCTGCAAGCCTGCTATCCTCCCGTCTCAGCCTCTCCAGTACTGGGATTACAAACATGTATCAGCATGCCCATCAAGAAGAACCATTTTAAAGAGCGTCAGGAAAGAACCAAATATTTAACAAAACCAGAACCAAATACTCTATATCCAAGAAGTGATATAGTCCTACTCCAAACGCTGTGCTAAATCCTTCTGCTCCATTTTTATAATACTGGTATTCCTTCCACATGAATGAAAAGAATTGTTACTATTAAGCCTATCCATTCTCTGAAATTCCTTTAATCAGTTTCTATTAAGGACTGTCAAACACATACATCATTTAGGGACTTTTAAATCTAAATTTTATTGAAGATATATCACATATGGCTTAATATTTTAGTTCAGCGATGGTCGTCAGCAATAAGCACTACTCTAAGAGTGAGATTAATTAAATATTCTAGCAAACACAGCAATCCAAATAGAGAAAAAAATATATTAATATACAACTCTGGGCACCAAGCCCAGATTCCCCACCCTCTCTTCTGGTATGGCTCATCTCTCTCTCTCTCAGATAGGCTAGACAACCGACACATCTTTGATCACTTTTAGTGAATGTACAGATTTACAATAAACGGCCAAACCCTTCTTTGAGGTTTTCTATAAGTTTTTTTAAGTAGGAAAAAAATGCACGAAATCAAACTGCTCTGTAAAAGGGTATTTTTAAAACCAGAGAGAAATAGAGTTTTCAGAAATAAAAGGTAGTCATGGTAGTCAGGGATTCCCCTCTGATTTGACTTTACCACTCTTCCAATATCAAGCTCGGAGATGGTCCTCTTCTACAATTATAAACCTGTCTTGGCTGTTAGGACATTTTAAACTATTTCAACTTTGTATTTATAGTGAATATGAATCTGAGCTCCACAGAAACCAAGAGACTCAGAACAAACTCATGGTCCAAGTCCTACAGCGATTACTGGTTTTACACTCGGGAGTTAAGACTCCAGCTTAGATCTTAATGTGTTGTTTTTCGCCAGCTGTGGCGGCACACACTTGCAATCCCAGTACTTGGGAGGCTAAGACAGGAGGATTGCAGGTTTGTGGCTAGCCCCAGCAACCTTGTGAGGCCCTCTACAACTTAGTGAGATCCCGTTTCAAAATAAAAGAATAAAATAGGGCTGGGGGTGTAGCTCGGAGGTAGCATGGCCCTGGGTTCCATTCCAGTACCACAGATCAATAGACAATCTTCTTGAGTTTTATAATCTTTTTGTTCTTTCTTTTTTTTATGTGATTATAGTATTTATTGAGGATTAAACCCGGGAAATTCTACCTCTGAGCTACACCCCACCCCCACCCCCTGGCCCTATTTATTTTTTCGCGATGCTGGGGATGGAACCCAGGGCATTCTACCTCCAAGCTACACCCTCAGCCCTATTTTTTATTCTTTATTTTGAAACAGGGTCTGAGTTGCAAAGGATCTCTACCTCACTAAGTAGTAACTGACAGGATCTTACTAGGTTGATGAGTCTCACTGCTTGTTGAGCTGTCCTTAAACCTGTAATTCTCTCAGTCTCTAAGTACTGGAGTTACAAACCTGCACCACCATACTCACTTTTTTTAATTTTTTTTTTTTTTTTTTTTTGGTGGTACTGGGGTTCCTGGAAACCCTACTACCTCTGGGCTACACTCCCAGACACCTATTTTTTATATATTTTTATTTGGAAACAGGGTCTCTTAAGCCAGCGCGGCTGGCTTTGAACCTGCACGATCCTCCTGTCTCTGCCTCCCAAGCATGGGGATTACAAGCGTGTGTCACCACGCCCTGGCCATACTCGCTTTTAATGTCATCTTAATGTAAGCAATGATCTGTGGTGATGGGGTCCTTTTGTTTCTTTGTGTGTGTGTGTGTGTGTGTGTGTGTGTGTGTGTGTGTGTGTGTTTTGTTTTGTTTTGTTTTTGTAGTACTAGGGATGGGACCCAGGGGCTTTCTACCTCTGGGCTACACTGCCAGGCCTATTTTATATTTATTTGGAAATGGGTCTCACTAAGTTGCTGAGAGCCTCACTAAGTAGCTGAGGCTGGCTTTGAACCTGTGTGATCCTCCTGTCTCAGCCTCCCAAGTACAGGTATTACAAGCGTGCGCCACCACACTCAGCAGTGCTGGGGTCTTATTCATTAGACATTTATAATTTCTCTTCACTCCCTCTCAGCTCCAGCAGAAGTTCCTAGGTGACACAATAGATATATTTAGCTAAATCAAAAATGACCTGGGAACCTGGCATGATAATACACACTTCTAATCCCAGTACTTGGGAGGCTGAGATAGGCGGGTCGCAAGTTTGTGGCCATCCTCAGCAACTTAGTGAGACAGTATTTAAAAAAAAAAAAAAAAGCCGGGTGTGGTGGCGCACTCTTGTAATCCCTGTGGTTGGGAGGCAGAGACAGGAGCATCGCGAGGGTTCAAAGCCAGCCTCTCTGGCTTAAGAGACCCTGTTTCCAAATAAAAATATAAAAATAGGTCTGGGAGTGTAGCCCGAAGGTAGAAGGGCTTCCAGGAACCCCAGTACCACCAAAAAAATTAAAAAATTAAAAAAAAATATATATATATATGTATGTATATACGTTGGGGATGTAGCTTATATATATGTTGGGGATGTACCTCAGAGGTAGAGAATGCCACTGGTTTCAGTCTTCACCACCACCACACAGACCAAAAAAGACTTGATAACAATTGCTCCTTGCCATCACCATATCTACTCATGCATTTTGGGGAGTACATTATACCTAAAACCTAGCCAGCCACCCTCTTGTTTTAAAGGGGAGGTGTTAATAAAGTGAAATTTTCAAAGCTAGAGCAACTGACAAAAGGAACAACAACAAAAAAAAAAAAAAAACTAAACAAAACAAAGTCAGAGGCAGCAACATTTCCAATGTGGACTAAAACGGTTCCCAAGTCCATTATATGTATATGATGGTCTAAGCCTTAAGTTGCTTGTTTTCTGTGACCTTCAGAACTCTCGCCTTTAAAATGGGAACAATACTTTGCAGGGTTGTTGTTAGGCTAGAGAAAAATAACAGGTCAAGTATTTGGTACAGAGTACTCATGCAATAAATGGTAGCCAGGCTTTTAAAGTCATTCTTCCTACAAATAGAGGAAACATGGCTTCCAAGAATTAAGTCACCAGTCCAAGGGCATTCAACATATAAATTTTATTGAGTACATGCAGAGCCAGTGCTGTGGCTACAAAATGTGTAAGATCCCCTCTCTGCCTTCTGTTTCCTTGCACTAGTAAGAAAGAGAACAGTCTAGAACCAAGTGGTTTTCGCTCCATTCTCATGCAGATCTAGAGAGGTAGGGGTGAAGTTTGACAAATGTTGACTGTTTCCCAGAGGAAAAGCACCTTTTTCCCTGTGGAGTTTTTGTTCTCTGTGGTTAAGAGCACCCAGCTCAAGGTCCCCAGCAGATTACCTCCTCCCGGGCAGGAAATCCTCAATAGTGGGATTTTTCCTCTTTAAATAAAGAATCCTAAAGACACTTTCCATTCCACTAACTTTCTAAGCTAACCAGCAAACCTAATCCTCCCCATACCCTTCCCAGGGAAGGGTTGCCCTTTTTGCCTGCTTTGCTTGGATTCAGTTATGCTGATTTTCTGCTAAAAAAAAAAAAAAAAAAGTTGATGGAGTTGGTATTTAATTAGAGTACAGAAGTCACAGAGTTGAATCAGAGCCAGATATGAAGTAGAGAGAAGGAAATTGAGGCCCAGCTGCAATTGTCATAACCAGACCAGATCAATAGCCACATACTAGTTTAATTAGTAGTGGAAACTAGCCCAGTAAACTGCAGTGAACCTAAATTAAAATGCTTTTACACCCGCACCGAGATTTCTTTTCTTTCTCCTTTTTCTGAATCTCTCTTCTAATACACTCTAGTTCTCCTGGGGGGGTCTAACACTGAACCTTACATTTGAGGGATTCCCTCAGGAAATATGTTTATTCAATAAGCCATGCGACATAATATAATATCACTATTTCAAGTATGGCTATGACAGTTACATAGACTAGATCCATAAAGCGAGATGGAGTATGATTCCTCGCATTTGTTTAGCACTCTTTCATATCTATTATTCAGAGAGGGAGAATGGATTTTGAATTTAAGAGTAGAAAGGATGTTAAAGATTCTCAAATCCAGTGTTTCTTAACCTTCTTTGAATCACTTGCCTATTTGAGAATCTAATAAACGCTCTGAACCTTGCACCCCAAAAGATGTATATATGGATGTACACACAGAATTTGGCATTGTTTCAAGGGGCTTCATAGACCGCCCCCATTTTAAGAACTGGACTAATTTGAAATTTTTCACTCTACAAACAAGGAAACTACTGCTTATCATGATAGCATTTGTATGAGCAGGCATAGCCAAGATTATTGTCTGTATTTCCCAGATCTGGAAACTAAGGCTCAGAGAGGTTTCAAGACTTGACTAAAGTCTTACGGCTGGTTAAGAGCAGTAGCAGAACCCAGAATTTTGGATAATCTACCTACAGGTCACAACACCCTTCCACTGCAACACCTTGGCATCTCTTAAGACACCTGCAGCAACGGTTTATTTTACTCACCAGAGCATACATAATTTTTACCTCTAGGGGAAAAAGTGTTTTAATTATTGTTCTATTCACAATGGCAACTTATTTCTTACTGAGTTTCAGTTATTACTGGCATATTAAGTATTGAAATAGAGAAATTAGAATTATAAACAACTCTATAATGTCTTCTCTAATAATTAAATTCCAACCTGATCAACTTTTCCTTTTGGTACCAAATGAGCATACCTGAATCCAAACACAAAAGGCCACAATGTGAAGCCAGGCATGATGGCGCACATCTGTAATCACAGTACGTGGGAGGCTAAGATAAGAGGATCACAGGCTTGAGGCCAGCCACAACAACCTAGTGAGGCCCTGTATCAAAGTTAAAATTAAAGCCGGGCGTGGTGGCGCACGCTTGTAATCCCAGCATTCGGGAGGCTGAGACTGGAGGATCACAGTTCGCGGACAGCCTCAGCTACTACTTAGTGAGGCCCTCTGCAACTTAGTGAGACCCTGTTTCAAAATAAAGAATAAAAAATAGGGCAGGGGATGTAGCTCGGAGGTTAAATGCCCCTGAGTTCCATCCCCAGACCCGAAAAAAAAAAAAAATTAAAATTAAAATTAAAAAGGCTGGGAGTGCAGTTCAGTGGAGAACTCCTCTGAGTTCAGTCCCCAGTAAACACACGTACACATATAAATGTACACATACATACACACACACACACACACACACACACCAGAAAAAGGTAAAAAATGCTAGCACTCTCCTTGGAAGGGTATGGGAAAATTATAGTAACACATTAGAGTTATGTTTAACACATAGGAGGTGATCAATAAATATTGCTAAATTAATTTACCATTTAAATATTATCAAGTTTTTAAGCTATTTTCTACTTTTGAAAGTAATATTTAAAGAAATACTTAAGTAAGAATACATTTAAATATTATACCTTTCGTTTAAGGTTTAGACTAACAATAGTATATTCAATACTAATCTATATGTAAAAGACACATTTTTTTTTAAAAATTTTCACTTAGATTTAATCAAGACAGTCTGTGTCTTTAAGATGGTGGTCCTAACAAATTTTATTTCAATGTATACATTCTTGCCATAGCAATAAATACATATAAAATATTTATTGGGAAGAAAATATCTTAGATATGTATAAAATATTTAGATATGCCAAGGATGCTATAACAGTTTTGGTGAATGTTAGATTTTTGCAAGAAAATAGCTATTATTAACATTTAACTTAACTTCACTTAATAACATGCTACCTTGCTATACTCAAGATAGTCATACCTAAAAAACAGTCTTTATTTATAAGCCAAAAGGTTCCAGAATATACATTCCAGGATGTTTTAGCATTTTGGTTTAATTTAGGAAAACACTGTATTTTAGTTCTGTTTATTCATGCTAGCTATAGTAGACTCCACATCTGAATTTTAATGTTTCATTATCATAGTTTTTTTGGGGGGGAGAATGACCTGGACATATTAAGAAATTTCTAGAAAACAAATGCTTAATAATGCAATAAACCTGTTGAAGGAATAAATTAGCAGGCAGGTTATGCTTTTAGGATAGCTAAACTACGGGAAAGGTATTGTACCCACTGTACCTAATGATTAGGTTTATATTACAATGTGACTCATAAGATTCACTGTACTCAATAAAAATTTAGACAATTAGTGATCTTATTTCTTAGGAAGAACTGCTTGCTATCGTATATTAACACAGATCTTGCTCAATTAAAATTGCTCACAGTCAGCAAAAATAATTTCTGCACTGTAATGAAATAATGAAATAATTATATGCAAGGGAGGACTTGTGATCTTTTTAATTATTCTATTCTTCATTTTTAAAAGGGCTATTTGAAAACGTACTCTTATAATTGATTGCTATAAATCAGTCAAACTCATTCTAAGGATCATAAATATTCTAACTTTTAAAAGACAAAGAAA
This sequence comes from Muscardinus avellanarius, assembly GCF_963383645.1. Taxonomy (NCBI): domain Eukaryota; kingdom Metazoa; phylum Chordata; class Mammalia; order Rodentia; family Gliridae; genus Muscardinus; species Muscardinus avellanarius. Next base: position 54,862,479 of record NC_137788.1, read on the forward strand.
TGCTAAATATTCAATGGAATACTTCAATGTTCAGAAATTTTAATCTGGGGGGAAAGGAGAGACTGCTCTTTGGAAAATAAAAAAGTAAATTTGTTGTCCCGTGAAAAATGAAATGTCTTGAATGTCAGTAACAGAAATGGAATTAACAAGAGATCTTTTATTGTTTTTTAAGGTCATTAGGCTGTGAATTCTATAATTATGGAAATTGTCAGTCCAGTTCGGTAAGAATGTTTGCTCCCATCCATAAGGTAGTGGAATGTTCAATCAGTCTCTCTCGTGGGAAAGTTAGGTCATAACTGTAAGTGTACCAGCAAAATTGAATTAAGCAAAGAGATTTCATTAGTATTTATAGCCAGAAGGCATCTGTAAAAGTACAGGGCAAAGAAGTTATGTGGAAGTCAAAGGAGAAAAAAAAAATGGGTTTCTAGTGACAAAGGCGAATCTGAAAGAGATATAAGTGTATAATGAATAAGAGCTATTGAACGCGGCTGCGAGGAGGGAGTTGCCGAGACTCCAATATTGATTTTCTTGTGTATGCCTTTGGACTACATATGCAATTGTTTGGATTTGCTGTCTTCATGGTACAACAATATTTGTTGTTGAAGGTTAAAAAGCATGATGTGAAATAAACTAAAAACTGAGAAACATGTTGGAGAATTATAATAATCCTCTTCTCAGAAGCCGAGAGGTTTCTGTATTTTTTGAGCCAAAGAAAAATTTTAATTAAGAAAAATGGTGTGTATTTTTTCCAACAGAACACAAGATCCTTATTAATTAACTGTTATTGGAAATTATTTGATGGGATTTCAGCATCATTTTAAACTATGTTCTCTGCTTCCTTATTTTACTGGACATTTCTAAACCATATATCTAATTTTGAAAATTAAACCATACTTTGTTTTTAGGTATGAGTATACTGAATACAATTAATACTAAACATTAATAGCCTAATGTTCCCCCTTTAAAAAAAAATATTTCTTATATTTTTTCTTTCACTATTAAAACTCCAGAAAGAAAACTTCTGTGTTTAAAGTCTATATAAGGATATATATTTAATTTGAAAATTGTAGTCTCAAGTAACCAAATTAATAATCAAGCTAGTTTGTCACTAAACAAAATACTCAAACATGTTTTATAGGTTACTTTCCTTTTGAGTATTCAAGTCTTAAAGAATATTAACTATCACAATGCTTAAAATGCTTTTATATTTAAAAAGATAAGATTCGTTTACTTCACTTTTCTTATTATTTATTAGAATATTATTTTAGCATTTATTAGAAACCTGAGTCACATCTATTAATATTTCCTTTTTCTTATTCAAAACCTCAGGAAGTATAAAAACAATAGCCAAACTCTCCAGGTGGATATTATTGCACTTAAAACCCACAATTATCAGAAACTAAAAAAAGAAAATTAATTTAAAAAAAGAAGCGAAAAATGTGTGTAGCATTAGCAGGGAACAAATAAGGGAACGGTGTAAAATACATGTCAGGAGTGTATCATTTTCCTGGCAGGGAAAATTCTACTTGGAAAAACTAGATAGAGAAGACAATGTAACACAAGTCTCAGATCCTTATTTTCAACATCTCACTTTGAATGTTCTTACACATTTAATAACAAAGTGAAACCGAGTGAGAACGCTTTGAGTCCAGGAAATCTAAGATACTCTCTTTCCAGGGCTCTGGAAGCCTGCAGGGCTGAAGGAGGCGATCCAGCCCTGGTGCAGCTTCTCTGGAGGTAAATACTTGTCAGGAACAGAACCTAGTTCAACTGCACTCTTTTCCGAAAAGGATGTTTGTGGAATATCCATCATAAAGTCATTTCTATTTCTTAGGAGCTATTAGTACCTGGCCCCCCTCCGGCTTCATCAAGATGCTGCGTTTCGTGTATTCTTTTATTTTAGACTACACCCCACTTCTCAGCTACTGCCTGCACTTTGCAATTGCCCCGCGGGGAGATGGCAACCACGCCCCCAGGGACTGACAGGCGAGAACGAGGTAGCGAAAAAGGAAGGCAGATTTGTTAGCACTAAGTCCTACATTTTTCCTCTCCTCCTCCTCCTCCTCCTCCTCCTCCTCCTCCTCCTCCTCCTCCTCCTCCTCCTCCTCCTCCTCCTCCTCCTCCTCCTCCTCTGTATTCTACCTCCAAGCTACACTCCCAGCCCTCAAACATGCAATCCTCCTGTCTCAGCCCCCCACGTATTACAGGCATGTGCCACCATGCCCAGCTCCAAGAGCATTTTTAAAACACCGGAGGTTTAGCCGGGGGTGGTGGCGCACGCTTGTAATCCCCGCGCTTGGGGGCGGAGACAGGAGGATCGCGCAGGTTCGTAGCCAGCCGAGCTGGTTTAAGAGACCCTGTTTCCAAAAATATAAAATAGGTCTGGGAGTGTGGCCTGGAGGTAGAAGGGCTTCCAGGAACCCCAGTACCACAAAAAAAAAAAAAAAAAAAAAAAAAAAAAAAAAAAAAAAAAAAAAACTCTGGAGGTTTAAAGGAAATTTAGCCAAGCCTCAGAGTGCCCGTTGCATCACTCCGCCAGCGTGACATTACCGTGCTCCCCACTGCCAGGGCATCAGTCCCTGGTTATGTCTCACCCAGGGTTCTACGGGCGCTGAAGAAGCTAGAAGTTTTGCGAGTCCCTGCTGCCAGACCTCAGTGTTGCCTAAGCAAGCATTAAGAGATTATGGTAATAATGGGTGTGCTTTCGCCAAATAAAAGGTTTCATTAATCAAGCCATATTGAGATAAACCTGTCACTGGACAGAGGAGGCCAGAAATCAAACGCTGTGAAAGTTCTGACAGATTGTTAAATAGAAACCCTTTAAAATAGAATTTAATTTACTGTGATATTATAGATATTTATGCATCAATAGGCAAGTGCAGATTGAGTTCAGAGGTCGGCTCTGGTATTTGAAAAATAAAAGCACAGGATGAAACAGAAGGTGACAGTTACCTTTGTCTGAAATTAGGGCTCATTAGACTGAATGGGAAGGTCTTAACTGATTCATGTAGGGAACTGGAGCACGGCCTGCGACGCGGTGTGCAATATCGGATAACAGGCAAATCCAATTAAGGAATCTTCATCCTGTTAAAGACTTGTCTACAAACTTTAAAAAAAGAAAAGAAGTCCAAGGGCCGGCCTCAGCGTGGCCCAGACTGCACTCCCGTGGTCCTCTCTCACACCCCAGCAGGGGAACACATTTCTTTTTGGTGTTATGGTGAGGAGTGCTGGGTTTTGGAGTCAGACCAACCTGAGTTGAAATCACATCTTTGAGCCAAGTGTGGTACTGCACACCTGTAATCCCAAGACTTGGGAGGCTAAGACAAGAGGACCACAGGGTTGAGGCCAGCCTTGGCAATTTAGCAAGACCCTGTTAACATAATATATATATTATGCCGGGCGTGGTGGCACACGCTTGTAATCCCTGCACTTGGAAGGCTGAGACAGGAGATCGCACAAGTTTGAAGCCAGCTTCAGCTACTTTAGTGAGGCTCTCAGCAACTTAGTGAGACCCTGTTTCCAAATATAATATAGAATAGGTCTGGGAGTAAAACCCAGAGGTAGTAAAGCCGCTGGGTTCCACCTCCAGTACCACACACACACACACACACAAAAATCACTTGCTTTTAGCTTCAGTTTTCTGATCCCAAAAACAAGGGTGCTACCTGGTCCTGCCTCACTGGGCTGTTGTGAGGACCCAGGCCAAGTCTGTGAAGCTCTGAGCACCTGGCTGGCAGTCAGGAGTCCTCCTCCTTCTCTCTTTCTCTCCCTCTTCTCTTGCTCCAGTTCCTCTGGGCCCCACTGCTTCCCAGGGGACCAACCACAGGCCAGGCAGCACCTCCAGTTCTGTGGCCCCTTCCAAGGGCCTGCCGACCTTCAGGTGGTGGCAGAGTTCAAACAGAATTTCAGACTGTAAAAGGCCTGCTCTTCATACTGCCTAATTCGTGAAAGATTGTTGGAAGTTCCCGTGACTCTCTAATTTGTCTGAACTTGTTTGTTCAAAGTGAGTTAAGTTCCAGATCCCACAGTTACAATCTTTCCTTAAAATGAAATCAGCACATTGCTACAACATTTTGACTGACTCCTAGCTAGAAATGTGTGAAAGATTATGAAGGGAAAAATATTTAATACTTTTTTTTTTAAAGACTCCTACACCCTAAACTAGGCACAGTGGCACAAGCTTGTAGTCTCAGTACTTGGGAGGCTGAGACATGAGAATTACAGGTTCCCAGCCAGCCTCAGTAACTTAGTGAGGCTTTCAGCAATTTAGTGAGACCCTGTTTCAAAATAAAAGGCTAAAAGAAGGCTGGAGATGTAACTCAGAGGTAGAAGCCCCTGGGTTCCACTCCCAGTACCTAAAAAAAAAAAGTCCTACACCATAACCCTACATCTTACTTACACCCAACAACTTAATAAGGCGCTGTTTCAAAATAAAAAATAAAAAGGGCTGGGGTTATATCTCAAAGGTAGAATATCCTTGGGTTCAATCTCCAGTACCAAAAAATAAACAAAAAAATAACTGGGCGTGGTGGCACACACTCGTAATCCCAGCATTTGGGAGGCTGAGACAGGGGGGTCACAGTTTGCGGACAACCTCAGCTACTTAGTGAGACCCTTCACAACTTAGTGAGACCCTATTTCAAAATAAAGAATAAAAAATAGGGCTGGGAGTGTAGCTTAGAGGTAGAATGCTCCTGGGTTCCATCTCCAGTATCACAAAAATAAATAAAATAAATATAAAAAATAAACAAATAGAGAAAACTTCTCTTTATATAAAAATTTGCTCAAATCAAACCTTTTTTTTTTAATTTTTTAATGCTGGGGTTTGAACGTAGTCATTCTACCTCCTTGGGCCTCACTAAGTTTGCTGAGGCTGGTCACGAACCTGCAATCCTCCTGTCTCAGCTTCCTAAGTACTGAAATTACAAGTATGTACCACCATGCCCAGCTGAAATTTTCTCTCTTGAATTTTGTTGGTGTTGTTTTGGACTTAGTCTTTACTTACATATTTTTTTTTATTCTTTATTTTTGAAACAGGGTCTCATTAAATTGCAGGGTGCCTTACTAAGCAGCTGAGGCTGTCCATGAACCTCTATTCTCCAGGTCTCAGCCTCCCAAATGCTGGGATTACAAGCATGCACCACCACGCCCAGCTACTTATATTTTAATAGAATGAATTTCAAAGAAAAGTGGAAAAAGAAAAGAAGTAAACTTCATTTCTTAGCCACTACCACTTCTTCTAATAAATAAATAAATAAAATTTTTTGCTCCTCAGTTACTTGCTTAATATAGGCCAAATATAAATTCAGTGTTTGTTTCTAAGGGTCAAATTTCACAATAAAAACATCTACAATTATTATTGTTGTTGTTGCTTTTAAATTCAGAATGTTTTGCCGATTTACTTTATTTCATTTTATTTTTGGTACTGGGGATTGAACCCATCCTATGGTCATTCTACTTTTTGGGGTGTTTTTTTTTTTTTTTTTTTTTTTTTTTTTTTTTTTGGTGGTACTGGAGGTGGAACCCAGGAACCTTCTACCTCCAGGCTACACTCCCAGACCTATTTGATATTTTGTTTGGAAACAGGATCTCACTAAGTTCTGAGAGCCTCACTATGCAGCTGAGGTGGCTTCAAACTGTATGATCCTCCTGTCTCAGCCTCCCAAGCACAGGGATTACAAGCGTATGCCACCATGCCTGCCTAAGGGTCATTCTACTTCTGAAGTACATCCTCAACCCTTTTTAAAAAAATTTTTTTGAAACAGAATCTCACTAAGTTACTATGTCACACATTGACCTCAAACCTGTGATCCTCCTATCTCAGCCTCCAAAGTACTGGAGTCTTAAGCCACCTCACCCTGCTATATTAATTTTGTTATCTGTTGCTGCACAACAAATTATCCCCAAAATGTAGCAGCTTAAAACATTAATTATCTTACCCAGTTTCTGTGGGTGAGAATCTGAGAGTAGCTGAACTGAGTGATGCTGGCTCAGGGTCCCTCATGAGGTAGCTGTCAATCAGCTGGTGCTGCCATCACCTGCAGGTTTGACCAGGGCACTGATCAAAAGTAAAGCTGGAGTCTGAGAGGTGGTACACACATGCCAGTAGTCTTAGTACTTGGGCAGTTGAGACAGGAGGATTGCAGATTTGAGTACAGTCTCAGCAACTTAGTGAGACCTTGTTTCAAAATACAAAATAAAATAGGTTTTCAGGTATGGTTCAGAAGTAGAACACTCCCAGGCCAGTATTAAAATATTCTTTGTCTTTTATTTTTTATTTTATTTATTTATTTATTTATTTATTTATTTATTTATTTATTTATTTATTTTTGCGGTACTGGGGATGGAACCCAGAGGCATTCTACCTCAGAGCTACATCCCCAGCTCTATTTTTTATTCTTTATTTTGAAACAGGCTCTCACTGAGTTGCCAAGGGGCCTCACCTAAGTAGCTGAGGCTGTCTGCAAACAGTGATCCTCCTGCCTCAACCTCCTGAATGCTGGGATTACAAGCGTGCACCACCACGCCCGGCTCTAAAATGTTTTTAAATAAATAGGGTTGGGGTATAGCTCAGAAGTAGAGCCCGTCACCTACCCTCCCTCCCCCAGTTCCATCCCCAGTGCCACGCAAAAAAAGAAAGCTGGAGAATGTGCTCCGGGGCTGGCTGACCCGCTTCACTTGGCTCTCCGCAGAAGGCCACAAGTCCACACCAGCTGTTGGAAGAAGATCTCAGTTCTTCGTCACATGGACTTTTCATCAGGCTGAGCGTCCTCATGATCTGGCAGCTGGCTTCCATCCGAGGGAGGGATCCGAGAGGGCAGCAGCAGACACCACCGTGCATGTGGCCTGCTAGCCTCGGAAGTGATAAGCCATGGTCTCTGCCATATGCCATTGGTCCCTCAAACCAGCCCAGCCACCATGGGAGAAGGGACTGCTCCCGGCCAGGAGGACCAAGGGCACAGAGGATCCTCAGGGACCATCCCCAGGCCTGGCTACCACCCCTTAAAGTATCCACCCCAGGGGAGCGGAGAACAAAGGATCTCTTGGCTTTTCAAGGGGTGGAAAGTCAGAAACCAATTTCCCTAGAACTGAGATTAAACTCTATACTAAGCCATCTCACGTAAAAATTAATTAAGTAAATAAGTGGATGAACTTGAGGTTCTGATTTCTTATTCACGTTCACGCTCCTCTGCCCTGAGGGTGCTGTGTCCAGAGCTCTTCATTGTATTTCGTAGCTGCTGAATTGGCAAAACACAGATTCACCTTCCAGAACTTTATCTGTAACTGCAGCACAGAGTTAAGGGGAAATCATACTTTTCCTAACCCATAGCCAATATCAGTTACCAAGATATAGGAGTCGGGTGTGGTGGCACAAACCTGTACTGGGTGGTACTGGGACCTGGGAGGCTTGAGACAGGAGGATTGCAGGTCCAAAGCCAGCCTCAGCAACTTAGGCTCTCAGCAACCTAGTGAGGCCTTGTTTCTAAATAAGAAATAAAATTAGCCTGGGGATGTAGCTTGTAGGCAGAATGCCTCTGGGCTCAAATCCCAGTACCAATAAGTAAATAAATAAATAATCAAGATATTAAATAAACTCACATATATAAATGCAGGTGTTAACAATGCAGATCACATATTCAGTAAGCAGCATTTTATTGTGCCAGTGTGTGTGTGTGTGTGTGTGTGTGTGTGCACGCACGCGCATATGTGTGTGTATGCATGCTTGTTATAGTACTGGGGATTGAACCTCAGGGCACTCCAGACCTTTTTATTTTGAAATGGTCTTGCTAAATTGTTAAGGGTCTCACTAAGTAGTTGAGTCTGGCCAGGAACCTGTGATCCTCTTGTCTCAGCCTCCCAAGTACCAGGATTATAAGTGTGCACCACATGCCTTCTGTACCAGTTCTTTTCAAAACATTAGCTGATTATATAAGAAGCATTATTTTCTAGGTTCTTTGATTCTCAACTGAAGAGTATAATAGTCTGAATTTCTGTGCCCCTGAAAAATTCATATATAACAAAAGATAATTACAAGTTGGACGTGGTAGTGAATGCTTGTAATTCCAGTTTTTGGAGCCTAAGACAGGAAGATCACAGGTTAAAGGTTAGCCTCAGAAAATAGTGAGGTTCTCTTTAACCTAATGAGACTCTGTTTCAAAATAAAAATAGGCCGGTCTTGGTGGCACCCACTTGTAATCTCAGCATTTGGGAGGTTGAGACAGGAGGATCAGGGTTCAAGGACAGCCTTCAGCTACTACTTAGTAAGGCCCTTTGCAACTCAGGGAGACCCCCGTTTCAAAATAAAGAATAAAAAATTAGGGCTGAAGGTGTCACTCAGAGGTAGAATGCCCCTCGGTTCCATCCCCCGCAAAAATAAATAAATAAATAAATAAATAAATAAATAAATAAATAAAATAAAAATAGAATGGGCTTGGCTGGGCGTGGTGGCGCATGATTGTAATCCCCGTGCTTGGGAGGCTGAGACAGGAGGATCAAGCAGGTTCCAAGCCAGCCTCAGCTACTTAGTGAGGCTCTCTGAAACTTAGTGAGGCTGTTTCCAAATAAAGTATAATATAGGTCTGGGAGTATAATCCAGAGGTAGAAAGCCCCTGGGTTCCACCCCAGTACTACCAAAAAAAAAAAAAATAGAATGGGCTTGCCATAAATCTTGGAGATAGAAATGCCCTGGGGTTCAATCCCCAGTAACACACACACACACACACACACACACACACACACACACACACACGCAAAATAATTGTAATGGGCACTGCTGCCACTTGCCTATAATCCCAGTACTTGGAAGGCTGAGACAGGAGGATCATAAGTTTGAGCCCAACCTCAGCAATTTAAGGAGACTCTGTTTCAAAATAAAAATTAAAAATGGGTGAGCTATATCTTGGAGGCAGAATGCCTCTGTTTTCAATTCCCAGTAAAATGCACACATAAATAAAAATAATAATAATAATAATAATAATAATAATAAGTACTCTTATACCCTACTTACTATATCTTGCCTCGTAGAAAGGAAATAAAATTAAGGCCTAGATAGCCCGAGCTCTGTCATTTGCTATGTGATCTTTAGCAAATCACTTGACATCACCAATCTTCAAATTTAAAGAGCCAACACTGGAACAAAAGAACTCATTCAGGAACACAGGCATGCCTGAGGCCCTGGGCTCAACTCCCAACACACACACACACACACACACACACACACACACACACACGCACACACACACACACGCATTCACGCACGCACACGCACACACGCGCGCACACACGCGCGCGCACACACGCACACACACACACGCATGCATGCACGCGCGCACGCACACACACACACGCACACATGCACGCGCGCACACACGCGCGCGCGCACACACACACACACACACACACACACACACACACTGCAGTCAGAGGAGCCCAGTTGTTTCTCCTTAGCTAGTTTCGTGTGTGACTTGGATTGCACGGATTTTCTACAGCATTGCATCAGAAAGCAACAACAGCCATATATGACTTGAGTTTCTTCCCTCTCCTTTGCCCACCCTCTAAATCGTGCTGAAAAATATAGTAATATTCACTATGGGAAACTTAAAAAAATGAAAATACTCAACTAGTGATCAGTGGAATAAAGTTGGAGATGAGCCGGGTATGGTGGCGCACGCTTGTAATCCCCGCGCTTGGGAGGCTGAGACAGGAGGATCGCACAGGTTCAAACCCAGCCTCAGCTACTTAGTGAGGCTCTCAGCAACTTAGTGAGACCCTGCTTCCAAATAAAGTATAAAATAAGTCTGAGAGTATAGCCCAGAGGTAGAAATCCTGGGTTCCACCCTCAGTACTACAAAAAGAAAATAAAAAGAAAAGAAAAAAAAAATAAAGTTGGAGATTAATTTAGATACATTAATATAAAAATATTTTAAATGGCTTGTAGCAAGGCATAGTAGTACACACCTGCACTACCATGGAAAGCTGAGACAAGAAGATCACAGATTCAAGGCCATCCTCAGCAATTTAGTGAGTATCTGTTTCAAAATAAAAATAAGCTGGGCGGGGCGTGGTGGCGCAAGCTTGTAATCCCCGCATTTGGGAGGCTGAGACAGGAGGATCGCATGGCTTCAAAGCCAGCCTCAGCTATTTAGTGAGGCTTTCAGCAACTTAGTGAGACCCTGTTTCAAAATAAAATATTTTTTAAAAAAGGGTCTGGGAGTATATCCCAGAGGTAGAAAGCCTCTGGGTTCCACTCCCAGTACCACCAAAAAAAAATAAATAAGCTGGGCATGGTGGTGCGTCCCTATAATTCCAGTACTTGGGAGGCTGAGATAGGAGGATGACAGGTTTGGAGCCAGCCTCAACAATTTAGTGAGACTCTCTTCAACTTAGAACTTGTTTACAAATAAAAATAGGGCCAGGGTAGTAACTTGGTTGGGAAATACCTCTAGGGTCAATGTCCAACATCACAATAAATAAATAAATAAATAAATAAATAAATAAATAAATAACTAGCTGGATGTGGTGATGCATGCTTGTAATCCTGGTACTTAGGAGGCTAAAACAGGAGGATCACAGGTTTGAGGACAGCCTCAGCAACATAATAAAACTCTCAGTACCCTAGTAAGACCTTGTTTCAAAACAAAAAGTAAAATAGGGCTGGGGGCATGGTTTGGAGGTAGAACACCGCTGGGTTTAAATCCTCAGTACCACCAAAATAAATAAAAAAGATAAAGTCGGGCAGAGTGGTGCATGCTTGTAATCCCCGCGCTTGGGAGGCAGAGACAGGAGGATCACATGGGTTCAAAGCCAGCCTCAGCTACTTAGTGAGGTTCTCAGCAACTTAGCGAGACCCTGTTTCCAAATAAAATATAAATAGGTCTGGGAGTATAGCCCAAAGGTAGAAAGCTCCTGGGTTCCATCCCTAGTACCACCAAAAAAAAAAAAAAAAAAAAAAAAAAAAAGGACAAAGTAAAAAATAAAAAGTGTATGTGTGGGGCAATAGCTCAGATGTAGAATGACCCTGGATTCAATCCCAAAAACAAAGGGGAAAACGATCTTAAGGACAAAAACAGGTTGCTATACAGGAAGGTGCCTCTTACTCTTTGCAGCCTTTGGCAGCAGGATAAAAGGCAGAGGCCAGGGGTGCACAGCAGCGGAGGAAATCAGACCCCCTCCAGCTGTAGCCAGCCCCCCTCGGAGGAGATGCAGGCACAGCTCACTCAGGCCCCAAATTCCCACGGGAAAAGGGCAGACCACAAAGACCCGGGTCTCATCTACCGGCCAAGACAAGCTTGGAAAAGAAAGTCCTTAGCAATCTCCTGACAGAGAACAGAAGTACGAAAGGGAGGGAAAGAAAAACGAAAGGTGAAGAAGAGAAAGGTTAGAGCAAGCCAGAGCCAGGAAAGTACAAGAATGGTAGAAAAGGAGGGGAAATTGCCTGAGACCAGAAGCTCACTCCCACCCCCCAGCGCTGGCCGGAGAGTTCCGTAAGGCGCCTGGCGCGAAAGAGAGGTACAGAACACGTTGAACGGATGAAAGGATGACGACCAATCAACAAAAGCAGTTTTGAAAAAAGCAGAGTATTCAACTGCTTCCAGCTTTGCACGAACCCAGCCCAAACCCTCACAGCTGAACACTAAGCGCAAAGCTAAGAAAAGGTGGAGATCGGTTCAGCTGGGTGTGTGGTGCCCGCCTGTAACCCCACCTGTAATCCCTGTACCTGGGGGGCTGAGAAGGGAGGATTGCAGGGTCCAGGGCAACCGCAGCCACTTAGCAAGACCTTCAGCAACCTAGGGAGAACTTGTTTTGGGGTTTTGTTTTTGTTTTTGCAGTACTGGGGATGGAACCCAGGGCATTCTACCTCCTCTGAGCTTTTTTTTTTTGGTGGTACTGTGGATAGAACCCAGGGGCCTTCTACTTCCGGGCTACACTACCAGACCTATTTTATATTTTATTTGGAAACAGGGTCTCTCTAAGTTGCTGAAAGCCTCACTAAATTGCTGAGGCTGGCTTTGAACCTGCATGATCCTCCTGTCTCAGCCTCCAAGCAGGGCGCCACCACACCCATCTACCCTCAGCCCTATTTTTTATCCTTTATTTTGAAACAGGATCTCAGGGAGTTGCAAAGGACCTCACTACGTAGCTGAGGCTGTCTGCAAACCAAGATCCTTCAGTCAGTCTCAGCCTCCCAAATGCTGGGATTACAAGCGTGCGCCACCATACCCGGCGAGACCCTGTTTCAAAACAAAAATATTAAAAAGACTGGGATGTAGCTCAGAAGTATAAGGACCCTTGGGTTTAATCCTCAGTACCACAAAGAGAGAATCAGTTCAAATCTATTACCTATTTAAAATCTGTTACCCTATTACCAGGGTGGGGGGAATAAAACACACATCCTTTTAAGTATCCTGTCTCTTTCTTTCTCTTTTTGGAGGAGATGTCTGAGTAGAGTACTAAGATTCCACCTGTGAAAACATAATTGGATCGTTTCTATCAAAGGAGTAGCCATTTTGTAAAACCTCCATTGTGTAACCTTATGTGTGCTTGTATTTTATAAAGATAGCATCTCCTGGAAAGTGTGAGTGCCAGCCTCTCCCCTGTATCCCCTTCTGCCAATGGCATCAAGATTGTGGGACCACCAATAGGAGCACAGCGTAGAAGCCCTGCACTAAAAATATAAGACCAGCAGTTTTCCAACATGCTGTTACTGCAAGCCTGACTTACTAGTCAGGGTCCCTTTTTTTTTTTTTTTTTTTTGGCGGTACTGGGGGTGGAACCCAGGGGCTTTTCTACCACTGGGCTATACTCCCAGACCTATTTTATACTTGATTTGGAAACAGGGTCTCACTAAGTTGCTGAGAACCTCACTAAGCAGCTGAGGCTGGCTTCGAACCTGTGCGATCCTCCTGTCTCAGCCTCCCAAGCGCTGGATTACAAGCGTGTGCCACCACGCCTGGCTCAGGGTCCCTTTTTAAAAAAAGTAAAATTCATCTTGCCCAGCTGCTTTCAAATATGTGTCTCTTCTTATGATGCCATAAAAATTTATTTCCGACATACTCAGGGCCTTGGACAAACAAGGCAAGCACTCTACCACTGAACTACGTCCCAACCTTTTATTTATTTATTTTTTAAGCAAAGTCTTACTGATTTCCCCAATCTAGCCTTGAGCTTCTGCTCCTCCTGCCTCAGCCTCCCCCGTAGCTGGGGTTAGAGTCCTGTGCCACTCTGCCCCGTTGCTTATTTTCTTTTGTGTTTTAATAATCTGAGGGTTGACCCAGGTGCGACAGTACACACCTGTAATCCCAGTATTCGGGAAGCTGAAATAAGAGGATTACAGGTTTTCAAGGGCAGCATAGGCAACTTCCTGAGACCCTGTTTCAAAATAATAAATGAAGCCGGACTTGGTGGCATACGCTGGTAATCCCAGGATTTGGGATGCTGAGTCAGGAGGATCGCGGTTCACAGACAGCCTCAGCTACTGAGTGAGGCCCTCCGCAACTCAGTGAGACCCTGTTTCAAAATAAGGAAAAAAAATAGGTCTTGGGGTGTCGCTCAAAGGTAGGATGCCCCTGGGTTCCATCCCTAGTACCACACACCATCATCATCATCATCATCATCATAACAACTGAAATAGGACTGAGGGTATAGCTCAGAGATAAAACAACCTTGGATTCAATCCCCACTACCATACAAAAATCATCATCATCATCATCACCATCTGGGGCTAGAGAAAGAGCCCAGTGGTACAAGATGTGCTTAACGAGTGGAAGTATCAGGTTCAATCCCCAGTGCCAACAATAATAATAACAACAACAACAACAAAATAATCGGTTTCAATTAAGCACCTCACACATATTTTAGGATCTCATGTTAAGAAAGAAGTAACATCTTGGTTGTATGTGGGGAAGGGTGGTTACTGGGGATTAAACTCAGGAGCATTCTACCTCTGAGCTACATTTCCAGCTCTTTTTCATTTTTTATTTTAAAACAGTATATCACTAAATTGCTGAGGGTGACCTCAAACCTATAATTCTTCTCTGTCAGCCTCCCAAGTACTAGGACTACAGGCATGTGCCACTACGCCCAGCTAGAGGTAACATCTTTATTTGATACCAGTTCAGAAGAATTTTATGACTTGAAACACATACATACACACATATGCACCACTTTATTTGCCTATAAGAATTACTACAGATAGAACTCTACCAGTATTTTATTATTAAAATAAAACTGGGCCAAGTGTGGTGGCACATGCTTGTAATCTCAGTACTTGGGAGGCTGAGACAGAAGAATCGTAGGTTTGCAGCCAGCCTCAGCTATTTAGTAAGGCCCACCACGACTTAGTGAGACCCTGCTTCAAAATAAAGAATAAAAGCTGGGTGTGGTGGCGCACGCTTGTAATCCCAGCATTTGGGAGGCCGAGACCAGAGGAGAGCGGTTTGCGGACAGCTTCAGCTACTTAGTGAGGCCCTCTGCAACTCAGAGAGACCCGGTTTCAAAATAAAGAATAAAAAAATAGGGCAGGGGGTGTAGCTCGGAGGTCAAATGCCCCTGGGTTCCATCCCCAGACCTGCCAAAAAAAAAAAAAAAAGAAAGAAAGAAAGAATAAAAAATAGGGCTGGAGCCGGGCGTGGTGGCACATGCTTGTAATCCCTGAGCTTGGGAGGTGGAGACAGGAGGATCGCACAGGTTCGAAGCCGCGCTGGCTTATGAGACCCTGTTTCCAAAAATAAAATAGGTCTGGGAGTGTAGCCCGGAGGTAGAAGGGCTTCTAGGAACCCCAGTACCACCAAAAAAAAAAAAAAAAAAAAGGGATTCTACCTTCACTCGAAGGTAGAATCCCACTGAGTTCAATTTTCAGTACTACAAAAATAAATAAATAAATAAAACTGTCGAGCTGAGTGTGGTGGCACATACCTAAAATCCCAGTACTTGGTAGGATGAAACAGATGGATTGCAGGTTTGAGGTCAGCCTAATCAATTTAGCAAGACTTAGAGCAACCCAGTGAGACTCTGTTTCAAGACAAAAAAATAAAAAATAAAAAGAGCTGGGAGTGTAGCTTAGAGATAGAATGCCCCTGGGTTCAATCCCTAGTACCACAATAAAATAAAGTAAATAAAATGATCAAGAAAAAGCAACTGAATTAAAAAAAAAATCACATGTTTTCTAGGACTTTTATCCTGCTGTAGAATAAGTTACTTGTTTGTAAGTTTACTTCTTTTGGTTAAGTACTGACACAAGATCAAACTGCATTACAGTTTGAAACCTCACCTCATTCCCTTTCACAGATGACTCTGGATCATGGGCTAACACTACTGTCCCTTTAGGACCAGTCAGATTGCCAGAGTAATTGCTCAGTGACCACAGTTGTTGCAACTTTGACACAGGAATGACCACGGCTCTAGGTGAGCTTTCATTTCACCCAGAAATGAAGACACATTAGCAAAAGGGGGGCCACACACACACAGGAACTCACAAACACAATATCTATAGCCGGGCGTGGTGGCGCACTCTTGTAATCCCCGAGTTTGGGAGCCGGAGACAGGAGGATCCCGTAGGTTCAAAGCCAGCCTGGCTGGTTTAAGAGACCCTGTTTCCAAATAAAATATAAAATAGGTCTGGGAGTATAGCCTGGAGGTAGAAGGGTTCCATCCTCAGTATCACCAAAAAATAAATAAAATAAATAGCTTCTATAAGGACTCAGGCTAAAAATATTATTTAGAAGCCGGATGTGCTGGCACATGCTTCTAAGCCCAATACTTGGGAGGCTGAGACAGAAGGATCACAGGTTCGGGGCCGGCTTCAGCTACTTAGTGAGGTCCTCTGCAACTTAGTGAAATCCTGTATCAAAATAAAAAATAGGACTGAGGGTGTAGCATGGAAGTAGAATGCTCCTGGGTTCAAGCCCCAATGCGGGGGGGGGGGGACTATTTAGGCTGACTGAGGTGGCACATGCCTGTAACCCCTGTATTCGGGAGACTGAGACAGGAGGATCACAGATTTGAGGAGAGCTTCAGCAAAGTAGTAAAATGTTCATCAACCTAGTGAGACTGATTCAAAATAAAAATGAAAATGGACTGGGCATGTAGCTTGAAGGAAGAATGCCCCCGGGTTCAGTTCCCAGTAACACACACACACACACACACACACACCCCACAAACACAACACACACACAAACAAAATACTATTTTTTTTTTCGGTACTTACTGGGAATTGAACCCAGGGGCATTCTACCTCCGAGCTATATACCCCCTGCCCTATTTTTTATTCTTTATTTTGAAACAGGGTCTCACTAAGTTGCAGAGGGCCTCACTAAGTAGCTGAGGCTGGCCGCGAACCTGTGATCCTTTTGTCTCAGCCTCCCAAGTACTGGGATTACAAGTATGCCCCACCACAATACAGCTTCAAAATACTTTTATTTTCCTCCAGCATTTTCCTCTTTTAAGAACATAAAAAAATATAACTTCCACTCAACATTTTAATCAGCTATGTCTTTGTTTAAATGAATTATACATTTCAGTGGAAATAAACCAGATTGTCTGTTAATTATCCATGGACTGTTTTTCGAAGTTCATAAATTTAAATGAGTAAATATTTCAGAAATAAGACTGAGTGGGTTTTTTCTTAATAAATGAATTTCAATTTGCCTATTTTTATGTCACCTTAAAATCTATTTCTAAGATAAGTGTGGTGGCATATATACTTCCCAACACTTGGAAGGCTAAGACAGGAGGATTGTAGGTTCAAACCCAGCCTCAGCAACTCAGTGAGACTCTGTTACCAAATAAAAAAAATAAAATAAGAGTGGGAGTGTAGCTCAGAGGGAGAATGCCCCTGGATTCAATCCCCAGTACCAAAAAACAAATATACCTAAAAATTCTAGAAGAAGTGAAACAAGAATTACTTTTTACTGAGCTCAAGAAAAACAAAAGAAAGAGGGTCAAAGAGGGAGAAAAGAAAGAAAAAAGGAAAGAAAAATCAGTGACGGAAGGAAGGAAGTCATCAGCCCATCCTAGGTCCCAGTGAGAGATTGCTGAACCACAAACTTCAGTGGAAATTCAGTTGTCTTGGATGCATATTATTTTCACTCATCTCAAGACTTAGGTGGGTCTTGTTTGTTTGTTTATTTGTTTGTTGTGGCACTGGGGATGAATCCAGGGGCCTTCTACCTCCGAGTTACACCTCAGACTTTTTTTTTTTTAAATAAGATCTCTCTAAGTTGCCGAGAGCCTCACTAAGTTGCCGAGGCTAGCTTTGAACCTGTGATCCCGCTGTCTCAGCCTTCCAAGTACTGGAATTACAAGTGTGTACCACCATGCCTCGCTACAACCTACTTTTAAATATTTAGGCAGGGGGAAAAAATGAATGTCTAGATGTCAGCAAGTGACCGATAATCCTTGGATAAAGATAATACCCTCAAATGGCGGCTCCTCCTGAAAGTAGATGAACTAGAAAAGAAATATGTCTCTTGGGTCAAGAAAACAAAGGTTTCTGTCTCTTTGGGGCTCTAATTTGGAAGAGAAAAAAAATCTTATCCAAAATTCAAAATCTTAGGCTGTTGTCTCCTAATTTGAGGGTTAAAACCAACATAATACACATGGTTCATAAGGTCTCAAGCTGAGAAGTTATTACAATGATTAATCTGTGGTTGAGAATCTCCCAGAAGCAACTTGTAGAAGCAAATGTAAAACTATCTTGAGGGAAAACCCCTATAAGTAGCTCATAATGGATTCTCGAGAAAGAATGACATTCTCAATAAAGGTAAATCTCAAGATAGGTGTGGTAGCCTATGCCTGTAAACTCAGTAATTGAGAGGCCGAGACAGAAGATCACAGGTTCAAAGCCAGTCTCAGCAACTTAGGGAACCCTTGTTTCAAAATAAAATAAGGATGTGGGTACAGCTCGGAGGTAGAATGCTCCTGAGACTAATCCCTAATACCACACAAAAAAAGAGGGGATCAAAAAGTTCTGTCAAGCAGCCAGGTGTGGTGGTGCATGCTTATAATCTCAGCATTTGGGAGACTGAGACAGGAGGATCGCAGTTCGAGGATAGTCTCAGTTATTTCACGAGGCCCTTTGAAACTCAGTGGGAGCCTGTTTCAAAATAAAGAATAAAAAATAGGCCTGGGAGTGTAGCTCGGAGGTAGAATGCCCCTGGGTTCCATCCCCAGTCCCACAAAAAAAAAAAAAAAAAAAAGAAAGAAAGAAAGAAAGAAAAAAAGAAAGAAAGAAATTAAAAACTGCAACATCTAAAATGAAAAATGTGCCAGGCGTGGTGGCACACGCTTGTAATCCCTGCGCTTAGGAGGCAGAGACAGGAGGATCGCGCAGGTTCGAAGCCAGCCGTGCACACTGGCTTAGGAGACCCTGTTTCCAAGTAAAAATGTAAAAATAGGTCTGGGAGTGTAGCCCGGAGGTAGAAGGGCTTCCAGGAACCCCAGTACCACCAAAATAAAATAAAATAATAAAATAAAATAAAATAATGAAAAATGTAAAATATGCTGGATAGAGTTAATGACAGATTAGGGATTGCTTAAGAAAAAAAAAAAGTAGTTAACTTGAAGACATAACAGTAAAAATTGTCCAAAAATGGACACAAAGAACCAACATGACACCCAGTACTTGGGAGGCTCAAACTGGAGAATCATAGGTTCAAGGACAGTCTCAGGAATTCAGTCAGACCCTCAGCAACCTAGTGAGACCCTGTTTCCAAATAAAAAATAAAAAGGGCTGAGAGTGGTTCAATTCCCTAGTACCAGAAAAGAAAAAAAAAAAAAAAAAAAAAAGAACCAGCATGCTAGTATTCATTGTCTTAGACATAAATCTTTTAGCCAGGCATGGTGGTGCAACACTTGTAATTCTGGAGGCTGAGACAGGAGGATCGCTGTTCGCAGACATCCTTAGCTACTTAGAGAGGTCCTGTTTCAAAATAAAGAATAAAAAATAGGGCAGGGGGTGTAGCTTGGAGGTCAAATGCCCCTGGGTTCCATCCCCAGACCAGAAGAAAAAAAAAGGGCTGTGGGTGTAGCTTAGAGGTAGAATGCCTCTGGGTTCCATCCCCAGAAATGCAAAACAAACAAACATACATACATACATACATACAT
The DNA here is from genome assembly GCF_963383645.1 of Muscardinus avellanarius. NCBI lineage: Eukaryota > Metazoa > Chordata > Mammalia > Rodentia > Gliridae > Muscardinus > Muscardinus avellanarius. Next base: position 54,881,580 of record NC_137788.1, read on the forward strand.
ACATACATACATACATATGTCTTTTGATTAGTTGATGTGGTCCTAAAGATTGAATCTAGGGTCTCTCACATGAGAGGTAAGTGCTCTACCACTGAGTGACATGCCCAGCCCAGAACATACATCTTTTTATTAACGTACATCATTTTAGCCGGGCGTGGTGGCGCATGCTTGTAATCCTTGCACTTGGGAGGTGGAGACAGGAGGATCGCTGGTTCAGAGTCAGCCTCACTGGCTTAAGAGACCCTGTTTCCAAATAAAAAATATAAAAATAGGTCTGGGAGTGTAGCCCGGAGGTAGAAGGGCTTCCAGGAACCCCAGCACCACCAAAAACAAAAACAACCATACATCATTTTATTAAACTTTTTTTTCTCCTGGATCCTAGGTTTGTCCTCAGAATATTGGTTAACACAGTTTTCCTAGCAGCTCTGCTCAACTGATCGAACTTTTTTTTTTTTGGTTCTTGGATTGAACCCAGAGGCATTCCTCCTCTAACCTACAACCCCAGCTGCCCTTCTTTTAATTAATTAATTAATTAATTAATTTGTGTGTGTGTGTGTGTGTGTGTGTGTATGGTACTGGAGGTGGAACTCAGGGGCTTTTCTACCCCCGGACTATACTCCCAGACCTAATTTTTATACTTTATTTGGAAACAGTCTCACCCAGTTGCTGAGAGCCTCACTAAGTAGCTAAGGCTGGCTTCGAATCTGTGTGATCCTCCTGTCTCAGCCTTCTGAGCCCTGGGATTACAAGCGTGCGCCACCACGCCCGGCTCTTATTTTTTATTTTGAAACAGGGTCTCGCTAGGTTGCTGAGGGTCTTGCTAAATTGCTGAGGCTGGCCTTGAACCTATGATCCTCCTGTCTCAACCTCTCAAGTACAGGGATTCCAGGTGTGTGCCACCATGCCCAGCTTTGATGTGCGTGTGTGCGTGCGTGCATGCGTGCGTGCGTGCGTGTGTGTGTGTGTGTGTGTGTTACTAGAATTGAACCCAGAGAGGTATTCTACTTCCAAGCTAAGCTATACCCAGGCCCTTTTTTTTTTTTTTTTTTATGGGGTCTTACTAGGTTGCTGAGGGCCACCCTGAGTTGCTGAGACTAGTCTTGAACCTGCAATCCTCCTGTCTTGGCCTCCCAAGTACTGGGATTGCAGGCATGTACCATCATATTGGTTATTTTTTCAGTTTAGCTATATGTTTTATTTTATTTTATTTTATTTTGTGGGGTCTGGGGGTGGAATCTAGGGGCATTCTGCCTCTGAGCTACACCCCCTGCCCTATTTTGTATTCTTTATTTTGAAACCGGGGTATCACTAAGTTTTGGAGGACCTCACTAAGTAGCTGAGGCTGTCCTGAAACTATGATCCTCTGGTCTCAGCCTCTCGAATGCTGGGATTACAAGCACGCGCCACCACATCCGGCTCCCCCCAGCCCTATTGTTTATTTTTTTTTATTTTTGAAACAGGGTCTCACTGAGTAGCAAAGGGCCTCACTAAGTAGCTGAGGCTGTCTGTGAACCGCGATCCTCCTGTCTCAGCCTCTCAAATGCTGGGATTACAAGCGTACACCACCACGCCCAGTTTACAGTTTAGCTATATTTTATAATCTATAATTCACTTAACCCAAAAGCGAGCTTAACGCTCACTGCAATAATCTGCATTAGTGGGAAACAAGCAAGAGATGGAGGAACCCCTGGAAGCACTCTATTGCAGTGAATGGCTCTTCTCTCCAATGGCTTCGTCGCCCTCAACACACCTATCTCCACTTACGAGAACACTATTTAACTGACCAAAGCAAAAGAATGCACACATGATGCATTTGTGTCTTCAGAGTTGAAGAAAATGGCAAATTTGGGCTCCTTCCCCTTTCCGTCTCACAGCTGGGTTTTTCTGCCAAGGAAAAAGCTAACTGTGTGAAGACATCCTGTTTAGTCCCGATGGGGGGCTGGGTTGCATTCCTGAAGTAGGTGTGCAAACTGGATCAGTCTGCTGGCTGTGGTTTTAGCATAATCCCTGTGGAGATGCTGTGGGAGTCGGCAACTGTTCTCTACAGATAGATTCCTTGGCGTCAGTGATCTCTTAGGTAATTAGTGCATCTTCTGTTACCTTTCCTACAATTTGTGGTGAGTCTTCCAAGACTTTGGCAAAGTTTATCATGCCATTCTTAATATCAAAGGGCTTCACCAATCCTTACAGGCCACCTGTCTGGTTCGGACACGCTCTCCTACCTTTCACTTGTAGATACCTATATCTGCCTTAAAATGCATCCAGTGCTTGTAACTCCAGTACTTGGGAGGCTGAGACTGGAAGATCACAGGTAAGAGGACAGCCTCAGCAAAGTAGTGAGACTTTCATCAACCCAGTGAGACTCTGTTTCTAAATAAAATAAGACTAGAAGGGTGAAGCTCGGAGAGAGAATGCCCCTGGGTTCAATTTTTAATTTATTATTTATTATTTTGAAACAGGATATTGCTAAGAAGCTGAGGCTGGCCTCAAACACTGGGATTACAGGTATGTGCCACCACCTCACCCTACCCCTGCCCCCCCCCAAAAAAAATACATTTTAACACCCAGTATGATATCTTTCCTTTCTTACTTTGTAACAAAATATTGTTCAGGTACAGCTTTTATCAGTCCTTATGAGTTTGCCAAAACACAGGATAAATGGCAGAGAGACCACAATACAGCACTCTCAATGCAACTCAAGATTAGAGGCTGAACAGCTCCAAGATGATGTGGTGGCACACACCTGTGACCCAGCTACTCTGGAGGCTGAGGCAGGAGGATCACAAGCTCAAGATCAACCTCCATAATTTAATGAGACTCTGTCTCAATATAAACAGTATAAAGAGCCTGGGGCCGGGCGTGGTGGCGCACGCTTGTAATCCTCGCGCTTGGGAGGCTGAGACAGGAGGATCGCGCAGGTTCGAAGCCAGCCTCAGCTACTTAGTGAGGCTCTCAGCAACTTAGTGACACCCTGTTTCCAAATAAAATATAAAATGGGTCTGGGAGTATAGCCCGGAGGTAGAAAGCCTCTGGGTTCTACCCCACCACCACCACCAAAAAAAATAAAATAAATAAAATAAAGAGCCCGGGGATGTAGCTGAGGGTTAGAGAGCTCCTGGGCTTGATCCCCTTACTAGGGGGAGAGAGGAAGTAGCAGTACAGCAAGACTAGACTCCTCTTCCCCGTGCTCCTAAAACCCCTGCTTTAGTTCTACGGCCTCCTTACAAGCTGTTAATAAGTTTAAGCAGCCAAGAAAGTCAAGATAAACAGCTCTGTCTGGAGCTACCGGTGATTTTCTTCAGAACTCTATGGACTTCAATCCTACTGCATATCAGAAACTATTTTAGTCCTGGATGCCTCCCAAGGGTCTGGTGACAATCATATCAAATTGAGGCTCTGCCGTGCAGTGAGACCACATCTAAACGCACACGCGTGCATTTAGACCTGAGCAGGCCTTTCGCTCTTTTCTCACCCCTAATGTTCAATCCTATTTATACTTTCAAAGCCCTGAGTAAAGGCTCCCTCCTCCAGGAAGCCGCTCTGAATCCTCTCTCTCTCCACTCTCCTCTCTCCCTCAATCCTGTTCAGAGAAAGGAAGCTCTTTTCCTTCAGATTTCCCAAAAGTACTTCTATCTCCAAGCTACCCCAGCACACTCCAGTATCCACTTTTTTTTTTTTTTTTTTTTTCTGGTACGGGGAATTGAACCCAGGGGCATTCTACCTCTGAGTTACATCCCCAGACCTATTTATTTATTTGTTTGTTTATTTTTTAATTTACTGGTACGGGGATTGAACCCAGCAGCATTAGCATTCTACCTCTGAGCCACATCCCAACCTTATTTTATTTTTAAACAAGGTCTCACTAAATTTAGGAAGGCCTCACTAAGTTGCTGAGGCTGAGTGCAAACCTGTAATCCTCCTGTCTCAGCCTCGCAAATACTGGGATTACAAGTACGTATCACCATACTCAGCTTTATTTATTTATTTATTTATTATTGTTATTATTATTATTAATAATTTATTTTTGCAGTACTGGGGCTGGAACCTAGGGGCATCTACCTCTGAGCTACACCCCAGTCCTACTTTTTTTATTCTTTATTTTGAAACAGGCTCTGACTAAGTTGCAGAGGGCTTCACTAAGTAGCTGAGGCTGGCTGCAAACCTGTGATCTTCCTGTCTCAGCCTCCCAAGCACTGGGATTACAAGTGTGTGCCACCACATCCCATTTTTATTTTTTATTTTGAAGTAAGATCTTGTTAAGTTGCTAATGCTGGTCTTGAACCTGTGATCCTCCTGTCTCAGCTCCCAAATATTGGGATTACAGGCCCGTGCTCCACTCTCGGCCACATGAATTCTTGAAAAGCTTTTCAATGCTTAGTAGTAAAAGAAGATACAGATGCTACTTAATTAGATAATAAAATTTCACTTGATGCAATATATTTACCAAGTATTCAAATTAAGAACCCCTCTTTGTATGTGTGAGTGTGTGAAACTGGGGATGGAACCCAGGGGCATTCTACCTCCGAGCTGCATTCCCAGCCCTGTTTTTTATTCTTTATTTTGCAACAGGGTCTCACTGAGCTGCAGAGGGCCTCACTAAGTATTGGCTGAGGCTGTCCTCCAGCGTAGATCTTCCTGCCTCAACTTCCCAAATGCTGGGATTACAAGCAAGTATTTGCCACCACGCCCAGTTTAAGAGCCTCTCATCTTTAGTGAAAAAACAAAGCATATCAGAAAAAGCCATCTAAAATTGGGCGTAGCCGGGTATGGTGGTGCTTGCTAGCAATCCCAGTTCTTAGGAGGCTGAGACAGGAGGATCACAGGTTCAAGGACAGCCTTAGCAAGTAGTGAGAACTCATAGATCTAGTGAGACCCTGTTTCAAAAATTAAAAAAAAAAAAAAAAAAAACAAGGGCTGGAGATGCAGCTGGGAGGTAGGATGCCCCTGAGTTCAATCTCCAATACCACAAAACACAAACAAATAAACAAACAAAAATGGACATGATAGTGCACACTGTAATCCCAGCAATTTGGGAGGCTAAGGCAGGAGAGTCATGAGTTTCAGGCCAGCCCAGGCAATTTAACAAGACCCTGTCTCAAAATAAAAGGGTCAGCTCAGAAGCTCAGAAGACCATCCCTGCAATCAGTTCCCAGTAGGGGGGGGACACTGGACCTGGGTTCACATACCAGTTTACAGTCCCAGTTTGTGGAGGCTGAGAGGAGGATCACAGACTCCAGGCCAGTGTGTGGTAATAAAGAGAGGCTGTATTTCAAACTAAAAAGAAAGTGGAGAGAGCCAGGTGTGGTGGCGCACACTTGTAATCCCAGTACTTGGGAGGCTGAGGGGATTGCGCAGGTTCGAAGCCAGCCTCGGCTACTTAGTGAAGCTCTCTGCAACTTAGTGAGACCCTGTTTCAAAATAAAACATAAAATAGGTTTAGGAATATAGCCTGGAGGTAGAAAGGCCCTGGGTTCCATCCCCAGTACCACACACACACAAAAAAAGGGGGGGGGGGTAAGAAGTAGAAGGAGGATGTATGGAAGAGGAGAAGAGAAGGAGGAGAAAAAGGAAGAGGAGGAGGAGAAGAGGAAGAGGAAGAGAAAGAAGGAGAAGGAGAAGGAGAAGGAAAAGGAAAAGGAGAAGAAAAAGACGAAGACGACAACTCAGGGGTCAAGCATCCTAGGTTCAAACCCCAGTACCATAAGCCTGGCGTGGTGGCGCACACTTGTAATCCCCGTGCTTGGGAGGTGGAGACAGGAGGATCATGCAGGTTCCAAGCCAGCCTCTCTGGCTTAAGAGACCCTGTTTCCAAATAAAAAATATATGTAAAACAGGTCTGGGAGTGTAGCCCAGAGGTAGAAGGGTTTCCAGGAACCCCAGTACCACCAAACCCCAGTAGCATAAAAAAAAATGCTTGCTAACTATGTAACCTTGGGTAATTTGCCTAATCCTCTGAATCTCATCTTCTAAGGGTTGAGCTAAAGGACAACATTCTCCCTCCCTAGGAAGCAATTAGGTACTCAATAAATGGTTAATATTATTATTCATATTAGAATTTCATTTGTCTCCCTCTGGTTATTTGTTCTTTCTCTCTGGCATTAAGGGCTTCACCTAAAGCAACACTTTTAAGTTAATGATTTTATTTTTTAAAATGTGATCTCTGCTTAAAGGTCTTCTAGACAATTTGATAAAGAATGCTGATCACCAGCTCCAGGCATAAACTTTTATACTATACAAATGCCAGGCATATTGGTCACGCCTGTAATCTCAACATTTAGGAGACTGAGACAGGAGGATCTCAAATTCAAAGGAGTCTCTGCAACCTAGTGAGACCCTCTTTCAAAAGAAAAAGAACTGGAGGTATAACTCATAAGTAGAATGTCCCAGGGTTCAATCTCCAGTACCAAAATATACAGGTGTGTCAAAGTTTGGAAAATCTTTAGGAAACACTATCTCTAAATCCATTTACCAAATATTTATACATAATTGAGAAAAGAGTCAGTGGAAGTTGAGCTATCTTCAAACTATATCCCCAGCCCTTTATTTTATTTTGTTAGTTTTATTTATTTGTTTATTTATTTATTTTTTATTTTGGTGATACTGGGGTGGGAACTCAGGGGATTTTCTACCTCTGGGCTATACTCCCAGACCTATTTTATGCTTTATTTGTAAACAGGGTCTCACTAAGTTGCTGAGAGCCTCATTAAATTGCTGAGACTGGCTTTGAACCTGTGCGATCCTCTTGTCTCAGCCTCCCAAGCGCTGGAATTACAAGTGTGTGTCACCACACCTGGCCGTCTATTTTTATTTTTTATTGGTGGTATTGGGGTTCCTGGAAACCCTTCTACCTCCAGGTTATACTCCCAGACCTATTTTTATATTTTTTATTTGGAAACAGGGTCTCTTAAGCCAGCACGGCTGGCTTTGAACCTGCGCCGTTCTCCTGTCTCTGCCTCCCAAGTGCAGGGATTACAAGTGTGTGCCACCACGCCCGGCCCTATTTTTATTTTTTGAAATAGGGTCTTGCTAAGTTGCTGAGTCTAACTTCAAACCTGCAATCCTTCTGTCTTAGCCTTCCAAGTACTAGGCTAACAGGTGTGCACCACTATGCCAGGCTCAACCAAATACACACGTATCTTTTTGTACATATATGCCCTGAAACATATACATACATACATACCCTGAGGATTGAACCCAGGATCGTTCTTCGTTCTGGCTACATCCACAGCCCCTTATTTATTATTTTTACATGCTACTGGGAATTAAACCCAGGGTTATACCCTCTGAGCTATACCCCCAATCCTATTTTATTTCTTTATTTCTTTATTTCTTTTTCCAGTACTGGAGATGGAATTCAGGGGCATTCTATCTCCAAGCTAAACCCCAGCCTTTTTTTGTGTGTGTGTGGTACTGGGGATGGGACCCAGAGGCATTTGACCTCTGAGCTATATCCCCAGCCCTAGTTTTTTTATTCTTTTGTTTGAAATAGGGTCTCACTAAATTGTGGAAAGCCTCACTAAGTAGCTGAGGCTGGCTAAGAACCTTTAATCCTCCTGTCTCAGCCTCCCAAGTACTGGGGTTACAAGCATGCACCACCAGCTCTAAAAATAGTCTTTTAAAAAATTGCCCTTCCAGACAGGTATGCTGGTATTCGCTTCTCATCCCAGTGGTTAGGAGGCTGAGGCAGGAAGATTGCAAGTTTGCAGCCAGCCCCAACAAGTTATAGGAAGGCCCTCTACAACTTAGTGAGACTTTGTTTAAAAATAAAAACTAAAATAGGGTTAGAGGTGTAGCTTGGAGGTAGACTGCCCCTGGGTTCAATGTTTAATCCCCAGTACAGAAAAAAAAAAAAAAAAAAAAAGCTGAGCTGGGCATGGTGGAGCACACTTGTAATCCCAGCATTTGGGAGGCCGAGACAGGAGGATCATGGTTCACGGACAGCCTCAGCTACTTAGTGAGGTCCATTGATTGTAACTCAGTGAGACCCTGTTTCAAAATAAAGAATAAAAAATAGGGCTGGGGGTGTAGCTCAGAGGTAGAATGCCCCTGGGTTCCATCCTCAGTACAGAAAAAAACCCAGAAAACAAAACAAACAAAAAAAACAGGTATAATATATGGAGGGAACACATGGTTAAGTAAAAATGTAGAGAACAATGTATAGGAAGGAGGGAGGCTTTAACTTAGCTTCAGAATTTCTGAATGTCAACATGAATGTACTTGTTTGATTCTGTTATTTCTTGGAATTTAGATATGTTTTATCAAACTGTTGATCCCAACTCAATGTGAGCCATGAAATCAATGCTGTGGGTCATGAGCAGCCTCCTCTTACCCCCAGGATAAAAAAACAATCCTCAGGACTGGAGATGTAGTTCAGGGGTAGAGAGTACTTGCCCAGCATGCTCAAAGCTCTGGGTTTGAGTCCTAGCACTGGGCAGGGTTGGGGGAGTAAAGAAAAGTATCTCCATGCTGTATTCACACTGTGAATCTTGTTCCATGAAACTTGTGTTTTATGTTTTTACACAGTGACATGCATAAAGTGAGTCATGGTCAGAGTTACAAATATCATAGAACTTTCAGGAGGCATCACTCCTAGGTACCTGAGAGAAAATTAGCTTAGTTTTATGAATCAAATAAAGTTTACTATTAAAACTTCTCAGCTGGGCATGGTGGCGCACCCTTGTAATCCCAGTATTTGGGAGGCTGAGAGAGGAGGATCTCAGGTTCACAGCCAGCCTCAACAACTTTGTGAGGCCATCTGCAATTTATTTATTTTTTTTTTATTTTTATTTTTTAATTTTTTTGGTGGTACTGGAGGTGGAACCCAGAGGCTTTCTACCTCCGGGCTATACTCCCAGACCTTTTTTATATTTTATTTGGAAACAGGGTCTTACTAAGTTGCTGAAAGCCTCACTAAGTAGCTGAGGCTGGCTTTGAACCCGTGTGATCCTCCTGTCTCAGCCTCCCAAGCACGGGGATTACAAGCATGCTCCACCACACCCCGGCATGCCATCTGCAATTTAAAGAGACACTGTTTCCAAGTGAAAGAATAAAATAGGTGTGGGAGTATAGCTGGGAGGAAGAATGCCCCTGGGTTCCATCCCCAGTACCAATAAATAAATAAATAAATAAATAAATAAATAAATAAATAAATATTCCCCTAAATGGTAATCAGCTTGAAGATTTTTGTTTTAACTATTTGAAGGGAGAATGCAAATTGTTATAACCAGATACAGTATTGTATTGTATTGTATTGTATTGTATTGTATTGTATTGTATTTTGGTGCTGGGGCTTGAACCCAGGGGCAATCTACCTCTGAGCTACACCCCCAGCCTCGTTTTAATTCTTGTTTCTTATTCTTTTTTTTTTCTTTCTTTTTTTTTTTTTTTTTTTTTTTGAGGTACTGCGGATGGAACTCAGGCATTCTACCTCCAAGCTACACCCCCAGCCCTTTTTTTTTTTTTAATTCTTTATTTTAAAACAGAGTCTTACTGAATTGCAATGGGCCTAAGTAATAGTTGAGGCTGTCCTGGAACCTTGATCCTCCATCTCAGCCTTCCAGAATGCTGGGATTACAAGCGTGTGTGTGCCACCATGCCCGGCTCTTAATCTTTTATTTTTGAAACAGGGTCTCAATGAGTTGCAAAGACCCTCATTAAGTAGCTAAGGCTGTCAGCAAACCACAATCCTCAGGTCTCCACCTCCGGAATGCTGGGATTACAGGCTTGAGCCACCATGCCCGGTTTATTCTTTATTTTTTGAAACAGGGTCTCACGAAATTGCGAAAGGCCTCACTAAGTAGCTGAAGCTGGCTGCAAATCTGAATCCTCCATTCTCAGCCTCTGAAATACTAAGATTACAAACATATACCACCACACCCTGCTGCTGCTGATTATTATTATTATTATTATTATTATTATTATTGTTGTTATTATTATTGCAGTAGGCGAGATTAACCCCAGGACATTTTTACCTCGGAGCTACACCCCTCAGCCCTTTTTTCTAGTCTTTATTTTTTTGTTGTTGTTTTTTTAGGGGGGGGTTTTGTGGTACTAGGGGTGGAACCCAGAGGCTTTCTACCTCTGGGCTATACTCCCAGACCTTTTTTATATTTTATTTGGAAACAGGGTCACAGTAAGTTGCTGAAAGCCTCACTAAGTAGCTGAGGCTGGCTTCGAACTTGTGCGATCCTCCTGTCTCAGCCTCCCAAGTGCGGGGATTACAAGCGTGCGCCACCATGCCCGGCCTCTAGTCTTTATTTGGAAACAGGGTCTCACTAAGTTGCAGAGGGCCCTCACTAAGTAGCTAAGGTTGGTTGCAAACCTGCAATCCTCTGGTCTCAGCCTCCCAAGTACTGAGATTACAAGTGTGTGCCACCATGCCTGGCTCAATAGATTAATATTTAATTCAGAAAATTGGTATTTCTTTAATACAAACTTTCTTTTGTGTGTGTGTGGGGGGGGTACTGGGGGTGGAACTCAGGGGCTTTTCTACCTCTGGGCTACACTCCCAGACCTATTTTATACTTTATTGGGAAATAGGGTCTCACTAAGTTGCTGAGAGCCTAAGTAGCTGAAGCTGGCTTTGACCCTGTGCGATCCTCCAGTCTCTGCCTCCCAAGCGTGCGCCACCACGCTCGGCTAATGCAAACTTTCTTTTTAACCTCCCTCTATAGGACATAAAATGATCTGTTCAGAACTGAAACTGATCTAGGTTCAGTGGCACATATTTCTAATCCCAGCTACTCAAGAGTCTGAGACAAGAGGATACCAAGTTCAAGGCCAGTCTGGACAATTTTGGGAGACTCTATCTAAAATAAAATAATAGAGCCAGGCGTGTTGGCTCACACTTGTAATCCTAGTACTTTAGAGGCTGGGACAGGAGTATTGAAGGTTAGCAAGTAGTGAAACTCCCATCAACTTAATGAGACCCTCCCTGTTTGAAAATAAAAACAAAATGGGACTGGGGGTGTAGCTTTGAGGTAGAATGGCCCTGGGTTTAAATGCTAGTACCATAAATAAATAAGTCTGGAGATGTTATTCACTGGTAAGAATGCCCCTGGGCTCAATACTTAGTATCACAATCACAAAAGAAAAAACAAGGAAGGAAATATAAAAAACAAGGAAGAAAAGATTTTTAAAAAACAAGGAAGACTACTATTATCATCCCAGTTTAGCAAAACAAAATCCTCTGGAAGTCTCCTAAATCCTGTCCCTTCCTAGGGAGAGTTGATCCTTCCTTTCTTTGTAAAATAACATGTGAATATGCAGGGTAACGATTAGCATGGTTAAAACAACAACAACAACAACAACAACAACAACAACAACAGAACAAAAATGTTCCTACATTATCAGTTGCTGAATTCTGATTTCCCAACCTCAGGTTTCTTAATTCTGGACTGACAATTATTTGTAGTGCCTTATAAATATTATCTGAAATAGGAGCCCTGAGATCAGGAAAGTCATTTTCATAGGATATTAATTCACATCCTTTGAGTATTATTTATTTACATGGCTTTAAAAGCAATTAAGACATTTAGGAAACACATTAAACCACAGATTAATGTGCATTTTTCTCTCGGACTATCTATCATTCAAAGGTTTACCCCTACCCTTTTCTACCCTGAGAGATAAATGTTTCAGAACTAGAGAGGCATATTTCCTTTCTGTCTAGTTTTTTAGAATTCATTTAAACATGCTTATTGAAATATCCTGTCATGTAATATTTTAGCAAGATTCCCTAAATATAACTGCTTGCAGCCTGTAAATATTGCCTGACAAGACTCTTACCGTGTTTCTTCCTTAGGCAAACAATACCACAGTCAAAAAAAAAACGCTCTCAACAATTCCAGTGGTATGTAAAGGAGATTAACATAATAAAAGACTTGAAGTTGCTGTTTTCCTCCAGTCTTTTACATAAGTTGGGGTGAATATTCAAAAACTGGATATATGCTTTGGGGCCTCCAGGCTCTTAGACTAGAGACTGCTAATTTGCAAACTAAATAGCACTTTCTCTAAACAGGCAGATCAGATGACATCGAATGAATACATTTGCTTCTTTAAATGGTGGAGTATTTTTAAAAATTTGAATTCCTGAAAAGACCACAGAGATGGAAGAATTCTGTGGGTGTTTTGAGTCCAATTTCCTCTTCCTAAAAAGGAAAGACACTTGTCAAAACTAAATATGTTCCCGTGAAACAACAGAATCATTGGAACAATAACAATAGTGTTATCTGAGCTAAGCTAAAAAGAAAGGTTCATTCCCATAAGTCTCCTGGCCATGGCATAATTGAAATAAAATATTTAAGAAAAAAAAAAGATGAGTATCAGAAGTGGTTATCAACTTTTGAGCAGGGTATTATTATTATTTTTTTCTTTTTGAGGGATTGGAGATGGAACCTAGGGGCTTTCTACCTCCGAACTACACCCCCAGCCCTCTTTTTTATTCTCTATTTTGAAACAGGGTCTCACTGAACCCCCATCCTTCTGTCTCAGCCTCCCCAATGCTGAGATTACAATCATGTGCCACCAAGCCTGGCTTGAGCAGCAGATTATATGTGGGAGTGGGAGAGAGGATGAGACTAAAATTTGACTCTTGTCTAGCTACCTGCTAGTTACTCCATGGCAAAAATAACCAGCTCGCTAGGGAACCAGTTAATTTATTAGGTTAGAGAAATTAAAATCCTAATTTTATCTTAAACTTTCAGGTTTTATCTCCTTTGTTTTTAAAGGAAAATAAACAATTAAATTTTGACTCTCTGGAAGAGTCAAAGTTGGCTCCTACAAGATATACAGGCCTTGACTTCAATTTTCTGTTTATCTCTATCTGCTGGTTAAATACATGAACTTAAATAGTTTATCACTGAGAGCTAGCAAATTGTGTGTGTGTGTGTGTGTGTGTGTGTGTGTGTGTGTGTGTGTGTGTTACTAGGGATTGAATGAACCCAGAGGCTTTCTACCTTCAAGCTACACCTTCAGTCCTATTTTATTTCTTATTTGGGAAGCGGGTCTTGCTAGGTTGATGAGTCTCACTCCTTGCTGATTCTGTCCTCAAATTTAACAATCCTCCTGTCTCAGCCTCCCAAATCCTGGGATTACAGGTTTGCACCACCACACCGGGCTGGAAATCTTCCTAAGAGTCTGTTTTATTCCTGCCAATAATAAAAGCACAAATTGGAATCACACAGATTTGAGCCATTTTTTTCTTTTTTGACTTTTTAGCTATAAGACCATGAGTAAGATGCTCAATCTAATCACTGAACTAGAAAAACGGGACGATTATTAGGGAGAGAGGAAGAGAGAGAGACCAGCTAATTATAATCACTTCTTTGTAAAGTATACTCAATGTATTTGACAAACCCCAAGATCATATAACCTTTTATACCTCATTAGTCTTTTTACAGCTTTCACCTAGGAAATGGGATCCCCCAAAAGAAAAAGAAAAACACATGGATATGCTAACTTTCACTTGAAAGTCATCAGGAAAACTAGCAACAGGTTTGTTTTGTAGTTTGCTAGTTTATTTGTTTTGGGTACTGGGGATTAAACTCCTCCAGGACATTCTACCTTTTTGTTACGCCCCGCCCCCAGTTCTTTTTATTTTTTATTTTGAAACGGTGTTTCTCTAAGTTACTGAGGGTCTTGCTAAATTGCTGATGCTGTCCTGGAACCTGCAATTCTCCAGCCTCAGTTTCCCAAGTACTGGGATTACAGACATGTGCCACTAGGCCCAGTTTACAACTAGTTTTAAAGTAAATAAAATAAGCCTGGCATGGTGGCAAATGTCTATCATCCCAGTGCTTGGGAGGCTGAGACAGGAAGATAGCCAGTTCAAAGCCAGCCTCAGCAATTTAGCGAAGCTCTTGACAATTTAGCAAAATAAAAAATAAAGTCAAGGGGAGTGGTGTAGCTCAGAGATAGAACACCCCTGAGTTCAATCTCTAGCACCACAAAAATAAAATAAAATAAAGAAGCCGAGCATGGTGGCGCATGCTTGTAATCCCAGCATTCAGGAGGCTGAGACCAGAGGATCACGGTTCGCAGACAGCCTCAGCTACTTAGTGAGGCCCTCTGCAACTTAGTGAGACCCGGGTTCAAAATAAAGAATAAAAAATAGGGCAGGGGGTATAGCTTAGAGTTCAAATCCCCCTGGGCTTCATCCCCAGACCCACAAAAAATAAAAATAAAATAAAATAAAATAAAGAAAATGTGTTTTATTTCCAGCATTGATTAGTTCAGTTCCTCAATTACAAACCAACCCAACTGCTTTTCATTTCTTCACACTTTTTCCTCTGCCAGCCTCAGGGCCACAAGATGACAACTGCAAGTATGATATGCAGACACACTAATGTTACTAGAAGAGGGACTCTTTCTTCCCTGGAGATCTTTCTGTCAGCAAAGTAAACCTTTCACAGAAACCCCTGAACAATCTTCCCCTTGTGTCGCGCTGGCCAGAATGGCATCACTCGGACCTGTCTTCATCAATCTTTGGCAAGGTGAATGAAACCATCATATCTGGATTAAATCAAGTAAGTTTCGCCCTCTGGAACTGAAATGGGGTTCATTTCCATCAATACATGGCCGTGGGGAAGACAGCAGGTACCTAGAGAATTATATTAGCAGAAGAGAATTATATTGGCAGAACACTACAGGCTTGGGCTGAAAAAGATATAGACGGTCCAAACCAAAAAGAGGTCTTTTGGACTCCCCGACCACCTAACTTCTGCAAGCAAGAAGCAGGCTGAAACAACTGCTGTGTTCAGCTGCAGGTATATGCTATCTTTCGTGAGAAACCAGAGCCATAGAGGCAGAGCCAAGAGCCCTAGAGAATTGTTCTCAGGCATGGAACCCTCGTCAAGGCAATGCTAGCCTAGGCCTAACTGGATTTCCAAACTGCTAAGGACCAGCAGTGCTGATGTTACTGCCCTATTTTTCCTTTTTAAATATGAGCAAATAGCTGGGCGTGGTGGCACACGGGCTTGTAATACCAGCCTTTGGGAGTCTGAGACAGGAGGATCTCAGTTCGCAGCCAGCCTCAGCTACTTAGTGAGGCCCTTTGCAACTTAGTGAGACCCTGTTTGAAAATAAAGAATAAAAACTAGGGCTGAGAGTACAGCTTGGAGGTCGAATGCCCCTGGGTTCCATCCCCAGTACTGCAAATAAATAAATAGGAATGACTAAGCCCACGGTAGCATAGGCCTGTAATGCTAGTACTTGCGAGGCTGAGACTGGAGGATTGCAGGTTCAAGGCCAGCCTCAGCAATTTAAAGAGACCCTCAGGGATTTAGCAAGATCCTATTTAAAAATTAAAAGGGCTGGGGGAAGAGGTGTAGCTTAGAGGTAGAATTCCCTTGGTTCAAATCTCAGTATCAAATAAAGAAAAAGAAAAATGGGAATGTCTATATAGCAGCTGTCTTATGCTTGGCCTTTCACTGCTTTTGAATACACGTGTGGAAGATCACACCGTGCTGCCTTAACAGGTGCTCAGATCAAGGGCAACTACACCTGGAAAGTCTACTCCTCAACTATACTCAGACGATGAAATTCTGAACTTTGAGATGATGCTATAATGGGATGCACTTTGGGGAATATTTATTTATTTATTTATTTTTATTTTATTTTATTTTTTTGTGTGTGTGGTACTGGGGGTGGAACCCAAGGGCCTTTCTACTCCCAGGCCTATTTTATACTTTATTTGGAAACAGGATCTCACTAAGTTGCTGAGAGCCTCACTAAGTTCCTGAGGCTGGCTTCGAACCTGTGCGATCCTCCTGTCTCAGCCTCCCAAGCGCTGGGATTGCAAGCGTGCGCCACCAAGCCTGGCTTTGGGAAATCTTTTTATTTTGTATTTTATTTTTTATTTTGGGAAGGTGGTATATGAGGAATTGAAGTCAGGACCTTGGGCATGCTAGGCAAGCCCTCTGTCACAGAGCGAAACTGCCCAAGCTGGCCTTGAACTCACCCTTGTCCTGCCTCCGGAGTAGCTGGGATTACAGGCACAGCCGCCCATCTTGCCTGGCACTTTGGGGAATCCTGAGAGAAGGCAAATACATCTTGTTTGTTGGAGCAACAATGAAAGAAGGAGGCTGGGATGTGGACTCTGCTAGGCCTTAGGTACCCCCCAGCGATTCTGTCTCTTTATAGAGTGCACTCCTACAGGATTCAGAGTTGATCCCTGAAACCAAAGCACAGCATACAAGATGTGGTGTGATGGGGCAGGTCCTCAACCACAGTACGGCTTCTCTGCTTTTTCTCTTCATCCCTTGCTCTTGAGAGCTAGTTGAGACTGGAGGATCTCAGGTTTGAGGCCATCCTCAACATCTTAGCAAGGCCCTCAGCAACTTAAGAGAGCTGGGGCTGTAGCTCAGAGGTAGAATGAATATAATTATGAGTGAATAGCCGGGTGTGGTGGCACACACTTGTAATCCTAGCCTTTGAGAGGCTGAGACAGGAGGGAGGATCTTAGTTCGTGACCAGCCTCAGCTACTTGGGTTCAATCCCCAATACCAAAATAATTAAACAAATACTAAGCTGAAGTCAGATCATGGCATGCCTGAATTCTTATAAAAGAATTTGGGTATTCTGCAAACAATGAAGTAATATCAAAGGTGCTATTGTTGTAGTACTGGTGCCTGGTACTGGATATACACAATCTAGCTCCTTGCATATACTAAGCAAGCAGTCTTCCATTGGGCTGTCCCCAGCCCTTCCACTGTGTGTGTGTGTGTGTGTGTGTGTGTGTGTGTGTGTGTGTGGTATTAGGGGATATTGGATCCAGGGATATTCTACCTCAAGCAACACCCCCAGTGTTATTTTTATTTTTAATTTATTTATTTATTTATTTATTTATTTATTTTGCAGTACTGGGATGGAATCCAGGGTCACTCTACCTTTGAGCTACACCTTCGGGCCTATTTTTTAGTCTTTTTTTATTTTTTGAAACAGGGTCTCACTGAGTTGCAAAGGTCCTCACTAAGTAGCTGAGGCTGTCCGCGAAAACCGTGATCCTCCGGTCTCCTTCTCTGGAATGCTGGGATTACAAGCGTGTGCCACCATGCCTGGCCCCCTCGGTGCTATTTTTATTTTTTGTTTTGGAACAGGGTCTTGCTTGGTTGCTGAGAGCCTCACTATGTCGTTCCTGAGACTATCCTTGAACCTCAATTCTCCTGTCTCAGTCTCTCAAGAGCTGGAATTACAGGCACGTGCCGCAACACCTAGCTCCCCCAATACCATTGACATTTTACTCTGAGTCAAGGTCCCACTAGATTGCCCGGGCTGGCCTTGAACTTGCAGTTCTCTTGCCTCAACCTCCAAAGTAGCTAGGATTACCATGCTCACCATGTCCTGGTACATCAAAGATTTGTGTGTGTGTGTGTGTGTGTGTGTGTGTGTGTGTGTGTGTGTGTGTGTGATACTGGGGTTCCTGGAAGCCCTTCTACCTCCGGGCTACACTCCCAGACCTATTTTTATATATTTTTTAATTTAGAAACAGGGTCTCTTAAGCCGGCGTGGCTGGCTTCGAACCTGCTCGACCTTCCTGTCTGCATCTCCCGAGCGCGGGGATTACAAGCGTGCGCCACCACGCCTGGAGCATCAAAGATTTTTGATCAGGGAAGAGACTTGTATGCTCCAACTTATAGTTAAGAAGATATCATGGATGGCATGTGGATAACAGAAGAGCCCGAGACTAGAACGTGTTCTCCCCTCGATCCTTCCTCTTAAGGAACGATGCTAGTCTTTCTCCCAGATACTCGCCAGGAACTCTTTCCAGACACTTCATCCTATGATTTTCACCTCTCCCCGCCCCTGTGGTGCTGGCGATTGAATCCAGGGGCAGTCTCCCTCCAAGCTACACCCCCAGCCCTATTTTATTTTTATTTTGAAACAAGATCTTGCTAAGATGATGAGAGTCTCATTACTTGCTGAGGCGATCCTAATCCTGCGCTCTCAAATACTGGGATTACAGGTGTGTGCCACCCCACCAGGCCAGCTTTATCTTTTAAAGCCTCTCTAACTCTAACTCATTCCCTTCTCTCTAGTTTCACTCCTAATCGTGTGTGTGTGTGTGTGTGTGTGTGTGTGTGTGGTGTGTGTGTGTGTGTGTGTGTGTTATTGGGGATCGAACCCAGGGGTATTCCACCTGCGAGCTACACTTCTAGCCCTATTTTAATTTTATTTTGAACCAGGGTCTCTCACAAGGTTAATGAGAATCTAACTCTTTGTGAAGACTGTCCTCAAACCTGCACTCCTCCTGTCTCAGCCTCCCACGTATTGGGATTACAAGCGTGTGTCACCAGTCCTGGCTGTCCACTGCTAATCATTTAAATCACATCTGCATCATCTCTTACTAAGATATAATGAACAGCCCTTTCTGTTTATCCATTCTTCATATGCCCCTGAAAGATGGTTCCAAAATTTTATTCTGGTCCTGGTCAATCCTAGACTTAAAACCCTTCAGTGATTCCTTCCCAACTCGGCTCTTGAGCTGAATCTCCAGGAAGCTCCGTGACATCACCCTCGTCCACCTGTGCTGTCTGGACTCCGGGAGCGCCCTCGTCTCCTGTCAGTCTCTCCAAACTCCACGTGCCTCCTCCTGCCTCACCACCTCGGCGTCTTTGCCACGCTGTGTTCTCTGTCTCCAACTCTCTTCCTCGCTTCATCTACCCAAACGCTACTCATCCTTCACGACAGCTCAGGGATTAACTTCAGAGGAACCTTCCTACCCCGCTCCTCTCCTTTTCCAGGCAGAATTGGTTATGTTTCCTGTACACTCCTGGAACATTCTCCAGTGTGTTTTTGTAACTCATCACGCTACAATTTAGCTATGGACTTTCTTTATCATATTTAAATATTTGTTTATTTATTTATTTATTTATTTATTTATTTATTTATTTATTTATTTATTTTGTGGGTCTGGGGATGGAACCCAGGGGCATTTGACCTCTGAGCTATACCCCTGCCCAATTTTTTTATTCTTTATTTTGAAACAGGGTCTCACTGAGTTGCGGAGGGCCTCACTAAGTAGTTGAGGCTGTCTGCGAACTGCCATCCTCTGGTCTCACCTCCTGAATGCTGGGATAACAAGCGTGCGCCACCATGCCCAGCTTAAATTTGTATTTATTTTTGAATATGTATGATACGGGGGATTGAGCCCAGAGGGATTCTACCTTAGAGCTATACCCCCAGCCTGATTTTATATTTTATTTGAAAACAGGGTCTCACTGGGTTGGTAAGAGTCTCACTACTTGCTGAGGCTCTTCGAACCTGGGATCCTCCTGCCTCAGCCTCCCAAGTACTGGGATTCCAGGCATGTACCACCAAACCTGACTAACTATGCACTTTTTTGAATCACTGCCCTGTCAGAGTGGGCTGTGTCTTAGTGATTTGGTCCTTTGACCACTATCTGAGCCCCATGGCCGCAGGTGCTTGGCTGGAATCTAGGGTTGTAACCATGAGCAAAACCAAACCAAACTCCTTGTGGAGTTTCTATTCTCAAGATGGTGACGGTCTTCTCATCTGCAGTCTCCTGCTTCTACCACCGGCCTGGTTAGAAGAGTCAGTGGGTCTACCAACCAGCCTTTCAGTCTTCACATTCTGCAGACTTTCCTTTCACTTATGTTTTTCATTTTATGAAAAACATAAATTACATAAATTACTTTGGATACTGGGGATTGAACCAGTATCCAATGATGAGCTACCCCGCCCATACCTTATTTATTTATTTATTTATTTATTTATTTATTTAGTGTGTGTGTGTGTGTGTGTGTGTGTGTGTGTGTGTGGTCCTGGGAAGGGAACCCAGGGGCATTCTACCTCCAAGCTACACTCCAGCCCTATTTTTTTATTCTTTCTTCCTATCTATCTATCTATCTATCTATCTATCTCCTTCCTTCCTTCCTTTCCTTCTTTCTTTTTTTTTGTGGTACTGAGGATGGAACCCAGGGGCATTCTACCTCCGAACTACACCTCCCACCCTATTTTTTATTCTTTACTTCAAAACAGGGTCTCACTGATTTGCAAAGAGCCTCACTACTTAGCTGATGCTGCTGGCGAACTGTGATCCTCCTGTCTCAGCCTCCCGAATGCTGAGATTACAAGCGTGCGCCACCACGCCTGGCTCCTTTTTGATTTTGAAACATAGTTTTGCTAAATTGCTGAGGCTGGCCTCCATCCTGTGACCCTGCTGCCTCTGGCTCGCATGTACTGTAATCACAGGCATGCACCACCATGCCTGGCCTGTATTCTATGCTCTCATTTACGTTTTTCCCATGTGTTTATTAGTCATAGCTCCTTCATGGAGTCTAAGTAGAATCATACTGGACCTAGACAAAATTTCGAAGTAAAGTTCCACTCTTACCCTCTCCTTCCTTCCACATGCCCTCGGTTTCCTTGCTATACTCTCCGTGAGACTAGGTACCCTCTGGCTTTGCAGAGTAATATACATCCAACCCAGTGCTTTCTTTTCCTAGAGGATCCCAGGCTCTAATTTTCTTCTCTCTAATCTTCTCGTAATATCCCTAAATTCAGTGTTCTTCTCTGAACTGGAAGCCATGTCCTTTCTCATTTTCTGCCCAAAGAGGAATGCCCTTTGCAGCTCTCTTTCCCTCTCAGTAAGCTTCTGCCCTGCGCACACAGATTCTCTGCCTGGCTCTTACTTGAGAGGCCTCGGCTTTAATTCTTTTTTTTTTTTCATCCCTCGCACTTTCTAGAGTCCAACACAGTTCAATAAAGTAATAACAAAGCCAGGCGTGGTGGCGCACGCTTGGAATCCCAGCATTTGGGAGGCTGAGACAGGAGGATCATGGTTCAAGGACAGCCTCAGCTACTACTTAGTGAGGCCCTTTGCAACTCAGTGAGACCCTGTTTCAAAATAAAGAATAAAAAATAGGACTGGGGTGTAGCTTGGAGGTAGAATGCCCCTGGGTTCTATCCCCAGTCCCTCAATAAATAAATAAATAAAGTAATAATAAAACAATAAATTATAAATGGGTTTGGTAGTACACTTCTGTACCACCTAGTAGTTAGGAGGCTGAGACAGGAGGATTGCAGGTTGAAGGTCAGTGTGTGGTAACTTAGCAAGACATTGTTTCAAAATTAAAAAAATAAAATGGGCTAGGGATGTGACTCAGAGGTAGAATCCTCTTGCATTCAATCCCTAGTACCACACACAGAGAGATGCACAAAAGAATAAATATGTAAGTACCAATATTCTTTCCTGAATTCAACTGTGGGTATCACTTCCTTCCAGAAGTTTCTACCTTGCAAGGATATCTACAAAAAGAGGCAGCCAGAAATAACCACTTTGGGCCCAAGGGAGGAAAAAGACCCTATCTGAAAACAAAAATAAAAATAGAGCTGGAAGTATAACTCAGAGGCAGAAAATTGCTGGGTTCAATTCCCAGTATCAGCACACACACACACACACACACACACACACACACACACACACACACTGAGGAGAAGAATTTAGATTTTTTTTCCCCAGTACTAGAAATAAAACCTAGGAGCATTCTACCTCTGACTACACCCCCCATTCCAATTTTGAGTCTCTATTTTGAAACAGGGTCTCATTGAGTTGCAAAGGGCCTAAGTAGCTGTGGCTGGCTACAAACCATGATTCTCCTGTCTTGGCCTCCTAAATGCTGGGATTGCAGGTGTGTGCCACCACGCCTGGCAGAATTTAGATTTTATTTTATTTATTTATTGTTTGCAGGTCTGGGGTTGGAACCATGATCCTCTTGTTTCAGCTTCCCAATGCTGAGATTACAAATGTGTGCCACCATGCCTGGCTTAGAATTTAGATTTTTCTTTTTTTTTCTTGGTGGTGGTACTGGGGGTGGAACCCAGGGGCTTTCTACCTCCTGGCTATACTCCCAGACCTATTTTTTATATTTGGAAACAGGTCTCACTACTTAGTGAGGCTGGCTTCGAACCTGTGCAATCCTGTCTCAGCCTCCCAAACGGCAGGGATTACGCCAGCACGCCCAGCAGAATTTAGATTTGTGTGTGTGTGTGTGTGTGTGTGTGTGTGTGTGTGTGTGTGTGTATCTGGGGATGGAACCCAGGGACATTTGACCTCCAAGCTACACCACCTGCCCTATTTTTTTATTCTTTATTTTGAAACAGGGTCTCACTAAGTTGCTAGAGGGCCTCACTAAGTACCCGAGGCTGTCTAGGAACCGCGATCCTCCAGTCTCAGTCTCCCAAATGCTGGGATTACAAGCGTGCACCACCACGCCCGGCTAGAATTTAGATTTTAAAACTGTGTTTCTGAGTGTGGTGGCCCACACCTATAATTCCAGCTACTCAGGAGGCGGAGGCAGGAAGACATCCTAGACAATTTAGCCAGATCCTGCCTCAAAATGAAAAATTAAAGAAAGGATTGAGGATGTAGAGTCCTTGTAGGAGGCCCTAGTACCACAAATTAAAAAATAATAAAGTACTATTCAGGCATGGTGGTGCATACTTGTAATTCCTTGAGACAGGAGGGTCATAGGTTCAAGGCCAGCCTCAGCTACTTCAGCAAGGCCCTCTGCAACCTAGTGACACCCTGTTTCAAAATAAAGAATAAAAGATAGGGCTGGGGGTGTAGATCCGAGGTAGAATGTCCCTGGGTTCAATCCCCAGTACTGCAAAATTATATATATATATATATATATATATATATATATATATATATATATATATATATATATATGGCGTATTTCCATATCCCTCATCATGTCACATCTTAATATACCTTTTGCAATGTTTGTAAATTCCCGTCGACCTTCCATGCGAGCAATGTATTACAATCTTCAAATGTGTCCTTTCCCTGGGATGTGAGTGTGCCACTCACGTGGTCTTTTTAAGATTTTGCAGAGGGAAAACTGGGTGGAATTGAGGAGCCAACATACTATTGGAAATTAAGTTTCTTGTTGGATATCGTGATGGGAGGATCGGGAGGGGGTGTTCCAGCATGAATACCAAACCCTAAACCTTCAGAAGGGCAGAGCTGTAAGGCGTCTTCCAGGTCACCTACTTGCCCTGGGTCATGCCCAAGGGATGGACCCGAGACTCCCCGCAGAGAACGCTTCCCCTGGAGAACGCTTCCTCTCTCTCCTCCCCAGGTAAGGCAGAGTCCCAGAGCACGCTGAGCGTCTGCAGAGCGCTAGGGATGGCTCCGGGGAGCAGGCCTGCCTTTCGCTCCAGCCCTCGCCAAGCTCCGGAGATGTCAAAGATTCTTAAGCCGGGGTTTTCCAATTGCCCCTTGAGGAAGTGCCCGGGAGGCTGGGCGGGCGGGACCTAGCTGCGATGTAGAGAATTCGAGAATTCGATGTCCGAGGGACCTCCTCAGAGGAGTGAATCGAGTTAAATATAACCGCGCGAATGGAATGGCGCTAAAAATAAGGCAGCAGCTGGCGGGTCCACAGCCCTGTCCGCCCGGGAAGGGCGGGGGCCTGACGGTCTTTGCAGGGTGCCTCTCCCAGCCCAGGGGCTGGGAGGCCGCGGCGTCCACTGCCTGGGTCCTTAGGCCAGCGGGGTGGGCACGACTGCTCACGCCTTGGGGCGCTCAGGGCTCAGGTCGCTCGGTGGCCCGAGAGGGGACTTTGCAGAGGAGGCTGAAAGCCGGGCGCGCCTCCCTGGACGTAAGGAGGAGGCAGGGCTGGGCGGCGAGGTCCTGCCCGCCCGGCCGCCAGAGGGAGCGGGGCGCGAGCCGAGGAGCCGCGGCGCCCTCGGGGACCCGGGCGTCGGCCGGACCCGAGTGCGGGGGCCTTGCTGGGGCGACCCCCGGCGCTCCCCGCCCGCCCCCGGCCCCTTCCTGCGCGCGCCCTCCTGCGCCAGCGCCCCGACCATCAAGTCTACAATTGAAACGTTTCCAAAACGGGCTCTTTATTTGCTCCCAATAAATCGATCGGCGGTGATTAAGAAATCGATGCGGCCGGGGTGGGCGAGTCGCTCGCCGGGCGGGGCCCGCGGGGAGGCCGCGGGGAGGCGTGTCCCGCCCCGGCCACACCCGGCCCCGCCACCTGGGCGCACGGGCGGGGAGCGCGGCCGCCAGCCGCAGCCCGGCCGCGCAGAGGCTTTTGTTGCTCCTCGGCCGGCTGAATGGGGATTTTGTAAAGCGGGACGGATAAAAATGAGCGGCATCATATTGTTTGACAGAATGATCCCGCATGATGAAGTGTCGGCTCGGAAGGGGGTGAAAATGGTGAATTCCTAAAAACCCAGCCCCTCGGCTCCTGGGCGAGCTGCGGATGGCCTGGAGGGACCCAGCCGACAGCCGGGCCCGCCGCACCGCGCCGCGCCCGAAAGCCTCCAGC
The DNA here is from genome assembly GCF_963383645.1 of Muscardinus avellanarius. Lineage (NCBI taxonomy): Eukaryota > Metazoa > Chordata > Mammalia > Rodentia > Gliridae > Muscardinus > Muscardinus avellanarius. The sequence goes on from NC_137788.1 coordinate 54,905,879, forward strand.
TTTCAAAGCCAAGTCATTTGTAAGCCCCGATCCTGCCCAGGACCTTTCTCCTCGCGGATGAAAAGAACAATTTTCGAGAGAAAGGCTCGTTTTGATTAAATCTGACATGCCGCTGATAACTCCATGCTAATGTGAAATAATTAACATAATAGCCATAATTAAAAGCACGCTAACAATGCCATAAATTTATCACACAATTTTACTAGCTTTCTGCCCCTAACTGCTCTCTCATCGTTAATTAAACGTGTTGCTTTTTACAGAATGGATGTTTATACATTTCCAATATAAATAAATTCGAAACCATCCTCTTTGCCTCTCTCTCTCTCTCTCCCTCTCTCTCTCTCTCTCTCTCTCTCTCTCTCTCTCTCTCTCCCTCTCTCTCTCTCTCTCTCTCTCCTTTCCTTTTGGTCGCTCGCCATTTACAGGCTTGCCTTGGTGGCGTGGACTCTGAGTAGCAGGCACTGAAAATAAATGAAGTTTGGGATGCAAATCCAAATAAGAATGTTAAATTAGCTTCCCTCTCCAAGAGATCTGGAGAGGTATACAATGGTGTGTGTGTGTGTGTGGGGGGGTGATTTGAAACTCACACCCACTGGGAAATGGAAAAAATCAGGGTAGGTCGGGCCCCCAGGTATCACCTCTGCCCTTCCCACCTTCCGTTCAGACAAAGAGATGGGTAACAGCTTAACAAATCTATGGAGAGTGTCAAGGAGCGGACTTTGGCTTGGCGGTAGGGAGGGGAGGGAAAAGGGTGATTTTCCAAAAGGTTCCACCCAGACTGTTTCTTCAGCAAAAGAGGTAGCTGTCTCTGATGGGAGACGCATCCATCCCTCGCTGCTCAGAACATGGTCCCATCTTCCCGGCTGGTGAGAACAGCGCCTTTGCGCACTGGGGTGATGATTCCATCTCATAAAGCTGGGACGATTCAGCCAAACCATTGGCACAACCTCTGATTTACAGGAAGGGAAAGAAGGCACCTGGGGTCCGCTTGGGCCTGGCGCGGGGTAAGAGGGCCTTGCCGGTTTCCTGCACTCTCTGGCCGCTCCCATCTCCCGGAGTTGACCACGTAAGGACCCAAATTGAGTCGTAATTAATTTTCCCCCTCGTCGTCATAACTCGTTCCGTGCGCTTTCCCCCACCGGCTTTCAGGACGCACACACTAAATCTCCCCTCCCCTGGAGACGTCTCAATTTCCTTCCTATCGATCCTGACTCCATTCTTCTGGTCTCCTGTTGCTAGAACCCCCACCCCTTCCTGCCAGCACAGTAGCCCACTGCCAGCGCCGGGCCTGACCTGGTGGCTTCCCCGCACCACACACTCCGCTGCAAAGTTTCATCCCACTCTGTTGACCGAATCGTTTCAAACACTTCAGCAGGTGAGGCGGCGGCTGCCACCTTCCTCCTTAAATTTCTCCGGGGAGGTTTGCTGGTTGTGAGCCAGGGACCCACCTCTACCCGTAATTGTGTGCTTGTGAGTACTCCCCCCATAACCTTTGGAGATTCAGTTGTTTATCCACCCTGCTCTAAATTTCTGCTGCCACTATCCCATTTTTTTCTCCCTCTCCCACTAAGGTCCCACTTTCTCTGGTCTATCTTGCTTCTTCTGTCTCTGTCCAAAAGTTTGGCGGTAACTGAGGACTGTGAGCTTTGAGCTGCAAATTTGAATCACACAGCAAACTATTTAGCCTGGTTTTAGCCTGGAACCTCGCGGGCTTCCAGCAAGACCCGCACCGCAGGGGGCTCAGGCCCTCTCGTGGGGACTGCCTCCGGCGGCCAGGACAACCGAAACCTCCCAGTGTCCACCTGCGCGCTGCTTCTCCTCCTTCCCGCCACCCGAGGTTGAGTAGGCCTCCCTAGGGTCCGTACGGAAGGGGGAAACCCTCAGCCAGTTGACAAGCTGAGGAGCGGCTGCGAAAAAATCTGCTGCCTCCGCAGGAAATCGATGTTAGGCCAGCGCGGGCGCCGGACGTCGGGGCCGCAGCCAGTAGGTCCCGCAGCCTCATCGTTTAGCTAATTGAGTTGAAAAGTTTCTATAAGGGCCGGACCCAGCATCAGATGGTAACACTGATTGAACACGAGATTAGCACAATAGATCTCTAACCGAGGGGAAGCGTTGCTTTTCATGCTCCGCACCGTAATTAATGGTATGAATCAATTAATTTGACTTTTATTGTGTCGGAGGAAAGAGCGCAACAAATGGAACCGGCAGCTGGGGGTTGTTCACCCCCCCTCCCTTCCCCAGGGAGGTTCCCAGGAGACACCGAGGAATGGACGGCTCGGCTCAGACCTGGCCTTGGCAGAGGGAGCGCGAAGAAAAGGAAGCGAACAAACCAGCCAGGAGGAAGTCCCGAGAGCCAGCTCCTGCCGGCGACGGAATGAAATTAGGTTCATTTGGAGATCGCTTTAACATGACTTGCAAACGTGGCCCCGGGCCGCCTTCCCCCAGCGCGCACACACAAGCACGCATCCACGCACACGCAGGCCCCGCCACCGAGGCCGCACGCAGCACCCAGAGCCTGCGTCTTTGGGCAAAAAGAATTTGTAAATTTCGGTTTCTTCCTTCTCCTCCTCCCCCATTTCTGACCTTTCTTTTATTTGATCGGGCAGTAGCCACCGCCCGCGGGACCTCTACAGCCTGGGGTGATGGCGGCCAGCTCGCAGCTCGCGTCCCTTTTGAAGGAGGCTGTCTAGACAGCTTTGCAAATGGTTCGGAGCCTGCGGGATACACAGCCGTGTCGCTGCGGAAATGAACTCAGATGCGTTTTAGGGTCAGGTGTCACCCACCCCGAGATCATTTGGGAACTGAACGACCCGTGGAAGTTCGCAGGCGTCTCAGGATAGAGCCACTGTCCCTACCCGGTCCCCAGCCCCAACCGCGAAGACTGCTTAGTCGGGATCCAGACTAGTGTTAGATCTAGAGGAACTGTCTAATGGAGAGGGAAAGTCGATCTGTGGGTCGCGATACCTGTAACGAAGCAAGTTTACATATTTTTAAGTTGGTATTTATTTATTTTGGCGTGCCACGGAAAGACAGGGTCGGAGGTGGGGAGACTGAATCAGAAGGAGTACTGTCCGCTGAACATTATATCAGTTTCCTGGTGTCTTCGGTAAATAGTCCATTCCCCCCCCCCTCCGACCACCTCCCTAGAGCTCTGCCCTCCGGCGAGGCCGGCCCTCCCCTCCCAGGCCTTCCCGGGACGCGCGGGTCTCGGGTCCTGGAGCTCTGCACCCCCCCGCAGGCGCTTAGCGGCTCAGGACCAGGAGCCCTAAAGCCGGAGGAAGGAAGCATCGCTCCCGGATTCACCTGGCCAGGGCACCGATTCCTCTCGGAGGCGTAGGGTCCACGCGCCCCGGCATCGCCGCACACACCCGGGGGCAGTTTGCGGCCCCCACACCCTGTCCCAGTCGGAATCCCCTCCGTCTTTCCTACCACTGACTCCTTGCCAAGGAAACTCCTGGTGTGTACGGGCCACATCCTCGCCTCCTCCTGATTTCCGTGGAAGTCAAATCCTGGAAGGTTTGTCTGCGCTCTAGAGAGAGAATCCAGCGTTAGTCAGCAGCAAACTCGAGCCCAGCCCGTCGGTGAACCCCGGGAAGGCAGCGCCCGCTCCCGGCACTGTCCAGCCGGCCCGGCCCGGGGCCGCGTCTAACCTGGAGGCCCGCGGCCTCTCCGGCCAGCGCCACTCACTTACCCCGGCCGCCGCCACCGGCTCCCGACCCAGCTCCTCAGTTCCGACTTTTTCTTATGTTAATTCGTTTAACAACTGCAAGCCTCCCGTTTGCGGCTTCTTTATTTCTAAGTTCCCTGTTATTTTACGTCGTTTTTACTTCTCTCGGCAGCTATTCTAATAGATTAATCGATAGCTATTTTCTAACCTCTGAGAATCCTAGCCGATGCTGTGGCGACCGCGCGGAGAAAAGATATATATAAAACCCCGTCTATGTCGGGCCAGAAAAGCGAGGGTGAGACCCGGCGGCTGGGTTTGGGGGTAGGGGGGACGACCTCTCAGCAGGTGTCTTCCCTGGAATGGGCACTCGGGCTGCAGGGGGGCTGGAGTCTCGTGAGCAAGAGGGGCCCGGGCGCGCGGCTCTGACTCTTCGGAGCTAAAACAAAGACTAAGTTTTTCTTTTTGGAAAAAAAAAAAAAAAATGAGATGGCAGCCCTGTTCCGGCCAGTCTCCGTCCGAGGAGCGTTGGCAGACGGGGGGGGGGGGGGGGGACCGGCTGGGGCGCGCGGAGGGAGGGAGGGGGCAGCGCCGGCCGCGCGGGCCGCCGACCCGGGCCCACGCCCCCGCCCCGCCCGCCCCCCGCACTCACGCCCGGCCGGCCCGGCCCCCGGGCCCGCGGGATGCCGGCGCCCGGCGCGGCGCGGACCCGCGCGTCTCTGGTCCCTTTGTTGACAATTCCCCGAACCAACTTGAGCCGGGCCGGCTCGCGGCGGGCCTGACGTCACGCGCGGTCACGCGGCCCCGCCCCCCGCTGGATCTTTAAGTAGAAAGTAATCTATCAGGCCGGTCCTGAGAGCGGGACTCGCGCCCGGCGGGGCCTCGGCGTCCCGGCACCGCCCCGCCCGCCCGCCCGAGCTCCGCCAGCGGCCGCGCCCGGCCCGAGCCGCGGGAGGCGGGCAGCAGGGCGCGCCGGCCCGATGCCGACGCCGGGGCTGGGGGCCTGAGCGCGCCGCCCGCGCCCCCCGCGCGCCCCGCGGAGGGATGACCCTCTCCGGCGGCGGCGGCGCCAGCGACATGTCCGGCCAGACGGTGCTCGCGGCCGAGGACGTGGACATCGATGTGGTGGGCGAGGGCGACGACGGGCTGGACGAGAAGGACAGCGACGCGGGCTGCGACAGCCCGGCGGGGCCGCCCGACCCGCGCCCGGACGAGGCGGACGACGCGCCCCACGCGGCCGCGCCCCAGCGCGGGCAGCCGCAGCCGCTGGCGCCCCGGGAGGCGGCGGGGCCGGGGCCGGGGCCGGGGCCCGAGCCGGGCGGCGAGGACGGCGGCCGGGGCGGCGAGGACGGCGGCGGGCCCCCGGCGGGCGGCCTGGCGCCCGCCAAGCCCAAGAACAGCCTGGTGAAGCCGCCCTACTCGTACATCGCGCTCATCACCATGGCCATCCTGCAGAGCCCGCAGAAGAAGCTGACGCTGAGCGGCATCTGCGAGTTCATCAGCAACCGCTTCCCCTACTACCGGGAGAAGTTCCCCGCCTGGCAGAACAGCATCCGCCACAACCTCTCGCTCAACGACTGCTTCGTCAAGATCCCCCGCGAGCCGGGCAACCCGGGCAAGGGCAACTACTGGACGCTGGACCCGCAGTCCGAGGACATGTTCGACAACGGCAGCTTCCTGCGGCGCCGCAAGCGCTTCAAGCGGCACCAGCAGGAGCACCTGCGCGAGCAGACGGCGCTCATGATGCAGAGCTTCGGCGCCTACAGCCTGGCGGCCGCCGCGGGCCCCTACGGCCGCCCCTACGGGCTGCACCCCGCGGCCGGCGCCTACTCGCACCCCGCGGCCGCGGCGGCGGCGGCCGTGGCGCTGCAGTACCCCTACGCGCTGCCGCCCGTGGCGCCCGTGCTGCCGCCCGCCGTGCCGCTGCTGCCCTCGGGCGAGCTGGGCCGCAAGGCCGCCGCCTTCGGCTCGCAGCTGGGGCCGGGGCTGCAGCTGCAGCTGGGCGGCCTGGGCGCGGCGGGCGCGGCGGGCGCGGCGGGCGCCACGGCGCTGGTCAAGGCGGAGCCCAGCGCGCGGCCGTCCTTCAGCATCGAGAACATCATCGGCGCGGGCCCCGCGGCGCCGGCGGGCTCGGCGGCGGGGGGCGCGGGGGGCGCGGGGGGCGCGGGCGGCGCGGGCGGCGGCGCGCAGTCCTTCCTGCGGCCGCCCGGGGCCGTGCAGTCGGCGGCGCTCATGGCCACGCACCAGCCGCTGGCGCTCAGCCGGACCACCGCGGCCATCGCGCCCATCCTGAGCGTGCCGCTCTCGGGACAGTTCCTGCAGCCCGCGGCCTCCGCCGCCGCCGCCGCCGCCGCCGCCGCCGCGCAGGCCAAGTGGCCGGCGCAATAGGGACGAGCCGGCGGCCGGGACGCGGACCCCGGCCGGACCCCGCCGCGACCCCCGCGCGCAGACCCGCCGCGGCCGCCGGGAATAGCTTTGCGAACAGGTAAAACCCCAAACCGAATGCTCCAAAAAGGCACCCTGGCCGGCGCCGGCCCCCCGGTACCGTGGGGAGCTGGAGGGACAGTGTTTGTACATATTTGTATAAAAAGTATCGACTTTCCTTTTGGGGTTTTTATTTTTTTAAGAAAAAGAAACCACAAATCCAGTAGATTTAGAGCTCTGAACTTTCATTTTTTTGAAGGTTCACTCTCCGCAGTTTTATCCGAGAAAAGAATGTATAGAGACGTTGGGAGATTTTAAATACAAAAAAAAATTTTTTTCAAAAAGGCGAAATGTCACTCTATTATAAAAAGTCTGTTTATATATGAATGAATATATATGGTATTCTAAATGTTATTCCGTCGTGTTGTACACAACTTTGTAAATAAATTTTTTTAAATGTCCAGCCTAATGTTTCCTTCAGGTGTCTGAAGTAAATAGAAAGATTTAAAAGTGGAATTTACATTTGATCCTCCCCAGAAAATTCAGGAGTTTCAAACAGTGACCCCTTTCAAACTTTGCTAATTCATAGTTTGAGTGTAAGCACATTTTAATTGGAGAAAGAATACACCTAATTTAAATAACATTAATGGTTTTTCCTTTAGTTTTCACATAAAATCAAGATGCTGGTGATTATTTTATGATATCAACCCATGAAGTTTAAATGACCAGTCCCTGCTGTAAAGTAAGCTGTCGTTTAAAAAAAAAGACACACATCTAATTCTAAACAAAAGCAGTCTTTTAAATTTTAAAAGAAAGATCAGGCTGGTATCTTCCACAATGAAAACTTCCTGAGACTTCTTAGTCATTTTAATCATCCTTTCAGAACTAAATTCAAAAGTACCCTCCTTTAGCTTTCAATCTAGATTTTTGAAATTCCTTTTCGTCCTTAAAAACCCAGTTGATTTTTTTTTTAATTTATGTAATGGCATTTTAAATTCTGCAGTGGGTAGCCTTATTTGTATTATCATTACAGAAAAACGTGTAGTTGTTTTATTTCATAACATTTTTCAAAGAAGGTTCCTCTTTTTCTGTAGCACGAATCAGTGCATGTCACACTTGGGTTTCCGAAGCATGCCTATAGATGTTTCTCCTACCTCCAACTCGAAACCTTTCGGAAGGCCAACGAATCACCATTAATACCCCTTTAATAAACAGGTGCACATCCCCTTCCCTCCCCCGCTTTTTTTTTTTTTTTTTTTTTACCTTTGGCTAGGTTAGTGTGAAATTCGAAGTCGAAGGGTAGAAATGGAGACTGTCGTCGTAGCTTATTTTTTATGTGCGTTTCAGTTGTTTCAACCTTTACAAAAGTATGAAGCTAGAAATAAAAACGTCTTGACGCGGCCAGCCGGTTCCCGCCACGTTAGGCAAATCCTCCAACGGCATCAGTTCTAATTATTTTGTAATTAATTTAGCTGTTACAATTACTTATGCGCAATCGCATTTTAGAACCGGAGCGAGCGGCGGCACCGCCGGGCCGGCCTGGCGCTGAGCGCACTTGGCCCCGGCGGCTCTGGACGCCTCCCGACGGCCGGCTGGGGCTGCGAGGGTCTCTTTGAAAGGCATTTCCTCGCAAATACCGAGTCTGTTTTCCCGGTAAACATTATCGTGTCCTGAGTAAACATTCCTTTCGGGATCAGGGTCCTAAAATAAAACCGGCTGCTGGGGGTGAGATAGTTTAACATGATAAACAAGAACCCGATAATTAACCGCCGGCAGCGGAGCAAAAGTAACCTTCACTCAAGAGATTATGGGCCGCGAGGTCTTCGGGCGGGGCCCTTCTAATCTCCTTTTACAAGGAAAACTAAACGGATCTAAATTTGTTTGTGTGTTGCAGCTATAAAAGTAACAAGTTGTTTCACAGTTGTGTCTGGCTAATCGGTTTTTACACAAACAGCAAATGGTACATGATTTTGTGCAAACACATAGAGGTTATTTCTAAATTTAGCTGACACCCCTGGGAAAAGTGGAAGGCAGGACTTCTTGAATTCACTTTTAGCCTCAAGAAGCTGCTGATCCAAGGCTTCTCGATGACACTGGATAACAGGGGCCTCATTCCATCCCTGATCCTTTGTTACTTATAAAATTACTCGCTCATATTTCTGCGCATAGCAGCAATACCGGCCGAGCCTGAGCCCGCAGCGTGACGCAGCCGCAGGCAGCCTCTGAGATCCTGGGGCTTTTTTCCAGCGATGCATTAGGCGGTGGCGGCGCGCAGGAGAGACCCAGGCAACTCTGCTTCCAGCCCCTGCACCCTTGAACTACAGCCTGGAGTTGGTCCCCTTCCGCGTTATCTCGGAGAAGTTGGAGACCCTCTTACCTAGACCCCCAATCGGCCAGCGGTTTCTTAAAGTCCTGGCAGACGCCAGGAAGGTAGGCCTCGCCATAAACTCCTGAAAAGCTTTTAAGGGTTTAAGCTCTATAAGCTAAGAAGGTTACGGACAGAAGGAGAAGTGCAAATATCCCAGTGAACGCCAGCACATGTTTGGGGGCGGGAAGGGGGGAATGAGTCTCATGTTTGATGTTATAGGACGCAGCATCTGGGACAAAAAGTCCTGAAATCCACTCTCGCGTTACGATGTAAAGGCACCTTGAGCGATATCTGCTTTTTTTTTTTTTTCTGCACTTAAGAAACAAAAGAAAACTGGGAGATTTACCTGCAATGAAAGGAAGGGGCAGGTTGATTTTCGTGGGGAGAATTTTGGCTTTGGGCTACACGCAAATTTCAACCTGTTTTAGCTTCCCTCGGTACCGATTTCTAGAAAATCAATCCATTCTGGAGTCCTGTGGCTTCTGGGATGTCCACGGAATGGACTTCCTGAGAGGGCCCCGGGGCCAAGTCCCTGGTGGTATGGAAAGTGAATCTGGAGGTCCAGGGAACCCACAGTAGAGCAGAATACACTTGGGAGCTGAGGGGCTCTTGCTGCGATGGCAGATGTGCCCTGTAGGGGGCGATGAGCAGATGGAAAACTTCGCGATTTGGTTCCGAGGGCCGGGCCCCAGACCAAGGAGGCCTCTCTTCCCCTCCCAGGCTCTGAGTCCCCCAACCCTCGAGTTCATGTCGGGTCACCGGACCCGAATCTCGGAGAAGCTACTTTCCTCGACCCGTCTCCTGGAAGGGTCAGAGTCCCGAAAGAAGTTTGTCCTAAAGATGGGAAAGCAATAAAGTTTAGTGATGAGGAAGCATTGACTTGGAAGCAATTAAAAGTTGTGTTTGAGGTTATTTGTTTCACTTTTTTTTTTTTTGTAGGATGATTCGTGGTGGCGAGGATAACGCGAAAAACTGGCGCGCACGTATGTGTGTGTGGGGTGTTAAAAGTGGCTCCTTTGAGAGGCTGTCCTGAAGGGAATGTGATCTGAAATCAATTCCGTTCCAAAGCCTGTTCATCCCGGCCCACCTGTGTCGGTGTGTTTATGGGGGTCTTATCTTGTGGGAAGAGGTGCAGAAAGAGTGGGGTGAAAGTCCTCGCTGACGGCTTCCCCAGCAGGGATCAGGTATTCCCCATAACTCTGGACTAACGCCTGGGCTCTTTGGAATCTCTCCTTTTCCATGAGGATGGGCGTACCTGCCGCTTGGGCTTGCCACATTGGGTGAGTTACTGGTAGTGAAAAATTTTTATAAACTATAAAGTGCTGAAAGCATGTAAAGAGGGTTTTTTTTTTTTTCTCCTCCTAATGGTATCTAGACAGAGAAACAACTCTGTTCTAAGCATTGCTAGTGTTTGGCTTGGTTTCGAACGACTCGATTTTACGTGTGAAAATTAGTGTTTTGTTTTGTTTTGTTTTGTTTTCCCTAAGAGGGATGGCAGAGCCTATCCCAGCCCCAGGCGGCCTGGAAAGACTGAGCCAGAGTGAGGCGGATCACGAGGGGCTTCTCGAAGGTGGAGCCTCCACGTGATCTGGAACCCTCCTTCGACCACGCCCCGGGCCCTGGAAGGGGCCCGCCGCGCCCACCCGCCCTTCTTCCCGCGCCTCGGCTCCGGGGTACTGGGGCCTTGCTGGCTCAAGAGGTCCGCAGATTCTTTGGGGCTGCCGGGGTCGGCTCTGCTGTTTGCGCCTCTGCTTCTACTAACCGAGGCAAGTGGGGAAACCCGAGCCCTCGGCTGACAGGCGCCCATTAGCGCAAAGATGCGGCCTCCGAGGCGAGTTAAAGGTAACCAGATCCCAAGCGGGGAAGACCACCCTCCCTTCGCCACCTCCAACAGTTGGCTGAGTTACACCCAGAGCCAGCGTCTCCCTTCTCCACCACCCCCTCCCCGTGCCCGCTGGGGAACGCACCAGCCATTCTCTGCTCCCTGGGGCAAAACCAGCCCAGGAGGGCTGTGCACAGACCAAAGAAATGTTACAAAATCTTCCAGGGTGTCGTTAAGATGGCATCTCGTTTTTATTTCCCGAGGTGGTGTCTTACATCAGAATTTTCTAAAATTAAAACATTTAAAAAGAATTAAAGTAGCCCCTTCGCCTGTTTTAATATAAAACAAGTACCCAAATCCTTTTTTTCTCAGAAGACTGCCTAGGCACACAGCTTCGTGCTGTTGGGGGCGAGATGGGGAGTAAAACGCCCTCATCCCCTGGTCTGCTCCGATGCTGCAATCAGACGCATAATCAGGAAGGCAATCCTATGGCAGGATTTAGCTGTGGCCTGGCCTTGGGGAGCCAGGCCTGGTGGTGGCACATGTGTGTAATCCCTGTACTTGGGAGGCTTAGAGAGGAGAATCCCAGATTCGAGGCCTGCAAGAGATAACTTAGTGAGGCCTTTGTTCCAAGTGAAAAATAGATAAAATTAAAAAGGGGGGGGGGCAGAGATATATAGGTCAGAGGTAAAACGTCCTTGGGCTCAATCCCCAGTACCAAAAAAGGGGGTGGTGGTGATGTGTTCATTCCTCAGTACCAAATAAATGAACAAATTAAAAAGTGGCCTCGGGGATCACCCTTTCTTTTCACGTAGACCCAGAAGGTTTCATCAATTACCCGTGGTCCCTCATTTTCCTAAGTGTAAGCTAGGACGTACCCAGGGGAGGAGAAAGTGTTCTTTAGCCAGGAAGGGTGTGCCACTTAAATGGAAAACACCCAACATCTGGAGTAGGGAATGTGGGGAGGGCGGGGAAGGGTCCCCGCTGAGCCGAGCGGCTCTCAGCTCCGGGAGGCGACCCGCCCGCAGCCAGCACCTCGCGGGGCGGATCTGCGGGAACCCACGCACCAGCCCGGGTTCCCGCTGGCCTCGAGCTCTGGAGAGGAAGAAAGCAGGCACGCACCCTGCAGGCCCGAAGCTGCCCCGCAGGCGGCCCGGCCGTCCAGCCTCTGTGCAGTGTGGGGGGGCGTTCCCCAGGGCGCCCCCACCCCCTAACCATCTCCGCCCCAGCCTCGAGGGCTCGGTCCGCAGGACTCCAGCTCCCCCTGCCTGGAGCTGGGGAGGGGAGACGCGGGTCGGAATCCCTGAAGGAGCACCCACAGTCGTAAAAGGCTCGGGCTGCGGGGTGGGCGCTCAGCCAGACGACCGGTGGGGACTCGCAGCCCGGCCTGCCCCGCCGGGGAGGGTCGAGACAGGCCACCCTCCACGCCGAGATGCCCCCACCTGAGACCTCAGGGGAGCCAGGGGTAAGTTTACTAGCCCTGCACGTCGTGAGGACCCCCGGCGACCTGGAGGACCCCTACCCCGGCCCGCACGCCTTCCCACCAGCCGCGGCCGGCGGTCCCTGCTCCTGAGCCCTGGTCCCCGCCGCCCTCCCCAGAGCCCTGGGCTGGAGCTGCGGGGCCGGTCTTAATCACAGAGGGGGGTCTGGGTTCTTTTCCTTCCTTGGTTTCCTCCCCGCTCTCCTCTCAACACATGGTAAGCAAGACTCAGTTTTCTCCAAAAGAACACGACATTTTGCCTTCCGCTCCACTCTTCCGCAAGGACCGGTGGCCGGGTTTGCGGAGAGCGCTGCTACCCGCGTTAGAGCGACGCCAGGCCCCGCGCCTTGGCTCTGAGCGCGACCTGGGAGGAAGCGCCTCTTCCCGGAAGCCTCGCCGGCTTCCCGAGGCAGGTTACTTAGTTGCTCCTTGGAGCCGACTGTGCCCAAGAAGGAAACAGTGTCATTTACCCATGCGCTATGGTCTCCTAATGAATTCCTTACCACCCTAACGTTGCTGACCTCAGAGAGGATAATTCAGATTATTTGTGATAACCTTGGACCATGGGATGGGGATGAGAAATCTTGAAGACTTGATTGCATCAGACCTTCTTTAAGAGTTTTGGGGGTCTGTTTTCTTCCCGCTCTTTTCCTTCTTTATAACAACACTTTTATAAACACCTTGTTGATTTTTTAAATGAATGAATTTTAAAAGCATGTATAAGACATCTGAAAAGTCCAAGACATGTCAACTGCTCGTGACATAATTGGATTCTCTGGCGTGTCTTCTCCATCCTTGTGAAACTAGTTGGGACTGTCTCCCAGCCTGAATTAACCGGAGGCAACCACCACGGCCCATCTAAGGGGGCTCCCTCCCTGTAGCACACCACTGTTCTCAGCCAGGGCAAAGGGACATTGCCTTAGAAAAGAATCCATCGCACTTGGGGCGTCTTTGTTTGTTAAAGTGTCTTCTTTTTATGAAATTCTTATTTCCTTAGAGGAGACCTGAGATACTTGCTCAGATTTTCTATTAAAGATGCTCATATTATGATGTGTTCAGATTCTTTTTCTAAGAAACACAAACACTGCACTGTGGGTTGCCATCTACACTAAAAATACTGTTGGGGGAAGAAGCTATTCCTCGGGTGGTCTGTGGGCCTTGCTCTGAGACCCACTTGGCAAGGCTCAGTTAACTTGCTACTTCTAAGACTGCACGAATGGTTAAAAAATCTTGTGGTTACCAGAATTTTGTGCCCCCCCCACAACAAGATTAAAATTGTGTGTTTGTGTGTGTGTGTGTGTGTGTGTGTGTGTGTGTGTGTGTGTGTTGCTGGGGATTGAATCCAGGGACATTCTACCTCTGAGGTGCACCCCTAACCCTATTTTATTTATTTATTTATTTATTTATTTATTTATTTATTGTGGTACTAGGGATGGAACGCATGGGCATTATACCTCCCAGCTACAACCCCTAGCCTGATTTTTTATTTTGAAACAGGATCTCCCTAATTGCGGAGGGCCTCACTAAGTAGCTGAGGCTACTGACAACCTGTGATCCTCCTGTCTTAGCCTCCTTAAGTGCTGGGATTACAAGTGTGCAGCCACCACACCTGGCTTATTTATTTTTATTTTGAAACAGTGTTTTGCTAGGTTAATGAGAGTCTCACTGAGGCTATCTTTGAACCAGCGATCCTCCTGTCTCAGTCTCCCAAATACTGGGATTACAAGCATGTGCCACCACACCCAGCTGAACTTTTTTTTTTTTTCAGTATAAAGATTGAATCCAGGGATATTCTACCTCCAGGCTATACCTCCAGCCTATTTTTTATTCTTAATTTTGAAACAAGGTCTCAATAAATTGTAGAAGGCCTCTGGAAGTAGCTGAGGCTAGCCATGAACCTGTGATCTTCTATGCTTCAACCTCCCAAGTACTGGGATTACAAGCATGCACCCCCCAAGCCTGGCTCTAAAAAGCATTCTTAAAAAGCTAAAGCCAGCCGGGCGGGGTGGCGCATGCTTGTAATCCCCACACTTGGGAGGTGGAGACAGGGGGGATCTCGCAGGTTCAAAGCCAGCCTTTCTGGTTTAAGAGACCCTGTTTCCAAATAAAAGACCCTGTTTCCAAATAAAAATATAAAAATAGTTCTGGGAGTATACCTCGGAGGTAGAAGGATTTCCTGGAACCCCAGTACCACCACCACCAAAAAAAAAAAAAAAAAAGTTAAAGCCAGATGTGGTGGTTCATGCCTATAATCCCAGTACTTGGGAGGCGGAGACAGGTAGATCACAGGTTCGAGGACAGGCTCAGCAATTTAGGGAGACCCTATTTCAAAATAAAAAAATAAAATAGGGCTAGGGGTGTGACTTGGTTGTAGAACATCCCCAGATTCAGTCCCTAGTACCCTTAAACAAGGGTTAGGATGTGGTAGAGTACATGCTAGGCAAGTGTGATGCCCCGGGTTCAACCTCCAGTACCACACACATTTCAAGAGAGGGAGAGAGATAGAGCAATATCAAATGATTTAACTTTTCTCTTTTTCTTTATAGTGCTGAAAATTAAACTCAGAGCCTCACACATACTAGGCAAGTGCTCTAACACTGGGCATATCCCCAGCTCTAGTTTCTCTTCAATTGTTATATCCCTGTATATAAAAAGTCACCTCTTATGTATAAGTTTTCTAAACTATTATAACATATGGAACAGAAACTTAAATGTCTTTCCTGAAAGATAATTGTATAGATTCCACTATTTTTTTTTTCTTTTGGCCATACTAGAGATGGAACCCAGGGGCTTTCTACCTCCAGGATACACCCCTGGACCTATTCCATTTTTATTATTTTTATGTGGAAACAGGATCTTGCTAAGTTGCTAAGAGCCTCATTGAGGTGCTGAGGCTGGCTTCAAACCTTTGATTCTCCTGTCACAATGTCTGGCTGATTCCGCTATTTAATGTAGAGAAGAGGAAGAAAATTTTCAGAAAGATTGGTTGTTGCCTTCCAGTTGAGATAAAGACAATATGTTCTTTGGTGCATAAAAAATTTTGCTTGCAGCCAGTCGTCGTGGTGGTGCACGCTTGTAATCCCAGAGTTTAGGAGGCTGAGACAGGAGGATCGCACAGGTTCGAAGCCAGCCTCGGCTACTGAGTGAGGCTCTCAGCA